>NC_081408.1:603767672-604092672 GCF_030272615.1 Cryptomeria japonica | reverse complement strand
AAAATGATAGTAAAAGTTCAATGTGTGTGTGTGTGTGTGTGGGGCATACTTGACCACAATGTTTGCAATCGTAGAATGGTAAGTAGGTTTTTGCCTCTCTTTTTTCTCCCTTTGTAGCTACATAGAAGCATGATTCTTACTCTCTACATATGGCAAAATTGTGTATGCAAGAAACTGTAAGCATAGAATTGCAGGCAGATTCTATTTTTTCCCTGTTTGTATCTACATAGAAGAATGACTATCACTCTGTATATATGAGTATATTGTGCATGCAAAAGACTGTAAACAAATTGAGAAAATAACATACATATAAGTATGTATTCATATGCACATGTATAGGCACAAGAATGTTTTTTAAGTAGTAAATGGTACTATGTGTGTGGCTCGTAAGGGTGTAAAAAAATAGAATGGACATAACAAAGACTCAGACACACGCAAGCATATTCCACATGAGAGCAGTTTTTTTTCTAGGAAGCCATGAAAAACAATATTCAAACTTACAGAGTCATGCGCAGAAGCCTCGACTGAGGACTTTTCAAAGCTTGGGTTGGCCGACATAGAAATAACTATTTTGTAAATCACATCAATTGATTCATGTATGGCAATTGTAAGGATGCAACCTCTATTTGCATTTTTTGCACAATAACAAAGATCATTATTGTTTTTTTTTCATTGTTTTAAAAGTAAAAGAATTAAAAAGAAGGCATTGTAACAAATGAAATATTAGTGGACCATCTAACAAATATGAAAGATTGTTATCAATATGTCAAATGTTTGCAAAGCAATGCATGTAGACAAAGAAAATAGTGGTCTCTAGGTTAACATGGTGCTATCTATAGCAAACACAAAAAAAATCAACATTAGATTTCAACAAGTAAATTTCAGTCAACACATAACAATCAATGAATTTGTCCTTCACAAAACCAATTTGCAAATACAAGGAATCTACATATATAAATACATACACATAAATCTATATGTGTAAATATATATACATGTGGTTCTTGCTTATATAAAAACATGCACAGAAATTGTATAAATCGTAAGAGTGCACAATATGCAATGTATATAAATTACAAGAAACATTAACATTGATCACATTACAACCTATCTATCAACTTTCCCTCCACAAAATCAATTTACAAACAGCCATATATATATATATATATATATGTGTGTGTGTGTGTGTGTGTGTGTGTGTGTGTGTGTGTGTGTGCACATATATATCTATGTATGCATCTATGCATCTATATACATGTGTGTGTGTATGTATATGTATATATACATATATATATATATATATATATATGTGTGTGTGTGTGTGTGTGTGTATGTATATGTATATATACATATATATATATGTGTGTGTGTGTGTGTGTGTGTGTGTGTGTGTGTGTGTACGTATACATATACATGTATGTGTATACATATGTATATGTATATGCATATACATGTACATACATATATACGTATACATGTACATACTATATATACATATAGATATAGATATATATGTATATGTATATGTATATGTGTATGTATATATGTATGTATATGTATATATATACATATAGATATAGATATGCATGTATATGTATATGTATATGTATATGTATATGTATATGTATATGTATATGTATATGTATATATACATAGATATATAGAAATATGTATATACACAAACACACAAAGACACATATATATATACATATATATAAATGTGTATATACACAGACAAAAACATATATCTATATATATATATATACAAGCTATATATCCAAAACCCACTTCCACCTATACAGGAAAGAAGACAAAGAATGTTACATTTAAATACAAAGCAAGGTGACAAGAACCCTTAGTGGATGAGTAGAGAACCAAAAAACCCGTGCAAAGAAAAAAAAAAGCAATGAAATCCCAAAGAGCTAAATGTAGATATGTAAAATATAATTTCACCTAAACAGGAAACAAGACAAAGAATGTTACATTCAAATATAATGCAGGGCGGGAAGAACTCTAAATGAATTAACAGAGGTCTGAAAACCTATGCAAAGCAAAACATATATATATATATATAAATACACACACATATATGTTCACACACACAGAGATAGACATATATATAACAGAGGAGTGGAATACAGATTGAAATAAAAAACGATGAGAGCCTAAAAAATGCAAAGAACTTGGGATACATTCCATTAACCGCAAGAGCAATTGTGAGATATTGAAATACATAACACAAAGAAACCGAAATCCAGTTGTACGGGAAAGAAGACAAAGAGAGTTACATCTAAATACTAGGCAAGGCTATAAATATACATATACACATACACATAAATATTCAAACACACAGAGACACATATATAACAGAGAAGTGGCATACAGATTGAAAGCAAAAATGATTAGAGCCTAAAAAACGCAAAGAACCTGAGATACACTTTCATTAATCACGAGAGCAATGCAAAGATATTGAAATATATAACACAGAGAACCCGAAATGCACGTTCATAAAAACAATTGAAACCTAGAGCCCACAACAAATGCAAATAGTGCAACCTTGAAACCCTAGAAACATAAATAACCTGCAACAGATGCACATAGTGGAAGCCTGAAAGCCTAAAATCGCTACAAGCCTGAAATATACTTTTCATTAACTGCGAATCCATTTCAAAGAAATCCATATAACACATTGAAGAAAAAAAAGAATATACGACTTAATCATAGGTATATATCGAAATCCTAAACTAACCAACACATCAACCAAACCTAAAATCGCAGAGTACCTAAAATATACTTTAATTAACTTCGAAGACAATGCAAAACCAAACACTACATTTTCAAAACACAAACACAAAAAAGCTAACTACAAGAGATAAACACAGAAAATAGGCAAGAAAACATAGACAAGAAAAATGCACACAGTAGAAGTAGAGAATGTCAAATTGAAAAGGTACCTAAATTCAGCAGCTCTAAACAATTACCTCCCTTCTGCACAAACAACCGCTTAAACCAAACACAGCCAAAAACCATCGTTTCACCGAAACCCACCAAAGGCCTCAAGAAGCCCAGACACAATGAAAACAAAAACAATAAAAATGCAGAGAATGGTAACCCAAACTAAATGATGGTATGTCGTTCGTAATGATATCAGTGACAGACACACAGCCCAAATACACACAACATGCCTGAGGACAACCAAGAGTTTAGCCGCATTTAATGCAAGCTCTTTGCGTCACCGCCGAATACATCAATAGAGGACGTGGTAGGTGTTGTATCACCTCACGGCCACGTGCCTCTCGAAAACATAAACAACCGACGTGGAACTCGTTGTCTTGTCATTGGCTATCCAGTACACGACGTGGTGAAAGTTGTCTCGTCATCGTCGGGGAAAGAAAGGCTGGCCGGAAAGTTGCCGAGAAATGCTCCTCGTTGGAAGGCTAACACTTTGGCAAGCAAAAGCCCACATAGAGAGTCTATCGGCTAATAAATTTTTATTTTAGAAATTCCCTTAGATGAATGATGTCTTAATATAATTTCAACCTTTAATTTGTTTTAATAAAAATAATTGGATAAGAATTATATGAGTAGATTAGTGTAGCTTCAATATCTTATTTTCCAAAAAAAAAATATCACTATATTAAACAGATTATAATATGATGAAGAAACATATATCTAAACCAGAAATTAAATTTATTTCTAGGCTATGTTGTAATGAGCAAACGAGAAACAGACATTTAAGTTATTTAGTGGTCAAACCTAACGGATGATACCTCCAAGAGTTTGACCGTCATCCTCACCAAATGAATCTAGCCTTGAGATCGATCTTTCTTTTCACTATGATAACTCTTAAAACTATGGGAAGAACATTTTTTAGAATACCATTCAAACTATTCAACGAATTTCCTGTACACATAATGGTGCATCCACTTTGTGTGCATCCTTTTAGGAACTCTTAGAAAAGCTTTGTAGAGACGATTCCAAAATTGACTCGATTCAAAACTGTCATTTTCTAATCTGAATATCAGATCGTGACTTCTCAAACTTTCTTCTAATGAATTTATGATGCAATAATTGATGAAGAATCGGAATAGCAAAACTTGGCATTTTCAATACATTGAAATACATTCAGTCTTACCAAAAAATGATATTGAGCACAACTTTTGTTTTGTTTTTTTGTTTTTTTTCATGATTGTCATTCTCGTCTGATTACTAGGGTTTTGACTTTTACTATGTTAAATAATTTTCTACTGCTCTACAAAAATTAATATTAATGGAGAAAAAAAAAAATTAATGGAGAAGCTTTTAAAAAGGCCCTGCCTCTCATGTGTTCGCAATACTTAGTGGTTCATAATATCATATATTCTTTCAGGTTAATAGTTGAAGTACAAATTTTTCATAATCATATGTTCAATATTAGTAAATATGACCCAAGCCCAAGAATATGACTGTACAGTGTTAATTTGCTAAAATGTTAGTTTAAAAGACGTTTTATTTTGTGTAGAGAATTCTCCTGAATGATATTCTAATTCTTAATAATCTCTTATCTTAAGAACAATTCTAAGTAATTTTTGGGGTTGTAAATGGAGACAGTATGCGTCTGTAAGTTCTAAATTAACCCACAGCTGCCATCTTACAGTCCTATTTACTGTAGGATTTGATAAACCTCAATGGACAATTGGCGGTGACTTGATTTAGGAGTGATTTTAATTTTCTGTTTCCTGTTTCCAGAATTTGGGAGCTTGTATTCCTGATGGCATTTCCATTTCAAAAACCTTACCTGTTTAACGCTTCATGCAACTTGGTTGCCAATAGATTACCATTGAAAGCATTCCTATATTGTTAATAATTGAGCAGAGAAGTACCAAAAGAAACTTTAACATTGCAATTACTTTGCAATCAAACTATGAATCCAAATGCACTAGAATGTAAAATTCAAATTCATAATATGTGATATAAGAATATCCATTGGATTGAGAATTCACAAGTTCACGGCAATCAGTTCACCGATGACTTTAAGTCTTGACTCTTTATTTTTCACTTATTTTATTTCTCGTATTAAAAAACTATACCAAGAGGCAAGAACCACAAGAAAATTGAAAATGTGCATACTAAAACACTGTATGTTAGACTCGTTACTTCAAAATTTAAAAGCTACATATTGACATATGTTTTATGCTTAGCTTACATAGCTAACTATTATAGACAGCATCCAACCATGCAGTTTGTATTCATAGCCATACATTTATTAGCATTTTACACTGTATATAATAACTGTGGAGACCTCATCAACGACTTGTATGTCCAACAGTCTGCATGGATGAAATACTGTCTTTATACAATATTAGCTTTATATGAATGGCCAATCAAAAGAAAAACATAGAAATTGAAATAATTTCGAAAGTTGCTCAAATTACATAAAGTTAAACCGCCCCCTTCATTCTAAGGGATTACAATCAATATTTTTTTAAAGAACTATCAATATCGTACAAGGTGAAAAGAAGCAAGATTTCCATCTAATGAACAGGGGATGCTTTCTAGAGCCATTGCTTTACTTCTAAAGCCATTACTTCAAGATTTTGCAGACAAAAGGACTGCATTGCCAATCCAAGTAAGAAAAATGTTAAAAATCCTGCCTAAATTCAAGAACAAAATTAAATTTGCCAAGTCAATATTTACAATAGAATATACTTGATCAACATCAATTAAAGTCCAGCAGCAAACTGTCCAGCCCTTATATCTCTGTCCAAACGTTCTGCATTCAATGTCCCTGGTAGCTCCCTGAAATCATCATTGAAGATGGAATATGCACTGCAAGGGAACCGTACAGGGTTAAAAGATGAATCCTTGGAGCTGAAAGACCAAGACAGTACCTATAAATTTGAGCAAATATCTGAAGGCCTGTATTATTTGGTGCCAATCTTCTGAGATGATAAAAATTTGTTGGAGCAACCAGCCGTTAGAAAAAGAGCAAACATCACAAGTAGTAAACAGAACATGAGAAATTGCCAAAATTCAACACTAGCTGAAAGAAGACCTAGACATAAAACTCTCATGAATCATTGAACTATTCTATTGTCATATAAGGCTGCTGGTGCAGGAGTATGGAAGGCACAATTGCACAGACTCCCAAAGTTTGGGTATGATATAATGCAGGCCCTCAAAACTTTGAAATGTGGAAAATATATTATATGTCAAACAAATTAGAAATTTTGCAATGATGACAAACATTTAAAGTATGCATAAAGGGTTTGGGGCAAGCAGTAGCAAGTAATCATGGGGACACTTGGAGGTAGAAGTTGAATATAACCATAAGGACCTAAGTCCACCTAGTTGTTATCTACAAGCTTTGCCATAATGTTACTCTTCACATTTACCCAAAAAGCTTTGGAACAAGAAGTGGGAAATGATGATTTCCACATTGAAAGCCTAAAGTCCATTCCACCTTTAGTAGCCGTAGGGACACTTGGATGTAGGTGTGGAACGTATTGCAATGCACGAACCGAAGGCCACCCATATGAATCCCTATAGGGGCACAAACAAATAAGGATTTAGTGTTACCAAATTAATAACCCAAGCCCACACTTGTGTTCTCTGAGTTTTGCTCTTTACTACCTGTCAAGGTCAAATAATTAATTCTGGTTCAGATCTCAGAATGGTAGATTGCATTCACCCTTCCTCCTCCATACTAACAAATGCTTAAAGGTGTTTGCGTGCTAAATGGGTACCCTTGACTCGTCATTATTACAAACATACATGACAAAAAATGTCTTAGTGTAATGATTACTCCTGCAATTTATCTTGAGATGACTTTCTATAGAGGCAGAAAATCTGGTATCCATGATTGATCTCTAAGAAAGATGCTTTTTACACATCAAAATTACAATGAAATATGGTTTGAATCACAGTAGTAAATATTGCGTAAAAATCGCAATTTATAGGAAATCTGGCAAGAAAATGATTTCCTCCTCCCCCTCCACCCCCCAACCCCCAAAACTCATGATTTCTGTAATCACAAACAACATTTTTGAGAGAAATTGTAAGATTGCATCCCCTGACTGTATTGCATTTTTTCCTTGTCTAGGCAATTGCTTTCACTATAAACAGCAATATCTGTATTTTGGGGGGTCATTTGCAACAATTTTTATGATTTCAAAGCTTTTTTTGAGTAATTTTTGCATTCACCCTTCCTCCCCGCTGTTAACAAATGGTTAAGGTATTTGTGTAGTGAATGGGTCCCTTGACTTGCATTGACTCTTCCTCCCCACTATTAACAAATGCTTGAAGGTCTTTGTGTGTCCTAAATGGGTTCCTTAACTAGTAATAATAACAAATATACATGAGAAAAAATATCACTAGTGTAATGATTACTCCTACGAGTTATCTTGAGATGACTTTAAACACACAGGCATCAAATAGCACAAAAATTTAAAAAATCTAGCTAAAAATGCTTGTGAAATTCTTCAATACTTTATATAACATGCTTCAACTTAAACCCTGTAATGTCCCCTACCTGATCTATTTCAATATATTAAAATTGATTGATATTCTTCAATTAGTTATTAACAAGTGCTTATCTATTTTACTCATTAGATGATTAGTTTCATTATTCATAGTTCTTAATATAGATATCAGACCTTGCGACTACTTCAGTTTTAAGGGAGAAGAGTTTATGTATGTTACCAAAGCGCTTAGAGACCAAATGTAATAGGTTCCCTCAAAGTTTACAGATCCAAGCCCTTACCTATTTTAGGTCTATACCCTCAAGGCTTATGGGTCGTTGATCCCCACCCTATCTTGGGACTTAAAACCTATTGCTTGGAGACATGGGATAGTCATATAAACAAGCATTCTAACATCATAACAAACTAAGTAATGGAAAGCATGAAAGTAGAACAACTTATACTAGACAATGACTAAAATGCAAGGATGACCAAATCACTCTCCAACACCACTATCAGCGATCAAATACAATCAAGGAAGATGAATATAGGTCCAAGCATGATGTTACAACTAATCAATAAGTTACAACGTGATGTCCCCAATTTAGGCTGGGTCGGCCAGCCTAGTTTTGGGCGGTGTTAATTAACACCCCTTTATCTGCCAGTTATTCAATTAAATAAATAATAAACAAAATTAATATTAAATGTTTAGTATTAAATATTTTTCTTTCAGTTTCTTGGGCCGACCTTGCCTAGTGTGTTTTGGGCCGACTTTTCCTTTAGGCCGACCTTGGAAGGCGCCTGTATTAATAAAGGTCATTTTGATGAGGAAGGCATGGTGGTTTTTTAATACAAATTGCATTAAACGAATGATCTGCTCTCTCAGACAAACCTCAGAGGCAAGGGAGGTGAGACGATACCCTCATCTTCTCTTCTTTCATTTTTGCATCAAAGTTGTTGGTGCCAGTTAGTAATCAACTTATATTTGCAGGTTGAAGATATCAGTTGTAACGTCCCACCCTAGTGTGGGGCACTAAGAACTACTACTGAACTCTGATCTGGAATTGATATACTGATTTTGTGATTGTATGATGTTTCTTGAGAGTTTTTAATGCATAAACAACTACACTAACAATACTCCTAATTTGCAATCAAGAGATATGATAACTTGAGATAAACTATTTCATTTCTATCAAAGATCTGATTACAAAGCTTTCAAGTCTGATATAGAAATCAGGCTGTAACAACTGATAATTTCACCTTAACAATCTTAGAGTTCATAAGTAGGAAAGGAACATACCCGTTTGATAGCTCTAGGTTAGGGTATGAAACATGACCTTTTACAAGGCAAATAAGAGAAGGAGAATGGACTGGAAGAGTTGTTGCAGGTCTGATACTGGAGGTAGCAGCCACATAGGACACTTTGCAAATAAGTTGCAGCCTGCTATAAGTTTGTCCCTTCTTGTCCAAACTATCTCTAAGTGTTAAGCCTTCTCAAGGCGCTTTAGATGTAGTAGTTTGCCTTCAATAACTGAGTGCTTGTCCCTTGGAAAACTTGTCTCTTGTCAGAGCTGGTTCGTACTGATTTGCTTCTGATTTTTACTATTGCAATCACTCCAACCTTTTGTAATATGGTGAAATACTTATATAAACTGCTGATAATGATAGAGCCTTACAACCCAAGGGCTGGACAGCATTAACATAGTCACTCTAGCTCCCAATATGACCTAGGAAAGGGTCCACTAGGCAAGTAGACAGCTGACTCAAAAAATTAAACCCCTGAAATTCCTTGAAACCAGCAATCTAAAGCTGCCCTGTCTACTGCAGAAGATGAAACTGACTGGCAACAACACTGAATAGTGATTGTAGTGCTTTCCTTAGGCTCCAAAGTTGTCCAAGAGGGGTCGGCCTCACAAGCAAGCACCTCACTCAGAAATCTGATTCAAAATCTCAAAAATCTTGGAGACTCTAACCAAAATTGTCTCTATCTTTATCGATGGTGAAAAACTAAAACAACCAATACCAAACCATGAAGGTAATGGCTTTGCCTTGCTCCATATATGCCCAACAGGGGGTTGTCCTAGCAAGAAGGAACCTCACTCAGCCACAACCAGCAAATCACTTCAAAACTGACTTCTTTGAAGCCCAAATGAAATCGCTGCAGATAGGATCTCCTTGCACACTCTTGGTTGGTCTTTCACAACTCCAAGTGTGAATACTCGTGAATGTTTCCATCTTCACAAGCTCCTCAAACCTGATCCAGCAAGCTCCTCTAAGAAGGCATGGTAACATAACAACAATAACATGCCAAATGATTTCCAAATAGCCTTTTTATAGCCTCCAAGTCATGCGCCCTAATTAGGGTTTCTTCCCAACACCCACTTTATGTTTTTAAATTGAGTTTTGCTTTTCTCTTTAATACTCCTTTAAATTTGAGATTATTTAAAACTTTTAATATCTCCTCAGTTCTTTTTAATAATATTTTCTCTCTCCTTAAGGGCGTCCAAGATAAGTCACTTAATTTCACCCTTTTATCATTTTCAATGACTTTATTATAACTTAATAATTTTGGCTTTCCAAGACACCTTTAATATCTTTTATAATATTACAAATAACCACAAAATATAATTATCTTTGTTTTCTCTCTCCTGAGGCATCCATACTCTCTCTCTCGAATCATATCATAAAATATACCTTCGAGGAGACATAAATAAGTTAGCAACCTATCTTAATATCACAAAATTTTGAGTACATCAAGAGATTTTCCGATGCATGAAGAAGAAGAGGATGCAAAGGAGCTTGGAATGTTGAGTATCAAGAGATATGCATCAATCACCTAACTTTGTGCTGAGTTACAAAGATCAAGAAAGCTAAGGTGGCACCCAATCATCACTTATCCAACCACATAATTCTAAGTTGAGACGTCTACGTTCAATGTACCCAACTCATTCATCAAGGAGGTAAACTACCACATGTGGATACAAAGTTCGATGTACCTACCCTCACCATCTATTCAATGAAGGACATGTCCCACTCAATGTAATTTTGTCATTGGTCAAGCATTAAATGCTTTGTAATGGGTGTAACAAACCCTAATTAGGGTTTTCATCTTTCAATCTTGACCATTGATATGGATTTAATCCTGTCTCTTCATTGAAATGAGAGCACTGTATAAGGCTCCACTCTTTCATTTGCAAAGGTTAAGAGTTCAATAGTAGATAGATGTTAGATTATTAGCAGTCAGAGTAGAGTAGGAGGAGAAGGCAAAGATTGTTGCCAAGACTTTGTTGTAAGCAGCATATTAATTTCATGGAAGATATGGTGAAGTTTATGTGTTGATTCAACATTTGCATGGTCTCTACTTCTCATTTAAGTTTCATGTTGTTTAGATGAATGGAAGAACTTTGTGCATGATCAATGGTTTAATTCATACATCCATACTACTAACACCTTGCTGATTCTAAAGTGTCTTGCGCAGTCAACTAGATCCATCTTAGCCAAGCTTAACTTCAGTTGCTACTCCTTCATTGATATGCATCGTCTTGATGGTGTTTATGCTTGTGGTAGTGATTTGAACATCATACGCTTACCTTAGGAGATCGCAATAAACTTTGTGAAGTTGTTTCTCTACATGGCAAAGCAAAGTCTAGATGAGTTTCACCAATGATTGTCCATTGCTCTTACATTCCTAGGATTAGAGTAGCTTCCTAAACCCTATCCTTTGTTCGTTTTTTTCAATTAAGTTAAGTAGAATAGCATGTTCAAGCAACATTCAAGCACTCAAGATTCAACATAAGTCCACCTTGTGATTCTAGCAAATCACATCATACACACTGATTCTATCCAAGAGCACGTCAAGACCTGTCATTCGAAACCTTGGAGTCATCCCACTTGATCACATAGATTAGCAATTGGGAAGATTTTGTTCAAGAGAGGATAGAATACTTAGTATTTTATTCTGTGTTGCATAGTGCATAAAAACACCATCAACAAGCTCCCTTTCAACATTGTTAGATCACCTTATTGGCAAGAGATGGTAAATACACTTTGCAATACACCTAATAATGTTAGTCCCGGGTATGAAAAGGGGTGAAGGAGAAAACTTTCGTAGAGACACAATTGAGAGTGATCAAAGATACATAGCCGGAAACAGGTGTATCCATCATTTTTGATGGATGGAAAGATTGCAAAAACAGGCCATTGATCAAAGTTACAGCTGTGTCCCCTAAAGGGAAAATGTTTTTGAAGTGAGTGGATTGTGAGGGGCAAGTGAAAAATGCAAGTTTCATTGCCAATATACTCATAGAATCCATTGACATGGTGGGGCCTCAAAATGTTGTCCAAGTCATAATGGGAAATGCTAAAAATTGTAAGGCAGCTGAGTTTATAGTGGAGGCCACACATTTTTTGAACACCATGTGCCATCCATTCACTCAATTTAATCATGCAAAAGATTGGCACACAAATTGATTGGGTCAAACAAGTTTACACAAAGGCCATGGAGATTCAAATGTTTGTGACTAATCATCACACGTCACAAGCCATATTCAGGACCTTCTCCAAGCTGGAGTTGTTGAAGGTAATTTAAATTTTATTTTTTATTTTTTAGATTTTTTTTCAATGATTGATACATGAGGTGTATTTTTTTATGCCATGTTAGCTTGTCAAAACACGATTTGCATCTCACACGCTCATCTTAGGACAACTTATGAAGGTGCAAGAGGCCTTGAGTGCTATGGTCATCAACACCCTGTGGAGTGTATGGAAGCAGTCAAACACAGAAAGAGCCCAAAAAGTAAGAGCATTGATCCTCGATGATGTTTGGTGGGATCATGTGGAATATGTTTTGAGTTTCACTGAGCGCATCATGAGCATGATTAAGTACGTTGATACAGATTGCCCATGTTTGGGTGAAATTTATGATGGCATAGACTCCATGGTGGAAAAAATAAGAGCAATAATAGAGGCCAAGAAACATGACCCAATGGAAACATTTTTCAAAATTGTGCAACAAAGTATTGATGACCGTTGGAACAAGATGACCAACCCCTTACATCTCTTAGTATTTGCTTTGACACCAAACTTTTATAGCATGGAGATACTTGCATTGTCAAGGAGGATGCCACCATATAGAGATGTGGAGGTTGCTATTAGTTATAAGACTGCATTTAGAAAGATATATTCAAATGATGAAACTCGAAATATTGTCTTGAGTGAGTTTGGCCAATTGGTATCTTCAAAATATCATGATGTTACTGCTCTTCATGCCAGATATAAGATGGATGCTAATGAGTGGCGGTATGTACATGGTCAAGGCTCCATTTTCTTGTAGCCTCTTGCAATTAAAATTCTCTCCCAAGTGTGTATCTTTTTATTTTTATCATTTTCCATTCAATGCTATCATATTAAATATATATATATATATATATATATATATATATATTTTATAATTTATGTTTTAAGTTTTTAACTAAATGTTGTATGCAAACTCAACAGGTTGCAAGTTCTTCACCTGAGCGGAATTGGAGTACATACTCCTTCATCCACTTGGCCAAGCGCAATTGTTTGGGTGCAAAAAAAGCAAAAGATTATGTCTACATACACTTCAATCTTCATCTACTGTCACATAATAAACTTAAATACAATGAGGGTGTGACAAGGAATTGGGATCTAGCCCTTGAGTGTGTCGATTTAGATGCCACAGTTGCACAGCTTGCCCAAGTCTCTATAGATAACGCAGCTCTTGAACTTGGCACAGACATAGCTAGTGGGAGTGGCAATCCAATGGATTGTGGTTCAAATGATGTTGAACCAAATGATGACCTTGAAGTTGATGCTTCTAATGAATATGAATATGGAGATTAAATATGGGCCATGGCTTGTAATTTGAATTTTCATTGTGCCAAGACATTTTGAGACTTTAAAGTTGAATATTATCATTTTTGCAAATTATGAATATGATATTACGATATTATGAATATTTATTGGTGATTATGGATTTATGAGTATCACTCTTCTTATAGTTATACATTGATACAGTTTATATTTTATAATTTTGATGTTTGACCATATATATAATATATGTGTGTGTACGGACGTACCCGTACCCAAGGGAAAAAAAATTGTTGTACCCATATCCATATCTGTACATGTACTTGAATCGGCAACTTAAGTTTGCTCCCAAAGTTCCAAAAGTCTGCCCACCATTGTTAATGTTCAAATTTCAATGCAATCATTTTCATATTTTTAATGTTTATTAGTATTAAATTTACATAGTGCGGCAAAGTTTCACTTACAATTCTTATAGTTATTCCTTATACATCTTTTTATAACTATTTTTTCAAGTTATAACTTTACCCTTACCTTAAACCTAAATAAATTAGTTTATGGTTAGGGTTAGGGTAGAGTTAGGTCATGCTTACTATCTCAAAAAAAACCCTAATATTTAGCAATTGTGTAGCAATTATTTTCTTGTGAAGTACTAGGACCAATTGCAAGAAATACAACCTAGATAGCAGAAAATTATTAAAAAAAAAAAAATTCTTAAGCCCCGTTATAAAGCACCAAACACAATGTTTGGCAACATGACCCTCTCACACCCTAGGAAGTAATGCCCCAAAGGTATATTTTAGAGCTATAAAGGTTGGAGTGATCAAGAGATTGCAAATACTTTACCTACAATTATCTTCTCAAATAGCCTTCTCTCTTCTTTCTTTCCTTTTCAAGTGATCTATTGTTACTGGCTAAGTTAGATTCTTCAATACCCATGCATTAGACAAACCCAAGAACTTTTACATACCATTTCTTTTGGTACCACTTTACTCTCCCATACCAATTTAAACTCACATACAACATTCCTTCCACTTACCATCACTCTATCATGTACCTTCAAGCATATATGGACATGTATATCAGAAAGGTTTGGTATATTAAGAGGATTGCTCTTCCATAACATCACTCTTCCACGTTCCTTTGGGTATATAGGTAGGTCTAGTATGCAATGGCATATGTCAAAGCCATCAAGGCATGATGTATAACCTTGCAAAAGTTTCCCTTAGATGTCACCCATCAAGCATAGGAAGCTCTTGAGGCTCAGTCAAAAGGTAAGGCCAAAAGGGCAAGGATAGACATGCGAGCAAAATCAGCTTCTTCTAAGGCCAAGGTTGATCATTTTGATGAGCCAAAAATACCATGGCACCTAATTTTCAATCTCACGGGCCAAACATAGGAGGAAACATTAATATTTTCTATGCACCTTATACTATGATGGAATCGTGGCCCACTTTAGAGACTTCAAGTTTGAGGAACGTTCACAAACAAATGAACAAGGCCGTTGAAAAATTTTCTTGATTTTCTAGTTTATTGTTCAATGTTGTCAAGTCTCCACGGCAAGGAATGGTGGATTTCATTATAGTTGTGGGTCATGAGTTGCTTTGGAGTTTGATATGCTGAAGGACATGGTCAAAAGCATGTTGCCAATCATTCCAAATAGTGGACAAAGACTAAATGCACTGTCATGTCAATCAGGTCGATGGATAAAAAGAACCTCTAATCAACTTTCTTGTCTCTTACAAATAATGTCAATCAGGTCCAATTAATTACAAATAATGTTCAAGTTGTTGTTAGGAGACTTCTAATGGAGAAGTATCCCAATGTGTTTTTCAGTCCATGCACAGCACATTGTCTTGATCTAACTATAGAGAGCATTGCAAAGCTTGCATCAATTAAGGATATATTGCGAAGGGCCTGCACAATCACCAAGTCCAATTACAATCACACAAGTGTTGAGTATGATGAGCACCTTCACAAAAGACAAGGAATTTGTTCAGCCAAGGGTCATGAGATTTGCTACCAACTTTCTTGTATGTATCAGATTATGGATGTGATTATAAGATGTTCTCAATTTTCTGTATTTGTAATGACCCTTTTTTAAAATGAGTTTTAATAATGAATAATAATGATTAAAAATATATATATATATAAAAATATGATAAAAATATAATATAATATAATTAAAATTTAATTAAATTTGATGAATGGTCAAAAGGCATGGAATGAAGAGTTGTGACTTCCTCAAAACATGAGATATAAAAGGGAGATCATTTCAGTTGAGAAGGGATCCATCCATCGATTAAGGAAGAAACAATTGAGCATTGAAATCGGAGAAGGATTAACGAAAGGAGGAGGAATGGGAAAAAAATAAGGTTTGAGACACTTTCAAAGGGCAAAAATTAGGAAGGGTTGTACTCTTTCAAAGGGTGGTAAATGTGAAAGGTTGTGACTCTTTCAAAGGGCAGAAATTATGAAAGGTTCTACTCTTTCAAAAGGTGGTAATTGTGTGAAATTTTGTGACTCTTGCAATGGGGAGACATGATGAAGAGGAGTGACTTCTCCCTCACATTGGAAGATATAAGGGTAGAAGGTTTCATTTGAGGAGGACATCCAAGGGAGATCAATTTGGAAAATAATTTATTATTCTCAAAGGCAGCAATAAAGAGTAGTGACTCAATTCTTATGAAAGGTGGTGACTCTTTCACCAATAAAGTATAAAGGAGAAATCATTACAAGCATTCAAGGATCCCTTATCAATCATCGCTTGCCAATACTCATACAATCAATCAATCACTCAACAACAATCCATCATAGAATGAAAGTCATCGATTTGGAATAGAAAATGATTGCAGTAAATAATAATATTCACAAATATAATTGTAGCAGCCATTTGAGAATACATTTATTATTTCATCAAGATGCATTTAATTGGACATAGTCTAGCAAATTCCTTGAGAAATCATGTCTTGGATAAAGGAAAGACGGCCACCCTTCTGAGATCATTAGAGGCAAAAGGACAGCCAGCTTTCCAAGTTCACCAGAGGTGAAAGGATGACCAGCCTTCATGCTCTTATCAAGTACACCACCTAGAAATGGAATGGACAACCAACCTTCCATGCTCTCGGGCTTGATCAAGGAGGAGGGCCAGCCTCCAAAGTGAACTGAGGGATGGAAGGGTGGCCCACCTTCCATGCTCTCACAATACAAGGACGACCAGCCTTGAGATTGCACTTTGCAAGCATTTCCAAGAAATTCATTATATGATTTGCTATGAGGAACATGCTATGGTGTGTTGATTCAAATATTGATGATGCTATGATTTATTGATCTAAATATTATGATGCTTTGATGTATGGATTTGAATATTATCATAATTTCTTATTACTTAAGATCACTAATATCAGTTTTTAGTGATAAATATCATTTGCAGACGTCCAAAAAAGGCATTACAGTATTTTAATCGAATAGTATTTCCATGTTTGGATGGGATTATAACATGAATTATGTGATGTTGTACCCCACTGGGACATTCTACATTGCTTTGGCTATTATATGTATGGAGTGGATATGCTTGGCATGTGAATCGAGTGTACAGGTAAGGGTTATCACCCCAACTGAATATGCAGGTCTAGGTTATTTTCCCAATAGTGGCTGTATCAAAGATGTCACAGTGGCCTTAATGTGGTTGCTAACCCTTATCTTACTCAGATTGAGTACAAGATGTGTCATTTGAGACCCAATGTGAACCCAAACACAAATCAATGGTGATTTTGGGGTCCACTGTGTTGTGAACTTGTGGGTGACCTTGTAAATGTGTGTGTGAGTGTGTGTATGTTCAGTTACAATTGCACGTTCATTGTTTGCATTGTTTAGGTTCAATGAATGAATATTGCATGGTACTGTTGTATGATGCATTTGGGAACAAAGAAATAAAGAAAGAAATAAAAAAGGGAAATTGCTAGTATAGCATTAAATGATATTTAAAATTTTATGCAATTGTTTCAATTATTGATTAAGTCATTTCACTTATTTATTTGTTCCAAAATTAAGAAAATGAATTTTACGATAGGCCAACCATATTGATGCTGCTGGTAAAATGAATTTGAAAAAATAATAATAAAATAAAAAACTAAAAAGCAAGCACATAGCAAAGTAGAGGAGAAAGTAAATGGACAGAAAGAAAGGATTATTGCAGTTATGAAACTAAAAAAGAAGTGTGCCAAATAAGTTACTTCCCCCTGCGTGTAAGAAAGAACGGAGAGTGGCTAGTCAAATGTTTTAGCAGGTTACACAGGAAAAGGGAAAGAAAAGTTGCAAGAAAAACATCTAGGTCATGCTGAGAAGAGAGATTTCACTTAGGCAAGAAGGAGAATGAATACATTCATTGATTCATTCCAGAGAAAAGAAAATAAAAAATTGTTGGTGGTTTTGGCCGCCTAGCTTGAGAAGTTTAGTCAGCACGAGAGGATATTGAAAGTGTAGCAGTCAGAATTAGAGCAAGAAACTAGTTTCCTGAGCACTCCAAAAGGTTAGGGCTATGGTGCCTAGTGCCTTAGTCATCCTGGACTATGGCACCTAGCGCAATGGTCCAGTAAAATTGGGCCCAAATTTGAACCTCCAACAATAACATACCCGGGACTAACATTATTAGGTGTATTGCAAAGCGTATTTACCATGGTATTGCAAAGCATACATTATGATGGTATTTCCCTTTGTTGTCTTTGTTTGAACTCTCTCTTGTCCTATGTTGAACATGCCACACAGTTAGTAGTTTATGGTTGTGTTTGTAAAATGATTTACCTTGCATTCATTTTCGATTGATTGTATGTTCTGGGTTTTTAGAAATATCTATTCTTTTTTTTGTATAACTTCAAAGAAATTAGGAAAGATGGATTAATCAAACACAAGAATGTTGTTGTGCATATTTGAAGAAAAGAGTACAGTTGATTTGATACTAAACGTTTTGGGATGGATCTCCATCCTATCCTTCTGTTTAAAACTTGTTGGGTTTGTGTTTGAACAACTTTTATCATCTGTTGTTGTACCTCCTTCCATGCCACACTCAAATAGCAGTTTGGCACGAAGAAACTAAGATTTGAGGTGTGAAGTGTAAGAAGCAAGTGGCTTTCATTGTTTGCTGAGGTCCTAAGAGATCCAACGATAGAACAGGCAGAAGTATGTTAATGCTACATCATATCTAGTGGACTTGTAGAGACTCAGTATGAACGTAAGAGACATGTTGCAATCTAAATGTGTTGGATATTGTCAACTGGGTTTCCTCACATGGAGAGTGGATTACATACCCAATCCCTATTTAGTCAACACTATGGGCTATTGCAATACACTCCGTATCTTAGCTTTGGAATCCTTGTCCTTGTTCTTCTCGGATGTGTATTACACATGAGGTCATCTCTAGCCATTATGTGAGTGGATGGGACCTTGGTTGTTTATGTGCCCATGCCAATTTTGTAAGCTCAATTGTGCATGAGCCTTAGTCCCCTGTTTGATGTTTCTGTTACTTTTGCCCATGCAACTATCTCCTAGCACAATGGACCTATCAGTATCATGCGGTTGGGTGGCATGGAACCACAATTGGGGATAGTACCATTGGAGCAACATGGGATCGTGCATGAGATGGAAGAAGGCCTCATATCTTCGTTATTGTATTTCATTGTATCAAGTTGTAACATGTATTATTCATGACAATTGAGTCCTCTTCCATAACTATAACTTTATGTAAAACCTATGTCAAAGGGATGGAAACCACCACTTAACTTATGTCATTCATTATGTATGGTTTTCTTCATCATTGCCTTCTCTAAAGAATGAATTTTGTGCCTTTTAATGCCATTACTATGTATGTGAATGAATGAACTCAGTGCATGTTTCTGAAGTTGGGTAAATAAGTTAGAATGTCTTTATAAGTTTATATGCTGTTTCCTCATCAGACTATTGGAGTTCCCTAAACCCCGATACCCCACCAGTGTATCAAAGTTGTTGGGAATTTGATACCATGGGTGCTTTTGTTATCTTTGTTAATCTTGTAAGAAGAAATAATCTTAGTGAAATTCTCTTTACTTGTCCTATATAAGTAGAAATTGTGTTTCTATCGTCTCATGCCTTAGTGTTCTCTTGGTTGACTTGGGTATCCGGCTTGAGGCAATTTTTGATGCCCTATCTTTGGTATCGGGCTTGCAGCAAGTCTAGTACCCTATTTTAGGTATTGAACTTAGGGTAAGTCCGATAGCCCATTTAACGTACCAAAAACCCACTACCCAGTTTTAGGTATTGGACTTTCCCAATACCCAGTTTTACCTGCCAAATTTGGGACAAGTTTGATACCCAATCTCAAGGCTCAGAATTGATGCAAATCTGATGCATTGTTTAAGTTTAAGGGATCAGACTTGAGGCAAGCCCAATGCCATATGTAAGGGATTGGACTTGTGGGAAGTCTAATGACTTGTCACAAAGAGTTTAGCTTATGGCAGTTCTGGACTTTCTTGGTTGTCACATGATGTTCAAAGTGTGTTCCAAGAGTTTTTGGGATCCTACCTCTCTTCCATACTCATTTTTTGTGACTGCCTTGATGGCTTGTCCCAAGGTAGTGTTAAGTCTTCTATTTGTGCTACCTTGCTCAAAGCAATGGTGATGTTGTTTGGTGTGTATGTTGTGCCTATCACAACACTTGTTGTGCACATTAGTGTGTAGGGTGCCTTTTCTTGAGCTTGTTTTCTCAATGGTGTTGTTCTTTAAAAAAATAAATTGGTTCACTTGGCTAATGTCCTAGATGGTTGGCTTGGGGCATTACAGGTTACATACCTGTCAACAAATTTCTGCACATGCCTCTTTGAGAATTAAGATAATTTCCCCAAAGGCTAGGAGGCACAAAAAATTAAACCAAAGGTAGAGCTCAACGAGGGTGACATATTTGTTAGCAAGTTTCTGCACATGCCTTTGACAATTAAATTAATTTTCTTTGAAGCTAGGGCATGCAAGAAACTAAACTGGGAAGAGAAACTGAAGGTAAGAGCTCAAAGAGGCTGAGATATTTGTAAGCAAGCATCCCCATCAACTTCTGAATACAAATATTGAGAAGGCAAAATAAAAAAACTATTTGCACAATCTTTAAGGCACAATGTATTCATGGGCTTGAAGAGAATGAGTTCGCTAGTTCCATAGCCATAGCTAACAAAGAATGGAAAAAAGAGGGTGTAGATTTATAATGCCTCCAGCAGGCCATGGAGAAACATGTGCTCATCATTGAGAATAGATTCACAAAAGATTGTCAGGTTCAAATAAGATTCAGAAATAGACATTGTTACAAGAGAGCAACAGGATCAAAATATACAAGAAATGAAAACCTACAAAACATACAGAAGCATGTACAGAAACAAATTATATGCTTCTGTATGCCTCCCTTGTAACAGATTATATTATATGCATTGGACAATTATATGCCTCCCTTGTAACTATAGGTACATATGCATGTAATCTTGATGGCATGTCACTGGAAAAGCACCACAAGAAAAAAACCAAGTACAACAATAGCAGCAACATGTATGTAAGAAGCCCAAGGTCTCATTACCAAATAACCCAAGGTTTTAATATTGTCCATTTATATAACAGTGGCAGCATATTAGTACAAGAAAGTGATGGATAACAAGAAGATATTATTTTAGCCCAGCTAATCATAACGTTGACAACAATAATAAGCATGGGAAGGATACCAAATGCAACATGATAAAACGAGAAGAATTTAGATAGTGATGAGAACAAAATGCCTGACAAGAGAATGAGGTTAATTCTAACATGGAAAAACAAAATAGGCTTAGCCTAAAAGGTGGTCACTCTTTAGAGTTATATCAATTAAAAAAGGCCAAACTTATGGGCACACATGTTATTAAGTATTTAAAGCATTCTTGATGACAGCATCAACAAAGGCAGGCAATTTGACAATTTTGTGGAACTATCACGAGGTACTAAAAAAAAAAATGGCGGATCGACCCTGGCAGGGCTTCAGACGCCATGAGGGTTTCAGATACAATGGAGGGCTCAATGGAAAATGGCCGAAGAATAGGAATGGATATCGTGGCCATTTCAGAGATACCCGCACAGTGTTCTGAGATCAGTCTTGGCCATGGAAGGGTCCAGAGACTGTGCAACAAAGGAGGACGACAACGGGTGGTTTTAAACGTAACGACAGGTTTAAGATCAACGACAGTTTCGGAGGGTATGAGGCACTAAGCAACCGTCAGAAGGTGGATTTCAAGACGGTGCAGGAGAAATTTTGGAAGCAGAAGCCTTCGAGGGAAGCTGCGAAAGTGTTAGAGGTATGCCCTAACTCAACCTATAATAGAGTCCTGAACATTGAAATCTCGAATGTTAAATGGGGTGATAATATCAGTTTTCTTAATGCCAATGCTCTCTTCCTGAAATGGGGGGCCTCGTGGCCGTCTCTGTTAAAAATTAGGGCATGGTGTGACTCTATTTGGGGGGAGGCTGTAGAACTAGAAACAATAGAAAATGGCTTTTTCCTAGTTATATGCCCTACTAATATGGATACGGATTGGATTCTTGACAATGGACCTTTCTTTATGGATGGAAAAGGCTTTAGCATTCTCAAATGGAAACCAAATTTCAACCCAATCGCAGAAACCATCAATAGGGTGCCAATATGGATTAAAGTTCCAGGGTTGCCTCAGGAATACAAGAACACAGAAACCCTAAAAAAAATAGGAGAAAACCTAGATTTTTTCAAAAAAGTTGAGGAATTTATAGATCCTACAAATTTCAGTATGGTCTCGCAGATATGCATTGATTGGGATCCGGTGCATAACTTACCGGACACAATAGAAACCAAAACTGGTTCGGGGATCTGGGCGCAGAAGGTGGTCCTGGAAGAAAGGATGGCAACATGCTCAGATTGCAATTCCTTTGCCCATGCTAAAGGGGAATGCAAAATCGGAGACAAAGGAAAGTCTAAAGTCCAAGATGGAATAGCAGAGGATATAATCAGGCTTTCAAAATCCAAGGACTGGGAACTTCAATGGGAAACATTGGATTGGGATGTATTGCAACATTCTAGGAAGAGTTATGGGC
Source organism: Cryptomeria japonica (assembly GCF_030272615.1). NCBI lineage: Eukaryota > Viridiplantae > Streptophyta > Pinopsida > Cupressales > Cupressaceae > Cryptomeria > Cryptomeria japonica. The sequence goes on along the minus strand of NC_081408.1, from coordinate 604,070,302 downwards.
CTGATCTCAACACAATAGCATCTCTTTGTTCTAGAAAAGGACTAATTGACGATCTCTTTGCATCAAAGTCATCTACAAAGCACCTGGTAACCCTAACAAACACTGTCGGATCAGATTCAGTGACGATCCAAAACCAATATAGTGATCCTCACTTGCAGAGTAAGGTGATGGATGAAGTGGGAAACATCTGGGCCCCTGTCACTGGTTTAAGTGCTCCGGATTTAACCTCATCAGAGAATCATAAGCAAAATGCTGACCATACTAAAGAGGAAAGCAATGTGTCCCCACAAATTTTTCAAGTTGTTACCATGGCAGATGAGGAAGAGACCTTAGTCCCAAAGACTCAGATGGAGGATATGCCTAAAGAACATAATGAGGTGCCTCAAGAAAGGACACACTTACAAGATGACAAGCTCTCCTCTACACCTCTAACAATTGATCAGACTGTGGAGGAAACGGTCTTTAAGGATATCCAAATCTCTCCCATCCGAAACCTAGACACATCCTTTGAAGGGGTGAAAGATAGTGGAGGTGACCTGATTTCATCAGAATCCAAGGGAGATCTATCTGATAATCCGGAGGGAGAGGATGACATGGGACTTCTTGCTATAGTTGGGGTTTCGGATAGGAGAACTCTGGAAATGACTTTGGCTCAAAATGCTAAGGTAAAGATAGGCGAGAGTAAGAAAAGAGGACCTAAATCCAACAGAGTTAGATTGGAGATTGCAGGTAATGTTGCTGGCCAAAGAAAACTCAGACTTAGATCAAGAAGGGACGTGGTCTCTTCCCGGAAGCAATGAGGTTCCTTTCGTGGAATGTCACGGGCTGCAATGCCCCTGACAAGGTTAGACTGATTAAGAGATGCCTTGATCAGTTTCGCCCGGATCTCATTTGCCTTCAAGAAACCAAAATTAAGTCTGAAGATTTTGAAACCTTTTATAGTAGATTCAAAAAATGGAAATGTGTCTTAGTTGAGGCTCAAGGAGCCTCGGGTGGTTTAGCCATTTTGTGGAATGAGTCCCTAGTGGATGTCAGCGGCATTAACAAGGGACACTGGTGGCAGTGGGTGCAAATTTTCTCGAAGCAACTTCAGCTGCAATTGTTTTTAATCAATGTCTATGGCCCAAATAGCCCCTCCTTAAAAAAACAATTGTGGAATGATATCTTAGGGTGCCTTAAACAGGACATTGTAACACCTTTCCTTATAGGTGGAGACTTCAATGCCTTGATTCGACCATCAGACAAATTGGGTGGCAATGGTTGGATTATTAGAATATTTAATTATATTTTAGTCACCTATATTTAGTTCCTTGTTTAATGGTCATTTAGCTTTTTAGTTAATTAGCTTTTAAGCTTTATTTAGCATTTAGCTTTTTCTTTTTTGTTAATTAGCTTTTAAGCTTAATTTAGCTTTTAGCTCTTTAATATTTTACTTTAACGTTATGTTCTAATTATAGAACATCGTCTTGTAACCTCTATATATACGTGTGTATATCATTCAATGTAATCATCCGATTATTGAATCATTCATTCAATTTATTTTTCATGGATGAGGCAGAGTAACTTAGATTTTGGCTCTTTCATCACCAAATCGGGATTAATAGAAATCCCCTTCAAAACTGGGGAATTCACTTGGACAAACAGAAGAAGTGGTTTCTTAAACATAGCAGAAAGACTGGACAGATTCTTCGTAGCTGGTGACTAGTCCTCTCATCTGTGGACGTGTAGTGCTGATGTTCTGCCATTCACGGGATCAGACCATTACCCCATTGGCATCCGAATTCAGGATGAAAGAGCCCCTGATACATGCCCTTTCAAATTTGAAGCTATGTGGCTAAGGGATAACAACTTAAGATCTTTGGTGGAGACATGGTGGGACCTGCCCCCCGAAAAATCCAGGTAATAAGGCTTTTATGTTCTTCAAAAAACTCCAATTTGTAAAAGAACAACTCAAAAAGTGGAACAGAGAGTCTTTCAAAAACATTTTCAATGAGAAATTGAGTCTAGAGGAAGATTTAAAAACTCTACACAAACAAATTATTTTACAAGGCATGGATGAATCGGCCTTCCTGAGAGAGAAACAGCTTAATAAGGTGTACTCTGAAGTCTTAGCAAGAGAAGAAACCTTTTGGAGACAGAAATCCCGTGAGACATGGTTGAAAGAAGGTGACAGGAATAACAAATTTTTGCACACCTCTACAAAAGTTAGGAGGAATTTTAACAAAATTTTCTCAATACACAATATGGCGGGGGAGCTGTTAACCGACCAGGATTCCATTAACAGTGAGGCGGTGAACTTCTTCTCGAGTACTTTCAATGGAGAGGCAAGGGCAGACAAAGAGTTGCATTCTACTATGGATATCTTACCCTCCCGTGTGAAGGAGCAGCATAACAAAATGTTACTCAGGGTTGTGTTAATGGAGGAAGTAAAGGCTGCAGTTTTTGACATGGGGGTAGACAAAGCTCCATGACCAGATGGGTTCCCAGCTCTTTTCTTTCAACATTTCTGGGACATTTTGGCAAACGATTTATGAAAAGTAGTGGAGTCGTCTAGAACAGGTGGTTTCATCCTTGAGGACTTTAACAATACCTTCATAGCACTGATCCCAAAAAAGGAAAAAATATCTACTTTCCATGACTACAGGCCCATCTCTTTGTGCAACACGATCTATAAAGTGATCTCTAAAGTGATAGCTAACAGGCTAAAATGTATTATGGAAGAGGTTATCTCCCCGGAGCAGAGTGGTTTTATCCCCGTTAGATCGATTTATGAAGGTATTATTTTGGCACATGAGGCAATACATTCCATCTGTCTATCTAAAAAGGAGAATATGATGATAAAAGTGGATATCAGGAAAGCCTATGATGAGGTTAATAATGATTTCCTCTTAAAAGTTCTTGCAAAAATTGGCTTTGACCCGGTTTGGATAGCCTAGATAGAAAGTTGTATTAAATCCCCTCGGTTCTCAATCCTTATCAATGGGAGCCCTCGGGGTTACTTCTCTTCCAACAAGGGTTTAAGACAGGGGGACCCATTGTCCCCTTTTCTTTTCATTATTATGGCAGAAGTGCTGGGGCGTTTGATTTCGAAAGATTGTAATGCTGGCCAATGGATAAGGATTGCTGCAAGGGTGGATCCTTTGACTCATCTACAATTCGTTGATGACACTTTCCTGGCTGGAGAGGCCTCGGCAAGGGAAGCTCAGGTTGCAAAACAAGTGATAGATAAATATGAACAAGTGTCAGGTCAAAAAGTGAACTGGCTCAAATCTGAGATTTTTTTCTTCAATACTCCACCTCTTAAACAGAGGGAAATTAGCAGCATTCTTGGCATGAAGCTGGGAACTTTACCAAGTAAGTTTTTAGGTGTTCCCTTATTCGGAGGCGCTAATAAGTCAACAATTTGGAAAAATTTGGTAGAAAGTTGCTTCAACAGATTGGAGGGATGGAAAAGTAAATGGCTGACTTTGGTAGGCAGAATTTTGATGTTAAAAACAGTTGTCTCAGCCATCCCCATTTTCTCAATGACATGTCTAAAAATCCCCAGCAAAATCATCAATGTGATCAAACAGAAAATGAGAAAATTCTTCTGGAATGGAGCTAATGAACAAGATAAGATCCCTCTGTTGGTTTGGGAAAGAGTTTGCAGTTCAAAAGTGAAGGGTGGTGCTGGGCTTAGGAATTGGCAAATTATGAATGAGGCTCTGGGAGCTAAACTCTCTTGGAGCATTTATACTAACCCAAATCAATTATGGGTAAAGATTATGAGGGCCAAATACCTAGACACAATGGAGAATCACAGAATATTCACAATCAAAAACCCACCCACGGGATCTGCAATTTGGAACTTCATAGTGAGCAGCAGGAAAGTACTCACAAAACATCTTTCATGGCATATTGGTAACGGAAAGTCAGCTAAATTTTGGGATGATTTGTGGGCGGCGTACCCAGTTATAAAACACATGGCCGATTTTTCCGAAGCAAAATCTCTTCTATGTAGGATCTGGGGTGACAAGGTCAGTGACTATTTGATGAGCAAACAAAGTCACCCGGGAGAAGTTTGGTGCTGGAAAGACCTCTCAGACATAGGGCTATCGGATCAACAACAAATGTTGTTAAAACAAGTTTTGGATCAGAGAAAGATTTACCTCACAAAAGATCAGGACAGAGTAATTTGGTGTGGTTCTAAAGATGGGAACTACTCGATTAAATTAGGCTATAGGCTTTTGGAAGGCATGGTAGGGGACTGCAAGACAGCTAATCATTTAATTTGGCATAAGCATTGTCTACCCAAAGCCGGGGCGTTTGCATAGCTGGTCCTGAAAGGGAGAATTCTAACTGGTGAGAGGAGGAAAAGGCTTGGCTTAGCAGGACTGACCAAGTGCTTTATGTGTGGGGAAGCTGAAGAGGATCTTGACCACCTCCTGTTACAATGCAAGATAGCGCAAAAATGTTGGTATATGGTGAAAGGTAAATTGCAATGGCAAAGCCCATTGCCAAATTTGCTCAAAGATGTGTTTGATAGTTGGCCAAGACAAAACAAGAAATCAACATTCTCAAGCATATGGAACATATGCCCATCACTTGTGATATGGGAAATATGGAAGGAGAGAAATCGGAGGATTTTCCAAGACAAGGCTAAGGATGTTAGAAGGTTGTGTAGCAGAATTGATCAGGCAGTGGAGGAAACTTTAGGGGCAGCAGCTTCTCAGATGGATTCAACGAAAAACCCTTTCACCATAGAGGAGATGAAAATACAAAAAGCATGGCCTAATATCAAAATAAGACATGGGGCCTGGCATTCTAGGCAAATGAGTAAGAAATGTAACTCACCCACAGTATGGACTCCACCTCAGCCAGGGTGGATCAAAGCCAATTTTGATGGGGCAGCTCAACGTGGAGGGGGTCTGTCAAGGGTGGGAGTGGTTTTTCGAGATCACAACGGCAGCATTGTAAAATTGGGAGCACGGCGTATCAAACAGAGCACCAACAATGAGGCGGCAGTTTATGCAGCGTGGCTGGCAATTCGATGTGCTCGGAAAATGGGGATTAAAAAACATCTAAAAGCGGACTCATTGATCATAATCCAAGCCATAAAAAATGGCCAAATTAAAGCATGGAACCTACAAAATTTTATCTCAATAATTTTAGAGGATTTGATTCATTTTGAAGAAGTCATGGTTAGCCACATCAAACGGGTGGGCAACACAGATGCAGATTAATTGTCTAAATGGGCTCTGTCCTTTAATCAGACTGAGGATTCCGTTTTTTAAGTTTTTGACGGCAAGTTGGATTTAGAATAATATGGGCTAAAAGTCGAACTCTAAATAATGACATGACAGGGTCATATCATGCTCTCAGACAACATATGATAATTTCTAATTTACGAAGTACATATGTGATGTGTGTGAATCACAATTTTGATGGTCATTAACCCTTGCTTTGTAATGATTGGCAGCTTAAGCGTGTTACTCCTCAGCTTTTTTGTTTTTGTGTGCGTGAATGATAGCAATGACGGCAGTGATGTGAACCGTTACATGTGCTTCCTTACAACAAGCTCCCGTTGATACTGTTTCCATCTATGTGAGCGGGTGACGACGTGATATTCACAAAGCCAAGTAATAACTATCAAGGGTCATGGCAGTAATGTGATTAACTACTCGCACGAGCTGGCTTCCTTTTTAAAGAAGCCAAACTTGATGCATTTCATCATTATTCTATTAGCTGGTGTGTGTGTGTTTTTTTTTGTGCAGGTGTTGTTTGGCGACAGGATGGAGGCTACATTCACCTTCCAAACAAAGAAGCAGCAGAAAGCTCTATATGGACCGGTGGAAAATCAAAGACTCAAACTACTGCTCAAATGCCCATCAGAGGAAGTTATTAAAGCAGTGCAGGGGACACCGGGCTTTTTCTTCCAGCAAGCCACACATCGGTGGAAATGCAATGTGGATATAGCTGCCATGATTTTGTCCTGGGGCCTGGAATTGGGAATTGTTGAGGAGGATATCCGCTGGGTCATGAACTCTCTTTTTGAACAAGAACTAATATCTGGGATGGATTTTGTTCTTGAATGGGCGCACTCGGGATATGGCTTTAATTTCAGTGAGTGCTTCGAGAGTCAAATCGCAGTGGAAGAATTGGGGTTCATGCCGTTTGTCCGCTGGCCGAATATGGTGAACTAGAGACTCTATCTAAGTCATATAAGGGTGGAGTGGAATTCTTTAATGGAAGTGATCAGAACATATCAGCATGCGCAGGAGAGGCGGAGGCCATGGTTCTTGAGTTTCATCCCAAGGAAACGACGAAGTGCAAGACAACGACCACCCCAGATTTGAATTTTGAGCGTGGAAGGTTTTTTCTCCTACGGCTTGAATAGGAGAGGTCTCGCCTGCAAGTTTTTTGTGTTTCTAGCGCGGTCTCAGATGCAGTTTCCAGTCATCTATGAAGTGAATCGTTTTTTGCCGATATGAACTCACTGTGTTAGCTGGACAGTTTTTGTAGTTATGGATGGTGACCCATGATTTTTTTGTGACCCAAGCCCTTATAGGGATTTAAGTTTCAGCCCTGTTTGCTGTATCGTTGTAATGTATAGGGATAGGCAGATCTCTTTATAGCCGGCATGTAATACTCTGGGCATATTATAGGCCCCTTTTGAATTGTAATCGTATATTTTCATATATTAATAAAAGAAAAATCTATATTACCGACCAAAAAAAAACAAAGGCAGGCAATTCAACAAAGAGAAGAGAGACTTTATTGCAAAACCACTGAAGGAGCCTCTAAAATTCTATAAATTAAAATTCACCATCTTACATAGAGAAACATGATGGCACTAGGAATTCTAATACATGATTTTAATTATCTTTTGAGTTATTTTATGACAGGATTTAATTATTTGCATCTTATGAGGAATTGCATCTTAAGGCATGCAATAGCATTATTGTTTTGAGTTAAACGATATAATAAGCCACAGCTTATCAACTACTAGGAAAATAAGACAAATTATTGCATAATACCTGGCATCCCCTTGTTGCCTCTGCCCAAGATTGAAAAACATCATAGAGAATGCTGTAGTGAGAATCTGAAACACCAAAAAAAAGACTCAGTAGTTACAGATAATAAATCAATGATGTACTTATGGAAGAATAACCAAAAAGATTCATATCAGAATTTAAATATTGGCTTTAAATGTACTAATGGTAGAAACTTACATATAGAGGTCCTAAATCCCATCTGTATGCAATAGGTGCCATAATAAACCAGAGGAAAACCATTCCCCAAGTCTTGAGACTAATGGATAAAATTGTCACCAATAGGATATCTATTGACCAAAGTAATTGTAAAATAAATGATTATTATGTTAGCATTCTTATGTGTCAAACATGAACTACAACACATATTTGTTGTGATTAAAGAGGATCATAAATTTACCTGGTACTCTCAACTTATCCCGCAAAACAAACAAAAGGTTCTTTTTCCATTGGGCTGCACTCTCCGGAATATTAAAACGCTGGACTTTCATGCAAAAAAAAAAAAATATCATCTCTTAGCATATGTTTAGTGCCTCGATGCTACAATATTTGAGTTAGAAGACCATTATGACAACCTCCATTCCAAGCTATTGCTGTTAATTAATTTGATTAATAAATATATTAAAAATACTAATAAACAAAGCTCACCAAATCATCTTCATCATCTTCTTCTGTAACTTGTACGTGTTTTGCAGGTGGTTTTGGTGCAACAAATGCAAGTAATGTGTCTGCTAACCAGTCATACCCACAAAGTAAAAGATATAAAGCAAGCTGGCAAAAAAATACAAGAAATTTCTAGTAGAGCAGCAAAAAGTATCATGTGACAAAATGGTTTTGCCTCAGACAAAGAAACATTTATCTTCACAGAGGATGGATTTCATGGTATCAAAAAGTAAGACAAGCCAACCAAACTTATGTTTAGTGATTTGTAATTTCCCTTGCATATTGACTTGTTGGAAATTAAATGCAGAACTTAAATTGTGCTTACTGTTAATAGTCGAAATATCTTTCAAATAGCAGTTAATTAAAGTATGTTTTAGAGTAGAAGAATTTGAATTGTCCATGGGGAATAATCAAACAATAAACAGATAGAAGAAATAGAAGCAAAGACACATGGCACAAAGATTTTACCCTAGAGATCTCAGTGTGATGAAAACTAACCTGGTAGAGTCAACTATTTGCTACCTCTCCTCTTTATCATATAGGCAAACTAAAAAGATCCCAATTAAGCATAGAAGCCAGTATTATACAGCCAGTTATTCTCTTGACTCCACTACATTCACTCACTGATACATGCATACACTCCTTTGAATAGAACATAAAGTTTGCCTCTAATTTATGCAATCTAGAAATGTCCATTTGTACCCTAAAGGATCCCCAGTAATCAAGATGTCAAGAAAACAATGTTTGTAATTGTTTGTTACGCATCATGTCATGTTGGGCTACTTTGTAGGACATAAACACCACTGGCACAAGTGTAACAAATATTGTCACAAGCGCAATCAATTGTCAATATGATAAAACTGCCACCAACACAAACATCACAACCACTGTCACAAATGAAACCACCACTAACACAAGTAAAACCACCATTGTCACAAGTATGTATCAAAGCGTACAGATCTTGTGATTGTTTTTCCAGATCCTTGCTGGAGCACACTTCCCTTGGAAGGAATTTAGTCCCATAAAATCTGTCGTGTGAGAGGTGGAAGAATCTCTCCCTCTTTCTCCTTAGTAGTTTCTGTGAGTTGGTGTATGAACTTTTTCTAGCCTTCCGGTGGTTTCTTAATGCTTCTGTTGATACCATGTCCCTCTCTCACTTCCCTTATTCATTCCATAATAAGTCTGTAAAGAATGGTAGTAAAGCTCATCTATCTTCACATCTAATAAGGGAGGCCCATAAGTGTTTTCAGAACATTATCATAAAATCAAGCTTGAAACAAGTTCTTGCACTAATATCATGCTAAAGTTGAACCCTTCCTCCTCCTCAATGAAAGTGTGGTGGCTGATAATCCTCCTTGTAGAGATTGAATTTGTTGTTTTGGAGATCTGTGTCCTTGAAGTGCTTGTCCTCGAGTGTTAACCATTAAAGGCTGTCCCATATGATTGATACCCTCTTATTAGTTCTTTTATCAAAATTTGCTTCATGATGTTGACATTACACCCACAACTTCCTCCTTGATGAAGATAGGATCAGCTACTCTTCTCTCTTCTGCTTCTCCTCTTACCTTGCAGAGTAAGTGAAGAGTGAGCTGTCATAGCTACATTTGTTAGCTAAAACTATAAATGCTGCAAGCCTACAACCCCCTTGTGATGATAATGATATTCTACAGCTGCTGGCATGCACAAACTACACTAATCCTCACTACTACAACCCATTGTTATAGTGTAAAATATATGATACAATCTGTTCCCATATCAATACATGCATACAAAAATCATCTATTAGCAATTAGTCCACTTAAGTTAACAATACTGATGATATTTTTTTCTGGCCACGCTAGTTGTATTCCCTGTCTTCCATCATCAAGAGCTGGTTTATACAGCCCCATTCCCTTGCTTTTCCACACCCCACCCCACCCACCCCTCCACCAACAAAATACCCACACTCTCCACATTTTTCCACCCTGAAGCCTTTAAATCAGCTAGTAGAGTGACTAAAGGAGACCCCAATAACTTCACTAAAAAGCATTAAGTCTAACCCAATGACAGGAATCAAATGGCACTTTGCCCCCTCCCTCACCCTGCTGCTTCTGATACAACAATACAATCCACTTAGCTTTGGCCAACATCAACGATAGACTAGGTGGCCTAATGTAGATCATGGAGCAGTAAGAAAAGGAATGGGGATATAACTAAACCAATCCCAATCGCTTCATGGAAAATCTGCAAGGAACAAGAGAAAAATTGAAGGGCAAATCGACAGCATTAGTAATGCTTGAGGGGCTGAGTATCCTTCATTATTGCTTTCAGGAAGTCCACAATAGGGCTGAAACTGTGGACAATTTCATGAGCAATAACAAGCCAAAAAATGAGAGCAACAATCTTAACCCAAAACTCCGGTAAATGAAGACAAACAACTCACCAAATATCTCTTGCCCTGAATGACTTCAATGGATTTGCATTGATGTCAACCATTACAACCTTGTAAGAATGTGACACGTGGGAATAGTCATTGCTTGTGTTCGATTCTTGTTTATATTCATTTTGCAATGTAAAACATATCTAGTTATATTTATTGACTGTCAAATCGGTCGACTATAACAAACTTCGTACAGGTAAAATATCTTCTGACATTTCCATCAATTTCATTCAACAAATAATGACAATTTGTAAGAATCAATATAATTATTTAATTCCAATTGATCTAGGAGGATCTGGATCACTAGAACACACCACAAACCTCAGCCATTGCTCTGTGATCTTTGCAGTTTCATCAGCAAGATTCTCATCCTAGTCAGCACCTATGTTCCAAAACACAATTCATAACTTGATTTTCGTGGTACCACACAGCTTGACTTATCTCCAGCAGTTGTGGGAGGTTATGATAGTTGAAGCAAGAAAATTAAACTTCTTGGTTCCAATTGATGCTTCATCGTCTTCTTGTAATAAATTCTTCACTACAAGCAATGGATATATCCTACCTTTGTCTTCGATCAATATAAATGCCCAGTGGCATCTAGAGGCCTCTTCACTCTTGATCCGATTTTGGTATTTTGAGTTTTGTAGGCTTAAAAAAAGGCTAAGTCCCAACAAGCATGTGCCATCCGATGCTCCAAGTTAGATCAAATCTAATGACGTGTGGGACTTTTCAAATATAACAGAACAAGTTTTCCTAAGAAGCCTCAGGATTATAACATGTGGCAGAGAAAACAATGTTATAACAAAAAGGACACAATGTACAAGTGCATGCAAGCTCCACTTGTATCATTGAATTTAGGCATTGCTTGACCGGGGACACATGGCACACACCCAAGTCTTTTTCACAAATACAAAGGGAAAGCCTCTCAAAAATCCCACAAACTGCCAGTTGTTATCTCATCCAACAGCCATTGTAGCTTAGGAACACTTCATTTCTCATCACATCTATACAATTTATGGCACCTATAAATTCCTTGCATCATCCTAAGGACTCTAGTGTGTTAAAGTAGCCACAGCAAGACCAATCCAATACAAGAATTCAAAATTTGCAAGATGACAAGACCGAGCATTCATGACCACCAACCAAATGGTGCCCCAACCAACTAGTTCCACCTACCAACACCACTAAAGTGTAATACTAGGTCAAAGAAAAGGCTATCAAAAGGCCGCACAACCCACTCCTACCCCCAACAAGGACCATTAATGTGCTAAATTCACATAAACGTCCTCTCTCCACAAAAATTCAGATTCAAATATAATTTTGGGGGAAAACAATTATAGATTTGGTAGAATAACTATAAATACTGACCTGCGTGCCTGAACAATAGTCAACACTCTCACAATTAAGTTTTTGAGCATGATGCTTTTGTGAAGTCCACTTCCCTTATTTTGTTACTTAGGAGTGCTTCTAAGCATGTTTCCAAAGCATACATGTATTCAGATCTGTAATGATTCATGAACTTAATGAGAAGCTAAGTATCTATTCTAGGTGACTATCGACTGGTCTTTGTTCATCTTTACTAGTTGCATGCATGTTTGCCTTTGTTGATTATTGCATTGTGAGCTGCTAAGCTCTGTTCTGGTAGTTAAAACAATTGATCCATCTCATGTGAGCCTCTACTTGTTTTATTTGCTTCCAGCATTTCTACCCCCTTTTTAGGTTTCCCCATAGCATAAATAGTTTTAAGCTTAGTCATAGAAGATAGGGAGCCATACCTCTCATCCCAAAGACTATCTTATTGGGAAGCACCCTAATTGCTAAACAACATTGCTTCTTGTTGATGTGTTTTTTATGACGGCGTCTAACACAGAATAAAGTTTACCAACGGTCACTCTATTCTCTCTTGATCAAAGTTATACCATGTGCTAAGATTGCAAAAAAGTTCAAACGGCTAACTCCAAGGTTCCTTTAAGCCTGGATATGACTCAGTCAGTTGATGAGTTTGCTGTTAACCCAAGGGGCCTTACGCATTCACTTGAAGAGGATAACAAATTTGTGCAAGTTCAAGGATTTGTTACGAATGATTTAGCTTTGAAAACAATGTTTTTGCGGGACCTTTTCAATTTGGAATATACTGAAAGTAAATAAGGCTAGGGTTTAAGAAACTACACTAAGACTAACTTAATCCTAAGAACAAGGAGAAGAAATCACTCGTGCAAAATCAAACCACACTTCGGTTCGCCAGCAAATCACAACTACCCGAAGGCGGTGCAATCTTCAGAGGGTGTGTAGGGGTTTTTCAAATCACCAATGGAGACCATCAAGTCGAACAATCTTCACTGATAATCGAAGTTAAGCATACACATATAATAGGCTCAGGGTAACTTTGCAAAGTATGCAACAATCAGTTGCACACAAAAAGTATGAGCTCAGACTCTGCAATAAGCAATCCTATCAAATCCAGTTCTTCTAACAACATAAAGCAAATCTACTTTAAATGAAGAGAGCGAGAACATGCAAGCTTTGAAACAACACAAGAACACACCAACAATCGAACAATGTATTAAGTGTTTGCTTCGAAAAAAAAGCAACAATCTCTAAAAACAATCTCTCATTTTACAAATGAGGGGGGTCCCCCTTTATATAGGCCTTGGGCCATGAAAACATGCAAACCCTAATTAGGGTTTCACTCTAAAAGATTCTCCATTCAAGATGCAACAAGGTGGGAATCAGCAATTAATACCCACTAAGCCCAAAAATGGCATCCATTTGTGCATTATATGCACCCCATTACATCAAATTTCCCCAAAAATAATGAATATTCTCCATGCAGAAATAAATGCACATCATTCTCCATTGGACAGCTGCATGTAAAAGGAATCTGTCATAAAATCATTAATATGGCAGCTGCATGCAAAAAGATTCTTCATGCATTCAATATGCATTGACCAGGCCGCCACTAAGTCAAAATATTCCAGCAGTAAATGCGCCACCACTACTCAGTCAAAAGATTCTCGTCAAAGAATGGACAACCATTATCCCGCTCATTAATTGCATACATGATGAATTTAGTGATGACAGCCTCCAGCTCTCTACGGAAACACTTGGCACACTTTCAATGTCAAACTCCATCAAGGTGATTTCTTCCTCGCTCTTGGAAAAGAAGTTCTCCCACTCCACCATCATTTCCTGTATTTTCTTCATCATGCTACACAATGAGGAAACATTTGCAAAATGTTCCTTGGAAAATGATCCTAAGAAGAAGAATTCGTGGAGTTGGGATTTCAGGGAGTTCACTGTCACTCCATCTTCACTCAACTTCTTTGCAAATAACGCTTCAATCCCGCTAACAATTTCATCCTGCACCCTTCTAATTGAGTCTTTTAAAGTTGAAGACTCCATGCTAAACTTTTCAAAGGTATTCCTTCCAGAGCAAACAGCACAGAACCATCGAGAAAAATCATAAATCTCATTCTCCTGAATTACTTTCCCATCGATCAGTGTTTGCTTTGGAATCTTCATTAGAGCCCTGAGTCGCAGAATGGTTAAGTCTTGATAGATGTGAACATCTTCCCACAGACCTTCCACTACCTCCAGTCTATTTGGAAGAGCAACAAACCTGGAATGAAGATGAGCTAAGTCTTCAATGAACTTTCCAGATGTAGTAAAGACGTCTTCCACCCATTCCCTGGAACTTTGGGCCATTTCTCTAATTACTTCTGTCATTTTGTGTCATCAATGACTTCCTTAGGGAGAGAGGAATGAGGAATGAATGAGGGAACTGCTTCTCTAAGTGGTCGTTTGAGACTTCTAATGTATTCACATAAGGCCCTATTTTCTTCCTTCAGCCTTTTACATTTTGCCTTTGTTTTTTGCATCTTTTCTTTCATGGCCAAGGAAGATCCCTCGAAGTCTTCTATTACCTGCCCAGTGGAAGCATGCCCTAGATCAATCTGTCTAATCACATAATCTTCTAGCATAATCTTATTCATGTCTTTATCTACTGCAGGCTCAGCTATATGCAAGGTTTGGGATCAAGATTCATCCCTCACAACCTTGGAGAATTTTCGAGGAGCCTTCTTCTCTGTCGATTGATCCATTCTTTTTAACAACTCTTCTAACTCCTATGCTGGATCAATTTCCTTTTCCAACTTCCTTAATCTATCTATCAGCCAATTAGGAGTGGGAATGGAGTGACTATGAATTTCCATCTGCTCATGGTCCTGTGATATTTCATCCATCTCCCCAAGGATTGCTTCCATGAAACTATCTTGGCGAGGTTCTTCCTGATGATGAGGATTCTCCTGTCTCTAACCTCCTGGCTGATTGGGTCTATGTGAAGCACAGACGCTGAGAATATCTTGTGCTGGAGCACTATTAGGGATGTTACCTAGAGGTGGATCTGTCGGATTTTCTTGTAAAAACATTTCTACCTCTTATACACTGGAAGAACTAGCTGGCAACTACATCCTTTCCACCATTGCTCTTTTCTGCAGTGGTTCTTCCTGCAGAACTTTTGACTGACTTCCTTTTGGGCTTCCTGCTGAACATTCTTCCTTTTCAACATCCGTGGCCTTTTTGGAACATTCCTTCCTTTTCCAAGATCAGCCTCCCTTTGTTGAACTTCCTCTTCTTCACCTTGGGCCTGTGAAGATCCTCTTGTAGCCTCGCTGTGGGAATCAAGATTTCATATCAATTGGAAGGTCAGGTGGACATTTCCCTCTTTCAACCTTCTTATATGCCAATCAACCCAATGTTTAGTAAATTTTAGAACCGGTCTGGCCAAAATATCCAAATCATCAACTTCTGGTTCTGACCAATTTGGGAGCTATATGGGTTGATCTTTCACCTTTTCGAATTCTGGTTGCACCAAGTCCAAATCTTCCTTCACTTGATCCAACACCTACATTACTTCACCTATTTTGATTGTTTGCAAGGGCAGTCTGGAAAACATCTTCTTTATCACATCTAAATCGTCCTTTGCATCTTCCCAGTAGTCTTCTAGGAGAAACTTGTGTAAAAATTTCACTCCAACAACCATTGTGATCTTATGATATGGATTGTAGAGAGACCTGGTGGTGTAATATGCCAAGCGGTAAAATGCCAATTCTTCGGTTGCCTTCTCAACTGCTGCCAAGTTTAGGCACACTTCCACATAATCCTCAGGGATGATTGGGAATTCAATAGACAGCTTCTTTTTCTTCTTCTAAATTTGGTCATAAGTTGTCAACTGCCTCATAAGTTCTAGTAGTATTAGTTTGTCGGATGGATACTGTAGCAGTTTATATGGCTGGAAATTGAAACCCTATGTCCTAATATATGTAAATTTTGAAAATTGCAGGAACGTGGCCCCAAATTGTTGAACTAGAGCCCTGGCCTATGGTGACACTCTTGTATGAAGTTCCATTTGCATAAGTCTAGTCAGGTACATGGCAAAAGTGTCGTTCGCCAGCTTGAAAGAATTAGTATTGTAGAGGTGCAGCTGAGGATAATTCTCGTGAATTTTCAGTTGTGTCAGTCTGTAGCCCATAACTCCTTTTCCAAGCAGACCATCAAAGCCTCCCATCCTTGCAAGCATGTAAATTACATAGGAGCTCATGTAAAAGGACTGGGACTTCTTTTCTTTCAAATCTTTTAGCTGCTCATGCACGTAGTGGCTGATTAATCTGGCCCAGCCCACCAACCCATTGGCATTCATGACTTCGCCAATGTAGAAAAACATCCACGGCTCAAAATTCACGGTATGTGAACATCCCATTATCCTACTTAGCATCATTATCAAGTCCACATACTCCTGCTTGAATTCAAAAATAGTGAGTGTCTTCGGCATTTTGGAGATGTGCAATCTAGGCCTCAGCAACCAATGCTTGTTGATAGTCTCCGCACATCTATCAGAACCTGCATCATATATTGCCTTAGCTCCATTCATAGTTCGATAAGTCATCGAATGATGTGAAGGAATTCCGAATGCTTCAACAATTGATTCCGAAGTCAAGGTGGCTAACAGCTAACAGATTCCAGAGTCATACTATATGGTTAATCATTTCTTTGACCAAGAAAAGATTGCATTCACTCTTCTAAAAGTTTCTCTCCCAATGAAGAAATGGTGGAATAACTACCATAAAACATGTGAGGATGACTTAGACACACATGTAGATATTGATGTTGAGACCTCCATACATCACTTCATCTTTCACTTGTACATGATTTGCATATCTCTATTTTGGAAAGGAGTTTTGTCCCACGGGATTTTCTCCTTTTCTATATTTGTAAGAGATTAGTTGCGTGATTAGTTGTCCATGAGTACCTAACATGGCCTAGTTGTTGGGACCCATATTGCATTTTAATATTAGTCTTGCATCATTTTCCATGATAATCTCACTCCCTAAGTCGCACTTAAGGGGGTGTGTTGGTATGAATACGGTTTTATCCTTAACAGTTCTTAGTTGGAACCTATTCACGTATTATGTTTACTTACACATATTTGACAGTTAGTTGTCATTAAATGTCATTTACACATTAAGCTTACTTAGGCTTAGTTGGCATAAGTTAGTTGTCATAACATTGCTTTATGTAACTTGTCATTTAATATTGTTCATAGGATCATGTTAGTTATCCTAGGTGGCATTCTAGAAGATATGAGTCGTGCCTCATTAATTAATGTTTGCTTTAGACATTAATCATAATGCATCATGCATTTAATGTTTGTAACAAGGTAGTTGTCATGCCATATAGGATTAAGACACATCTACATCTTGTGTACTCCTACCTCATGCTCTTACCTATATAAGCAAGACTCATTTGTACATTGTAACATATCAATTGAATCATTTTCATATCAATTCAATATCATGTTCATGCAAGCTTTTGTTGCAACATTCTCTTGTGGAAGGCATGTTTCTTGGTTTATCCTTTGAAGGATGTGCAACTTCATTATAGGTTCTTTATTATACCAACATGGTTTTAGAGCTACGGCATTGTAAAACCCTTCACATATCAAAGAATTGAGCTATTGCTAGAATAGAGATGTTTGCTTTAGACAATAATAATAATGCATCATGCATTTAATGTTTGTAACGAGGTAGTTGCCACATCACATACAATTAAGACACATGTCCACATCTTGTGTACTCCTACCTCATGCTCTTGTCTATATAAGCAAGGCTCATTTTTACATTGTATCGTATCAATTGAATCGTTTTCATATCAATTCAATCTCACGTTCATGCAAGCTTTTGTTGCAACATTCTCTTGTGGAAGGCATGTTTATTGATTGATCCTTTGAAGTATGAGCAACTTCATTATAGGTTCTTTATTATTCAAACATGCTATTAGAGCTATGACCTTGTAAACCCCTTCCTGTATCGCAGAATTGAGCTATTGCTAGAATAGAGATTTTTATTTTTGCATTTTGAAACAGGCTGGTCACATCAACATCCAAGGGTCAATCCGCCTAGGGCTTAATCCGGCCCTCTCTTTTTTCATTGGGCTCAATATAGGTGATTTTTTTCCACAAAGCATATCTTGGACATATGGAATCAGATTTTTACGTTCCATATCTCATTGGAAAGCTGGTTTTGCCAACCCTGCAGTGGTGTAGGTTAATTCGCCTAATTTTGCCATTTATCAGCATTTATTGCAGCTTGAAGTCAACCGTTCTATTTGGACCCCCGAGCTCATAACTTTTTGCCACAATCTTTGATTTCCATCGTTCTTACATCATTGGAAAGGTATTGAAAAGCTCTATCATTTTTGTCCATGCACTTTTTCCGGATTCAACACCAGGTACTATTGTTGGTGTAAATAATTATTCATCATGGATATTATTACACCTTACTTAAGTTTACTTAAGATAATGCATTTCATAGTAGTTTGGGTATGAGATACTTGGGTGTTTGTGCCACATTGGGATATAGTGTGTAGGAGAATTTCCACCTTTTATGGTGTGATCTTGTTACTACTCTATCATATCCACTTATTGTGGAGTGCTAATTCCACATGAGGTTCGGTGGGTGATCCACCTCATGTGGAATATTTTATTGTTTCTCCTACCTACCACACCTGTTTCCTACCTACCCTTGTTTCTTATTGAACCACATGTCATGTTTGCGTGCTCACATATCCATATAGCCTTGCCTATATATGCAGGCTCATACTCATTGTATGTAACAACTATTTTTATCTATTGATGAGAATACAGTTTATTCTTGTCTTATATTTTGTCTCTCTATTTTGTACTTTTCATTGAGCTCTTAATCTTGGCAAAATCTCACAACTATCTATTGAGTTTTTTTCATATTAGCGCATTTGCTTGATAACTTGGACATCCTGCTTCTTGGAGAAGTAGAATTTGTTAGGGGGCTTCATTTTTAGTTGCACATCATATTTGAAAGTTTCTATATTCATGTGATGGTTCTATTTTTGAGTTTTTGAAGAATTGTCACAGTCTATATAAGATTTTTCATTTTATCCTTCTTTGATCATCTTGAAGAGTGGGGACTATAAACAATGGAGAGATGGCATTATAACTCATCTTAGATGGCTTCATTTGTTACCACACTTGTATAATCTGGTTCCCCTACCTGGCACACCTAGTAAGCGATTTGCTTGGAATTGAAAAGGGATCATGTACTAGGAGTTATTGCTATGCATGTAGATGATGACATTTTGGAGTTTATTGTTTTTTGATTTTTTTTTGGCAAGGTGGCAATGCCACTTGATATATTTTATTAATAATAAATAATTTTTACAATATATTTAAAAACTGGTTCAAACTGAGCTCCCAGAGAAAAGAACCAGCAAGAAAAACTCTACTCATTGCTCATCAACATGATTATAGAAGAGAAGTAGTGAACAATCCTCTAGCCGAAGCTAGTTACAAAATAGAGATCAACATAGGAGCATGCAAGCTCGTTTTACAGAATAGGAGCATGCAAGCTTATTTACAAAATAAGTTCCTGGGATATCTTGAATGCCCTGCAACAAAGAACTCCTGCAATCAAAATTGACATGCCCCTGCACCAAAAAACAACTGCAACCAAAAAATATATATACTACAGAACGCAGAGAATTTACAAGAAACGCAAGGTTCCAAAACATGACTGACACCAACGACATGAGATCTGCGGTCCGCCATTATAGACAAATGCCAAAGGAGAAGAGGTGAATGCGGAAATGCTAGAGAGAAATGAAGCTCAAAATTTTTATGTCGTAAATGAAAAGAAAGAGGAGATATATCATACAAAACTGACAAACCAAAAGAAACGGCATACAAAGATAATCATGAAAACAACGCTACGTCAAACTTTAAATGACATATGAAGGACGAATTCCCAATGTGAAAATAAATATCTCCATATTTCGCACCAAAAGAGAGTACCAAACACACGAACAACATCAATAACAACCAACTCATCATTAATGAATGCCAAGTGATGATCAAGTAAAGCAAAGTACCTCAAATCAAAACCAAATGGAATTATGAAAAGAAATGCCTCACCAAGAGAAGAGAATATCAGCTCGTATAAACAAGCAATCATATAATAAGAAAGATTAAATCCTCAACTCTCTACGGGCTATAATTATTAGGTTTGGGAAGCTCATCAAATCACCCCCCAATCGAGAGGAATCAATAACAATTTTGTCACAACCCATATTAGCGAGGCAATCAGCCAATGCATTACCTTCACGATAAACATGCGAGATGATGAGGTGCTCAAACATATCAAGAAGAGTCCATATTTGTTCAAGAATATACCAGAAATGCCAATTATCAGTTTTTCTTGCCTTGAAGCATTAATGACAATAGCTGAATCACCTTCAATATGAAGGTATTTCAAATTTAAATCCTTAGCCATAGCAAGACCTTCTAAAAGAGCACAAGCCTCGGCCATATTATTTGTGCCAGGAGAAATTGGCATAGCTTTTAATGCTAATAAAGAACCCAAATGATCACAAAAAACTATCCCTATTCCTGAATTACCAGGGTTTCCACGGGAGGATCCATCAAAATTCAATGTACAAAAAGGGGCATTAGGAGGATGCCATTTTATGGAATTTCTATCTATAGGGGTTTTCCGAATCCTTGGAAAGGCGGGCGATACAGGAATAATGATACTTTTCCAAGAAGAGATCATAAAATTGTCCCAAGAAGAGAACTCTGAATTCATGTTAAAATATTTCTGGACATGAGCATTAACTTGCTCAATAATACTTCTTTCCAAAATCCCAAAAACAACCGATAAATCCGATGAGTCACATCTAAAAATGCGCTTGTTTCTTTCCCACCAAATGGCCCATATGACTGAAGAGGGAATTATAAACCACAAACAAGCAAATAGAGAAGATGAATACAAAACTGGCCAAGACTGAAACATGTCCCATAAAGATAAAGGTAAAGGGAATGAAAGAGATAACTTTTGTAGGACAAAATGCCAACAACTACTCGCAAACTCACAATGAAGAAAAAGATGATTGACATCTTCAAGAGCTTTACCACATAAGACACAAGAAAAGGAGGCTGCAATATTAAATTTGACTAAACGATCACTAGTCAAAATTCTATTTTGCAACGCGAGCCAGGAAAAAACACCAGCTTTAGGTAATACTGAGTTATTCCAACAGAACAAAAAGGCACGATGAGGAGCATTTTGATTGGCCATTTGTTGAACAGCAAAATATCCTTCTTTAACAGAGTAGTTTCCCGATTTAGAAGGGCACCAAATAAGTTGATCTTTGATGTTAGAAAGGAAAGCCACTCGGTCTTGCAAAACAGATTTAAAATTTTGAATTTCCTGCAAGGACAATGGCAGAGTAGAGGGATCCTTCCATGAGACTTTGTGAGAAAACAGATCAACACTATCTACATAATCAACCAATCTAAGTCCCCATGATTGAGAAAGAACAACTGAAACAGAAGCAAGAGAATCATGCTGCGAAAGAGGGGGAAAGCCATTCCAGGAGTCTTTCCAAAAAAGAATATTCTCCCCCGAATGGACCTGCCAGGAGAGAAAATTAGAGACCACTTCCCTACATGAGATCATAAAGTTCCAAATAGCAGACCCCTGTGGAGGATTAGAAATTGTGAAGATCCTAGCAGGCATCTGGGAATCCAAATATTTAGCCTGCATAATTTGGCACCACAAAGATTGGGGCTTAGTATACATAGACCAAACTAGTTTGCCCCCAAAAGCCCTATTTCTTTTAGATAAGTCATGAATCCCAGCACCACCAACTTGCTTGGAAAGAGACATCTTGGTCAAAGAAATCAGTGGAATTTTTTTATCTTCTGTCATGTTGTTTTTCCAAAGAAAAGATCGAATAATCTTTTCAATTTGAGAGATGACTGATCTGGGAGCTTGAAGAACTGAGATATAGTAATTGGGAATGGTAGATAGGACTGTTTTAATGAGAAGTATCCTACCTGAAAGAGACAACCACCTAGCCTTCCAAGCAGAAATACGAGATTTAAGTCTCTCAATAACCGAATTCCAAATAAAAGACTTAGCAGATCCCATAAAGAAAGGAATCCCCAGATAGGTAGAAGGAAGAGAGTCTACTGGGAAACCTAAGATATTCACAAGTCTATCAGCCACCAACTGAGGAGTATTAAAAATGAAGATCTTGGATTTATGGGGGCTAATCTGTTGGCCAGATCCAGCAATATAAGTATCCAGAATAAATTTAATATGAGTAGCCTCATGGATAGAAGAAGACCCAAATAAAAGTGTATCATCGGCAAAAAAGTTATGAGTGATTGACATATCAGAGTTAGGAATTAATACCCCTTGCCAAAAGCCCAGATCCCTTTGCTTAATAACCAATCGACTAAAAGCTTCTGCCATAATGATAAAAAAGAAAGGAGATAAAGGATCTCCTTGTCTAACACCCTGGGTTGAAGAAAAGTATCCAGAGGGAGCTCCATTAATGATAATAGAAAATGAAGCAGTAGAAATACAACTCTTGATCCATTTACACCAGCTTTCAGAGAAACCAAATTTTCTCAAAACTTTGAGCAAAAAAGCCCAACAAACTTTATCATAAGCCTTCATCATATCAAGTTTGACCACAAAAGTTGGGATATTGGACGTATTTATGGAATGTAAAGTTTCATGAGCAACAATTGCTCCCTCATGAGTTTCCCGACCCGAAACAAAACCTCCTTGTTGAGGAGAGATGATATGATGAAGGAGAATTTTAAGTCTTAAATAAATAGCCTTGGTGAAGATTTTGTAAATAGAGTTGCACAAAGAAATGGGTCTAAATTCAGCAAAAGTTTGGGGATTCTTAGATTTTGGGATAAGGGCAATATAAGTGATGTTAAAATTTTTTAGGATATACCCACCCCTCCTAGACTCTTCCAAAGCCATTAATAAGTCAAAACCAATAAAATCCCAACATTTCTGAAAGAACAAGATAGTAAACCCATCAGGACCTAGAGCTTTGTCAAGGGCCATGGAAAAAACAACAGAATGAAGCTCATCTAAAGAAAAAGGCCTCATAAGAAAGTCATTATCCTCATGGGAAACAAGGGAGGGGATAGAATCTAAAAGCAAATCCACATGATGATCCATGGAGGAAGAAGAAAACGAAGGAGATAACAATTCCTTAAAAAAAGACACCCCCTCCTCTCTAATCTGCTGATCTGAATTAAGGACATAACCAGACTTAGAATCCTTAATACTAAAAATTGTAGAAGCAGCTCTTTTAAGCTTGGCTTCAGCTTGAAAGAAGGCAGTATTCCTGTCACCTTCTTTAAGCCAAACCTCACGAGATTTTTGCTGCCAATAGATTTCAACCCGGGAGCAAAGGATCTCCCAGTAAGCTTGCAATTTCTTTTGAGCATCATTAGTGGAGGAATTAGTGCCATGTCTAATAATCCCCTCATTAACAACCTTCAAATCATTGGCAACTGCCTCTTTTTCATGAAAAATATTCTTAAAGACCAATTTATTCCAAGCCATAATTTGAGATTTCACGAATTTCAGTTTGGAATAAAACTGGAACATCTTAGTCCCTTTGCAAAACGGAGCACTTATCCACCATTGCTTTAATAAAGAAAGAAAATGAGGATGAGTGAACCACATTTTCTCAAACTTAAAAGAAGGTCTAACAGAGGGAACATGATCCAATTTATCAAAATTGAGCAAAATTGGGAAATGGTCAGAATCTGAGGAGGTAAGAATCTCAGAAGAAAAGGAAAAGTTGCTCAAACGTAGGTTTAGGGAAATAAGAAATCTGTCAAGGCGAGAGGAAATCTGGCATTTAGATCTCCTATTAGTCCAAGTGAAAGAACCATTAGAAGGGAAAATATCGAATAACGCACTGTTTTGTACAAAGGAAGAAAAGTCATTAATAACCTTCTGAGCTGTAGGATTACCCCCTCTTTTTTCATTCGAGGAAAGGAGAGCATTAAAATCACCCCCAAGCACAATAAAAAAATCATCATATCGTAAAAACAATTCAGATAAGGAATCCCATAAGTCGGTTTTATCTGAAGGAGAAGTCGGACCATAAATATTAAACAAAACAAAAGAGACTTCAAACCAGTCAACCTTTAACAACTGCCAATGAGAAGCAAAAGATAACATCTCAACTTTGACTGATTTGGGATTGCATAAAGTTGTAAGACCACCAGAAGCACCCAAAGAAGGAACATGAACAGCTTTCCAAAGTGACCATTTGGAAATTATGTTATCAAAAGAATCTTGAGAAAGTTTAGACTCTTGCAATAAGATGATGTCCACTTTTAAAGAATCAAGAAATTTCTTGATCCTTCCCCTTTTGTCACGGGCATTTAAGCCCCTGACATTCCAAGATAAAATCCTCATTTATCACAAGGAGAGCAACATGCCCTCCTTGTTTTGACATGGGAAGAAAATTTCTCTACAATAGTGGATTGAATACCAGCTGCAATCTCCTCCTTTATTTTAGCCAATTTTGGCTTTCGACCCCTCTTCTTAGGAGTTTTACCAATAAGGGGGGAAACAGAAGGAGATTGCTCCAAGGCTAGCTTCTGAGAGAAATCAAATCCATACACATTAGAAACAATTGAAGAAGGACTATCAATAAGATTTGCATCCACACCTTCAACTGAACTTGGCTGAGAAGAGGAAACATGACAACCATCATGGACAGGCCCCGAAGAGGCAGAAGCAAAAGAAAAAGAAAATTCAGGAAATTCCTTTGCAACAATCTCATCAAATAGATCAGAAGAAACTGAAAATAAAATATCTGAAGCAATAAGCTGAATCTTCTCTTCAGAAATGGAAAGAGAAGAAGGAGACCTTGGAATGGGCAAAAAAGAATCACTATCAAAAATCAAACTATGAACAATTTTGGTATCATCCGCCAGACCCACAAAAGAAGAATGAGGAGAAGAATTAACAGAACAATGGTTTGTGCAACCATTCGAAGGTAACAACAATTTTGGAAACGGAACCAAAGGACAAGAAATTTGAAAAAAACTCGCAGAGGAGAACAGAAAAGGTTCAAAACAAAATTCAGAAGACCAATAATCCTTGAAAGAACTAGGAAGAAACTTAACAGAACAAAACCGATGAATGGCAGACAGAACAGAGAAGAACATGGCCAGAGCGCAGAGAAAAGTAAAATCCATCAGAGGCACATCACATAATGTATATCCAAAAAAAGGAACGAGAGATGTAACAGAAAGAGGTAAAGGAGCAGAATCCTTAACATTATGATCCTTTAAAGACTGACGATCCTTGCTTTTAAAAAGGGAACATTGGTGAAAATCAGATGAAAAATCTGAACAAACTTGTAAAGGTGCATCAGAATCACCACAACATTGAGAGGTGAAATGGCCAAGTAACGGAGCACAAGAATGAATAGCGATCGAATCTTGAATCACCATAGGTTGAATCCATGCACCATATTTGGAGCAAATAGTAATCTCAGAGGGAATGGGTTTAGACAGATTTAATAACAAGCAAACCCTAACCAAAAGATGAGGTCATTCGAAAGGAACTAAATCATGCTTAATAAAATTGCCCAATTTGTTTGCCAAGATTTCAACCATATATATATCACGATACTCCAAAGGAAGACCCAGGAAAGTTACCCAGAAGGGCATAAACTGTGGCTTCGCCGATTGAATATCAAAATGAGGAGACCAAGCATAGGTAAAAATTCCTATCCCAAAACAAAACCACCCTTTAAATTTATGCACACAATCCCTATACTTTTCAGAATCGAAAATCACAGTGAAATATAGAGAATCTTTATCAAACAAAAATAAATCCTTCATACCATCCCAATTAGACTTTGCCCATGTTAACAGTTTACCAAAAGAAACCGGAGAAAGAAGCTTACCAATGAGGGCAGTAGAACGCAATAACTTCACAGAGTCCTGAATCATGTAATCGGGGAATATAACCTTATACTGCATAGAAGAATGTGGATTACCCCTTATCGAATTGGAAAATGCAAAGGGAGAGTTATGGGGAAGTGGATTTGGATGGAAGGGAGCTCGTTTAGCAACATGAATGTCATTCGGGGAAGAAAGGAAGTGAGGGTTCGAAACCAAAGTGTTATTTGGCCAGGTGACATAAGATGGGAGGGAAGGATTACAATCCTGGGAGGGAGATCCAGAAGAAGCTAATGGGGAAAAACCATCAGGACGTGGGGAGCCATCACAGATGTCGAATGGCGGTTGAGGCGAAACATACCTATGCTTCCTAGGTTTTTTAGAACCAAAAAAGGAATGAAAATGCTTAAAAGGAGTCTTTGGGTGATCAACAGGATGAGGACCCAGAATGCCCTGAAATATTAATGCCTTGGGAACAGAAGATTTATAATAAGAACGCGAAAGTTTTGGAATAGAATTACCTGTAAATTTGCGAAAATATGACGAAGCCGGCAGGAATTTGTCATAAGCCAAGTCACGCCAGCGACCATCCTTGACAACCCATTGAGGAGAATGATCAGAAGTTTGTAGTTGAGCCAAATCATGATCGTCAAATGGCACATTTGCCCATCGCATCTGCTTGTTCGCCATTCCTTTAATGTCCTGTCAGCTATCAACTGGCAAATGCTAGTAATGAAAAAATTGAAACTAAAAAGTAGCCAAAATTGTAAGGTCTGAAGGGAACGACAGGGAGAGTTGAAGCGACGGCGTGGTGTTGATTATTGCCATACTCGCTGCTAAACGTGCTCTGAATCCTCCGCAAACATCGCATTGCATAATAAAAGTGAATAGTATAGTATGATGCTACTCCACGCAAAGGAAAAACTTAATCTGCCAAACAGTTCCATGAGGCAATATTTCTTTGAGGCATTCTGCCAAACAGTTCACCTGCCTAATTCGGTCAAACAATTTTTGGAGGTATTTTGTCAAGCAGTTCGCGTGCCTTGTCTATGCGTACACTTTCTGCATACACATCTAGCAGATCAATTGCAGCTACATCTGACTAAATCCATCTATCGTTTATCCTTGGATGTCCATGCCCTGTTCCAAACCTCTCATTTGCGCACAGGCTAGGAGGATGCTAATGTCCAGAAATGTTAATGGAGATCATGATATTCAGCCATTCCCAGATGATGCTAATGTCCAAAAATGTTAATGGAGATCATGATATTGATTTTGAGTGTCCTCATGCTCTTTGGACTAAAATTTGGGAGTTACATGGAGATCATGATATTCAGCCATTCCCAGATGATCCTATTTCAAATTGCAATGTGCCTCTTCTCCCTTCAGAGAGGATACCCAATGATTGTGATACTATTAGGGAATTTGATACTTTGGAGTATTTTGAGACTTCAAATGAGGTTGCTTCAGAGATAGCTGATTCTTCTTCAATGATAGTTGATCCACCTTCACTTCCATTGACTTCTTATCCAAAGTCATTGATTGAGACTTCCATCATTCCTAATCAGCAGGACTATCATTGTTTTTCAGATTTGGTTGGAGGGCATATTTCAGCATTTTCGTCTTTGGAGCTTATTCTACATCAATTTCCATATCATTCCTATTTGTCACCTTTTTTGATTGGGCATGTACCTAATTGGATTGTGGCATCATCATATCACTTGGACAAGGAGACACGTGAGCAATTTTCAGAGACATCATCATCATTCTTCATACTTCCATCTTTCATAGCATATCCTCAATGGGAAGCATACCTACATCTATACATGGCTTTGTTTCTTCCTAAGGGGAGAAAAGTGGTTTCTAAACATTGGATCTTGTTTTGTTTTCAAACACTTACCATTCTTGCAAGCAATTATTCATTATGGGGGGCTACATAGTCCCTCTCTTTCCCTCCTATGGGGAGGCTATCGATTGGATTCTCGTGATGGATGTAGTTCTTGGGGGTATTGATGTTGAGACCTCCATTCATCACCTCGTCTTTCATTTGTACATGATTTGCATATCTCTTTTTTTGAAAGGAGTTTTATCCAATGGGATTTTCTCCTTCTCTTCGTTTGTGAGAGATCAGTTGCATGATTAGTTGTGCATGGGTACCTAACATGGCCTAGTTGTCGAGACCCATATTGCATTTTCATATTAGTTTTGCATCATTTGCATAATAATCTCACTCCTTAAGTTGCATTTAAGGCGGGGTGTTGGTGTGAATATGATTTTATCCTAACTAGTTAGTTGTCGTTAAATGTCATTTACATGTTAAGCTTACTTAGGCTAGTTAGCATAAGTTAGTTGTCATAAAGTTGCTTTATGTAGCTTGTCATTTAATATTGTTCATAGGATCATGTTAGTTATCCTAGGTGGCATTCTAGAAGATATGACTCATGTCTCATTCTTTAATATTTTCTTAAGGCATTAATAATAATACATCATGTATTTAATGTTTGTAACAAGGTAGTTGTCACTTCACATAGGATTAAGACATCCGCATCTTGTGTGCTCCTACCTCATGCTCTTGCCTATATAAGCATGGCTCATTTGTACATTGTAGCATATCAATTGAATCATTTTCATATCAATTCAATCTCATGTTCATGCAAACTCTTGTTGCAACATTTTCTTGTGGAAGGCATGTTTCTTGGTTGATCCTTTGAAGTATGCACAACTTCATTATGGGATCCTTATTATTCCAATAGTAGACACATGGAATGGTTTCGTAGCAGCCCTCAAAGAGACCCAAAGGAACCCTCTATCCAATTGGAAACTATTATGACCAATACATCAAGTTCTCTTAGTTGCATCAGGCCAAGACCAATTGCATAGGAATACACCTACATTCCATACATTGGTGTCCAAACTAGGTGTTCAAAATTCAAAGCAGAACCTTGTTTTGAAGTATAGGTCAAACTTGAGACCACACATCCAATCAAATATGGATTTCCTATAGATCTCTTCAATTGAAGAAGCCTACACATTTGTTACAAATTTGAAGCAAAGGCCAAAGTCAAGATGAAGATAGAAGATTCTAAATCTTAGACCAAAGCCTAATCTAAGCCCTCCAAACAAAATTTCAAACCAAGGAATGGCTCTCAAAGCCATCCCAAAAAAAGCACAAACCACAAAACGATTAAAATATGTAGTCTACAACTAGAAAGTGGTGTACAATTCATAACTCCAACACTCATTCCACAAAACCATGTCATGCTCCAAAAAATTTACTTGCACAACTTTAGGCAATAGGTACTAGCATTGCAACACAAGACAAGGGTAAACAAATCATGGAATCTAAGCCTAGTGCCATGGTGGCCACAACAAACATCTCTACTTCCCTTGCAAACACAAGAAGCATAAAGATTATTCCATTCTCAAATGTGGATCAATGGTCAAACAATGTATTTCATTGTTGATAATGCAAGTCAAAAGAACTTGATTTCTCCTAAGCAAATAAAAGATTGACCTTGCCACCAAAGCCTCACCCACAATCACACTATGGTTTAGTGTGGGCTTGAGAAATGCATCACTCGGCAATGTTAATTGGTGCACAACATTAAGCCTTTTCAAGATATAGTCCTTTGTGATGTCATTCCATTAGAGGTATGTGATGTATTACTTGGATAATCATATCTTTACCATCAACACGCAATTTATGAAGCAAATTCAAGAAATGTTGTCATAAATGTTGATAATGGAAGATAATACATAGTTAAGGCAATACCTAAGCTATCACTAGTTGACATCAAACAATGTCAAAAGCTAGTAAGTTCTAGTAAGAAGTTTACGATTTTGATAGTGAGACCTAAATGTAAGAACATCCTTGCAGCATCAAAACATACTATGTTTCCTCCAACTACATTGGCAACGACCTCAAATTTGAATTGCAAGCTAGTAGACAGCAAGGACATCCTTTAGCCACCAACAGGAGTGAATACACATTATGAGGTAGGACATAATATCAATTTGATTCTTGGACTAACTCTATCTAATACCTCTTCATGCCATGATCATCTCAAGAGTATGAGCAAAACAACTGACAAATCCATAAATTCATGGATAAAAGATGCCTCAGGTCCAACTCATCACCTTGTGATAGCTCAATTGTGCTTGCATAAAGGATGCCACATTGAGGTTGTCTGTTGACTAGACCTCTCAACAAGCTCACAATGAAGAACTACTACCTTCTTTCCAAGGATTGACGACATAATGGACCAGCTCAATGATGCAAAGCTCTACACCAAAATCAATTTAATGCAAAGTTCTGCAACAAAATCAATCCAAGTTTGGGTATCATTAGATTCATGTTAAACCTACAAACATCTAGAAGACAGCTTTCAAGGGAAGAGAAGATTTATTCAAATGGTTAGTCATGCCATTCAGCCTAGCTAATGCTCCAATTGCATGTGGATGATGGATGACATTCTCAAACCATTCACTTCTTTTGTTGTAGTCTACCTTGATGACATCCTAATTTTCAGGAAAACTTGAGTTGACCATATGCACCATATATACGAAGTGCTCGACACTTTGCTAAAGCATAAACAATATGCAGACATGGAGAAATGTTCATTTGCCAAGAAACAGATATAGTATCTAAAATGCATTTTAGATGCACAAAGAGTGCATGTAGACCTGACCACGATACAAGTCATCCAAGATTGATCACAATGAAAGAATATCAAAGAGCTTCACAACTTCTTAGCAAGTTTTTGCAAGACATTTTTACTTGGTTTCTCTAATGTGACTTGGCTACTAAACCAAGTTACCAAAGGTGGCACCAATGCAAAGCATTTGGATAACATCTCCAATATTAAGCAGCTAAGAACACGACTAAAGGATTGAAAAATATTTTGGAGGATTTACAATTGACTCTAAATGTGTCATCCAGCCTTGGTCCCAAGTACCCAATATTCATTTTTGGCTTTCATATCTACCAGCTTTCTATGGGAGCAGCATATGTTGAACCTAAATTTGATGCATTTTCAAATCTTCTAATCCAAGAGGAAGAAAAGTTAATTCAAAATGGTCTCATCAAGTCTTCTAAAAAACAAGCATTGGTGGCTAGTGAGCCAAAGGTACAAAAAGAATAAGGTGCTACAAAGCACATGACAGGACAGAAAGAGTGGTTTCTCACATATTGAAGTTGACTGCCACTTCATAAAAGAGCATGTTCAACAAAACAATATTCAGCTTCAATTATGCTCTACTCAGACATAGCATGCTGACATCTTCACCAAGCCTCTTGCTCATGTGAAGTTTAAAACTTTTCAGGATTCTCTTATTAGTACTTTAAAACAATGATGCAATAAGGGGGGAATGTTGGATATTAAATCATTTACCCATGTATTCAGTTTGTTATTTTATTGTTTGTTGTTTTACATTTGTTATTACTTGTTATTTGTTTGTAAACATAGCATATTTGATTAGTTTGTTAGTAATTTGTTAAACTCGTAAGTGCCAGATAAAGCACACAGATGCAATCATGCTTATGTGTAAATTTCACTCTGTGCAATATTGAGGCAATCTTTTGGGTTTAATTTGCTAATAACAATAAAGTCTCAAACCCATTTATTCTAATCAAAGAAGATTTAGAAATGTACTTTCAGAATTGACTGCAAGCTATAGATGAATTGAATTGGAAGTTCAAAATGAAATCTGAATTGACTGACGTTGATTTCAAAAGAATAAAGCTGTGGGTTAAAGTTAGTCAAACATGTCAAACATCTCGACTTATCTTTAAATTTTTGTTAGATTAGATGAATAGACAAAAGTTAAAATTTAGCTTTGAATTTGCAAAAAAAATGTGCTACCTTTTACCAACAGACACATTAAAACATCCTAGTTTCCTTCATTTCAAATGTTCATGTTATTGAGTTCATCTATGAAATATTTCATGTATTCCAGAGATCTACACTCTTCAAAATTCCACTAAAAAAATGTTCAATAAAAAGAGACAAAAGGAGTGTTCTTTCAAGCCCTGTCGCTGGACAGATATGATATAACATACCACTCTCATTAAGATTGACATGCATTTCCCGACCACCTTTTGTATCATCTAAAACTGCACCATGTAAGAAAAGTTTCAGGCGCTCAATTGGCAAATTAACCTCTGCTCCAACCAACCTTCGCAATTCAGATACCTACATAAGTTTTAAGAATGAATTGAGCAAAAAATTCTTAATAAAGAATTGTATAGAATATGTTTTCAATTTAATTTAAACCACTTATAAAATTAAATTTTCATTGAATTCATTTAAATTTTATAAGTAAAGCTGCTAATGAATTGGCCTGAAGACTTTTTGGACTAAAGAGCTAAAGGATTCAGTTTGCCCTTTGGATTTTACTTGCAGAAGAGCAACCTCTAGTAACCGACTGATATAAATCTTCATTAAAAAGTAGCTGGACCATTCATCTAAAGTTAAGAGTATTAAAATAGCAATATGCAAGAAAAAAGGAAGTATTTTTGTCAGAAAACTGAAAAGTCGGTTTAAAAGTTGAGGGATGTAAGATAATTGCTAAATTTGCTTTGACTTTAGTGATTAGGCTGTTTCATTGTGCCAAACCTGTGCTTCTTCTAAATGCAAAGATTAGGTATTTGGTGGCCATTTGTGGAACATTAGAACCTAATAACTTAATTATTTCATTCTTCAATTTTTGGGCAAGGCTATTTAAGAAAATAATCTAGATTTTTCATATTTTTGTCAACCTATAGCTTTCTGGTAGGCGATAAGATAAAAATTTAAATTCCTTACTTCTCACAAGATAACAGTGGATAGTAATAGTGTGTAATCATAAACTATAGATTTGTATATCTTTCTTCATGTGAAACAGTACATGTGGTTCTCTATCTTGGCTTTAACTGGTAGAAAATTGAAGTCCTTCCATGATGATGAGGAGGCATGCTGACAATAAATCTCCTTGCAACAGTCCTTAACGAAAGTTATATAAGGGTCAATAATTTCAATTTCATATGCCTACAAAAGTAGGAGTGATGATGCAAGTATCTTTCCACTGGATTAATTCTGAATGGAATTCATCATGGTTTATTTTGTTCAGAATCATCACCCAGTTACTCCAGCCTCTTATCAAACAATTCAATTACAGCGAGCCTGATTAATGTCAGACATTTTTTTGGAGACCATGGAATATAGAATCTTATGCATTGATAAGATGTGCTGAAAGATTTATATTCCCTTACATGCATTGTTGGATTGAGAAAATGATTTTTGATGACAGCAGTTGGATCCTGTTAATTATGATTTTGGACATAATTCTATATACCATCTTGCATGCTGGCATTGGTCTGATGGATCCAAGCTGTTAGCTTCTGCTGTTGCAAGATAAATAACAGACTAGCAGTACAGAAGCACATCAAGATCCTTGTTTATCATCTCTCAAAGTTCTTGAATGAACTGTGTACGAAATATATAAGGCCCTTCAACTTTGTCTCTTTCTAGACAAAAACAACCTCATTAAAATCTGCTTCAATGACTTCATTCATGCAGTTATTTGTCTTAGTGTTTTTTGGGTAAGAGTTAAACACTCGCTTAAGGATTCTTCTCGCTCCTCAATTTTGCTTCCATCAAGCTTCTTGATCCAGTGAATGTCATTGATGCGTCTCCTTTTCGGAGCATACTTGTAGGAAAATTTTACAATCCTGACTTCTTTGATCCAGTCTAGACTTTACTGCCAGATGGTTTCCGCCTTTCTCTGTAGATACTGCTGGCATACCTATATTTAGAGAAATATATGTAGAGAACGCCAAGAGAAATCATTATCGAGGTGTCTATTTTATTCTATTTTAGTTTTTTTAACATGAATTGAAATATTAATGAATCTTGACTCAAACCCTATATGTAATTGTAATCTTGAGTTAACCCCAACCCTGAATGAACCATATATAACCTTAATTAGTCCATTCATTGGTTCTCCACGATACCTCTATGCCTTTTCCATTCTCCATTTCATACCTTACTTGTCGTCTTCGGCATACTGGTTACATTCTCGCTCCAACCAATAACCTTTAAAATATATATGTGATGAGATTTTAACATCCCTATGGCTTAAATGGGCTGTGAAACTGTCGAGTATACGTAGTCACAGTGGATCACACATAATCATCCATTTGATGGATCGTGTAGTATGGTGAGAAAAATTTAAATGTTTCCAAAACTGTGTCACAGATCCTTGACAGAAGATTTTTTCTATTGGCATGCAACGCGGAAGCCTAGTCTGTGCTTGATTGCCTTGATTTCAGATTTTTTTGTTACGACTTACAAAAACCTAATAGCAATTATGGAAAGTGACTAACAAACCCTGACCGAATAAAAAGTTGATCTAAACTGAATACAAACAATGTACAGAATAAAAAATTGCATGTGTCTCAAATGGAAATGAATTTCACAGCAAATAATTTTATTTTGATTATTCAAAAGAGACCTTAATTCAACTCAGATATTTTGCGGGGAAAAACTTGACTTACTCGAATTTTTGGCGAAACTTGCAATTGACGGGGAGGACATGATCCGATCTTCTTTATAGAAATTGTGATCTTCTCTTCTTCTTCCATTGTTGATCTTGGAAAGTCTTGTCACATTCCGAACGATGTTGAAGTAAAATTCTGCCCCAAAACAATTACCATTACTATAAAATTCGCTACCCTTCTTGAATCTCTCCTATATTAAGAGGAGTATTTTTATTATTCATAGGAATGGCCCCCGCACCTGTAAGTGGTTTGTTAATTTGATGCTATTTTCTTTCAATTAATGAAAGAAAAAAATATTTTATTTTAATTAACCAAACAAAATCTTGTGCACTCTGCTATCCTGTTTCTAACAGGTACTAATATATTTATGATGTATAAGGGATATTGATGTCTTGGTGCATTTTAAGGCTGAATAGACATTAGTCATTTGTTTGGTCATGGATTAAAAAAAACAAAAATTTAAAAAAATTGTTTGTTTTTAATTGCTATAAAACTAGTTCATCAAGAGATGGATTGATAGATATGTGTGATAAAAAAATTCCTATTTTTAAAATTGACACTCGTCATAATTACAATTAGTTTTTACTATTACTTAAATAAAAATAATTTTAAATAACTTTACATAATCTAAATTAAAATAAATTGCACATGTAGTATTGTAACAAGTTAAAATTAGTTTAATATTTAATAGTAATAATAAAAAATAAAATAATAAATTAAATTTAAAAAATTAAAATAATTTTAATAAAAATAATTTAAATATTTTTAATCCAATGAACCGGTTATAATTAGAGTCCTCAAATTAAATATTTAATTTTTTTTATTATAGAGTATAAATAGAAACCAATAAAATATATATTAGATTTTATTTCAAAATAATGTAAATAAAATAATAAATTAAATTAAATAACTTAAGTGAAAATAAATTAAATCTCTCTCTCTATATATAAATAAAAATCAGAAACTACCTTTTTGGTTGATGGCGATGCGGCGGAGACTCAGTCTGCAACCCTGAGAGTTCAGGGATTTTCGACCCAATGACCATCCCAGATATCATGCAAACCCTATTTCTCGCTCTTGGTCGGAGCCTAAATGGGTTTGAGAGGATCAATACAAAGGCCCAAGTTCATTCCCAAGCAGAAGGGGGAATGGAGGATGGAACCAGGGTTTCGGGAAACCTAGAAATGACTACCAAGGAGCTTTCAGATATCGAGAAAACAACAAGGAAGCCACGAAATCATATAGGCAGAGGGTGAAAGAGAAGGAATGGAGACTGAAGAAGATCCCAAGAACAGAAACATCGAATAAGGTAAAACCTAACCTGTCGAAACCTCATAAACTATCTCTTTTCTTAGATAATAAGAGCTAGAGTGATTCGGTTGCATTCTTGAGGGAAAGGGGTTTTTTCATGAAATGGATTGGGGATTGGTCGACCTTTGGATGAGTGAAGAACTGGTGTGAGGAGAACTAGCCTTTTAAGGTAGATATAAAAACCATGCCTAATGGATTCTTTCTAGTAATCACGGACGATAGTAAAAATAAGAACTGGGTTTTCAATAACAAACCTTTTTTCATGGGTGGGAGAGGTCTATATGTCAGAGAATGGGAGTCGAACTTCAATCCTCTCAAGGCTACATTGGAAGAAGTACCAATTTGGCTACGACTGTATAAC
Organism: Cryptomeria japonica; assembly: GCF_030272615.1. Lineage (NCBI taxonomy): Eukaryota > Viridiplantae > Streptophyta > Pinopsida > Cupressales > Cupressaceae > Cryptomeria > Cryptomeria japonica. Next base: position 604,034,653 of record NC_081408.1, on the reverse strand, counting down.
CTTCCGAGGGAATACCGAAATGAAGAAACTTTTCAGACCATTGGAAGTAAGCTAGGGTTTTATATTAAATCAGATGAGGTTATTGAGAAAGGAGATTTCAGCATGTATGCAAGAATATGTATTGGATGGAAATCCCATCTCCCGTTGCCTTCATGTATAGAGATAAACACGAATGCAAGATGCTAGATACAACAGGTTGAGATGGAAGACCACACGGAAAGGTACAAGGTGTGTCACAAGGAGGGGTATTCGGAGGAGGTGTGTCTAATTGGTCCTAAAGGTAAATTAGTGGAATCCTCATTGGAAGCCACAGTGGCAAAATTTGTGGAGGAAGAAAAAGAGAAAATGTAGGCTAAAGACTTAGACAATGGGGCCTCACCATCTATGATTTCGGTCCAAGACTATAGGGTGATTGTTGACTATCAAGATGTCATGCATGTGGACGAACCAAGCGATATGATTCATATTGCAACCCATATTGAGGTTGTTAACCTGGTGGAAGAACCTTTAAATAAAGTTGAGAAAGCTATGGAGGCACTGGATGCAAGGGTGAAAGGGACTCAACAGTAGCAAGATTTGGATAAATGTGCACAATTGGAATAGAATGGACGGGTTGACATGAACAATGAGGAGAGAAATTTGTAGGTGGAGGATCTGGAGGGAACAGTATGGGGGGGTGAATGGGTGCTTTTGATGAGGAGGATATTGTGGAGAGCATAACCATTAATCAAACGAAATCTCGGATTTTGAAGGCATGCCTAAGACAAAAGAAATCTCGGGGGAGGAAGCCTAATAGGATTCAAATTGTTATGGCAAGGAATGCAAAAGGACAAAGCAAACTTTCAATAGGGAAGCACGGCCCCCTTCCTGAAGAGAAATGAAACTTATAAGTTGGAATGTCAGGGGTTACAATGCCCTTGACAAAAGGTGTCTGATCAAGTGAGGCCTTGAGTAGATGAAACCTGATTTGGTGTGTCTTCAAGAGACTAAGTTGAGTTCGGAGGATGCAGGAGTTTTGCTGAGATTATGGAGATCTTGGGAAGGTACCTTTTCTAGTGTGGCTAGTCATGTGGGTGGGCTTGGCATACTTTGGAATCATGTTCTTGTTAGGGTGGAGGAACTTATTTATTCCCAAGCATGGCAATTGTGCAAAGTCCACTCTTTCAATCTTAGCTATGATTTTTTTCTCATTAATGTGTATGGCCCTGTGAAAGAAAATCTGCAACTGGAGGTATGGAAACAATTACCGTTGATCTTGAATAACTTATCCTAGGAAATGGTGATTCTTGGGGGGATTTTAATGCTATTTTGGATTTGGCGGATAAGAAAGGAGGAAAAGTTGGTATCACTTCCTCCCAAGTGGGTTATCGTAACTTTGTCTCTGAGAATGGACTGAGAGAGATCAAAACTAATAGGGGAACCTTTACACGGTCTAATCGTAGAGTTGGGGGAGAACATATTGTTGAGAAGTTGGATAGATTTCTCTTGGGAGGCAACTGGGATTCTAAACCATTAATTTTTGAAGCTAGGATAAAACCAGTTGTTGCCTCAGATCACTTCCTGGTGGAGCTTCTTGTGGGTATGGGCAGTGCCCCGCTTAGGTGCCCCTTTAAATTTGAGAAGATGTGGTTAAGGGAAAAAGGATTGAGAGACTGTATCAATCCTTGGTGGGAGGAAGCGTAGGTGAATTGTGGCTTGAAGGCTTTCCAATTTTTCAAGAAGATGCAGTTGCTCAAAAGAAAGCTTAAGGAATGGAATAGGCTTCATTTTGGAAATATCTTTGAGGATAGAGCTAACATTGAAGCGGATTTGGAAACAATTCAGAAAGCTATCATGGATCATGGAATGATAGTGGAGACTTACAACAAGGAGAAAATGTTGAAACCTAAATCTAATGAAGTCCTAGCTAGAGAAGAGGTGTTCTGGAAACAAAAGTCGAGGGAAGGATGGTTGAAGGAAGGGGATAGGAATACAAAAAAAATTCATAACTCGATGAAGGTCAGGAGGTCTTAAAATAAAGTGACATCTATCAGGAGCAAGGCAAATGACATGTTGGATGAGATGGATGATATTAACAAGGAAGCAATGGAGTTTTTCAGTGAGATTTTGCAAAAAGATTCAAATCTGAACTTGCAATTGCAAGATCAATTACTGGAGTACATTCCCTATGTAATTACAGATAGCAACAATCAGGCTTTATGCAGCCTAATTCTTTTTGAGGAAGTGAGGAAGGCGCTTTTTTCGATGATTAGTGACAAGGCCCCAAGGCCAGATGGTTTTCCTACCTTTTTTAATCAACAATTATGGGATGTGGTTGGCTTGGACGTTTCGTCGACTGTGGAAGAATCCAGGGAAAGTGCCCAGGTAGCTAAGGAATTAAACTACACTTTTATCGCCTTAATCCCAAAAATTGAGAATCTTGGCTCATTTGGTGACTTTAGACCAATCTCTTTATGTAATGTTATGTATAAAGTGATTGCCAAAGTTATTATGAATCAGTTGAAACCTCTTTTGAAGATGATCATTTATGAGGAGCATAGTGGGTTTGTCCCAGGGAGATCAATAGTTGAAGGCATCATCATTGCACATGAAGTAATTCACACAATTAGGATTTAGCCAAGGTGGAGCGTATGTTGATCAAGTTGGATATACGAAAGGCATATGATATGGTGGATCGAGATTTTTTGGCACGAGTATTGGACATATTTGGGTTTTCCACTCATTGCTTAACTGGGTGAGAGCATGTATTGATGGCTCATGGATTTTAGTTCTTGGTAATGGTAGAGGGTTTTTTTCAAATGTCCAAAGGGCTGCGACAAGGGGATCCTCTTTCTTCCTTTATTTTTATTATACTGGCAGAAGTTTTGGGAAGATATATTAAACACCTGATGAGAAATAATCAATGGAGGGGGGTCAATGTTGCGGCAGGAATGGATCCGATTACTCACCAACAATTCACGGATGATACAATTATGTTTGGAGATGCTTCACTTTGTGAAGCCCGCATCATAAAGAAAGCTTTAGATTCTTTTTGTAATCCATCAGAATAGCAAGTGAATTGGTCCAAATCGGATGTATATTTCTTTAACACAAACCTAAGGAGGCAGATGGAGGTTGTTCAGATATTGGGTGTAAATTCTGGGAACCTTCTAGGAAGTTTGTTAAGTACTCCACTCTTTGGGGGGCCTAATCAGGTGGGTATGTGGAATAAACTGATGGACAACTATGTTAATAGACTGGAAGGATGGAAAAGTAAGTGGCTTACTTCGACAGGTAGACTTTTGTTGTTGAAATCAATCATTTCAGCAATTCCCATTTATTCTACGATGTGTTTAAAAATCCCCGAGAAAGTTGTTAAAGGTATAAATCAGTTTATGAGGAAGTTCTTTTGGAATGGCAAGAGTGAACAAGATAAGATACCGTTGGTGGCATGGGATAAGGTTTGTCAACCTAAGATGTCAGGAGGTGCGAGATTGAGGAATTGGAGCCTTTTGAATGAAGTGATGGGGGCAAAACTTATTTGGCAAATGTACTCAAAGCCAGATCAGAAGTGGGTGCAAATCCCGAGACATAAATATTTAGATTCGAACAATAGAGAAAGAATCTTTACCATTTAGGAGCCTCTAAGAGGATCGACAATTTGAAACTTTCTTATTTCTCGTAGGAAGGTGATTACAGAATATTTAACATGGCAGTTGGGGAATGGAGAGATTACAAATTTTTGGACGAACTCGAGGGAAGGTAGGTCGTTTATGTCCCTGCGACAGGATGTAGAGCACATCAAGAAAGTGGTTGAGACTCATCAGGGATCTAAGGTAGGGGACTATATGACTAAAGTGCAGAGGAATGGGGTGGATGAATGGGTTTGGAAGGATGTTGAAATGTTGCCTCTAAGTCCCTAGATGAAGGCCTCCTTTGCTGCTATTTTCGAGGAGTACAAACCACATCTCTCATCTAAGGAGTACGTCCTTAAATGGTGTGGATCGAAATCTAGGAACTATTCAATCAAATTGGGATATGATCTTATAGAAAAGGCAATGATTAATTTTGAGTGGTCTCCAATCTTTGTTGGAGTTACAAGTGTCTACCAAAGGTGGGGGGTGTTTGCATGGCTAGTGTTGAAAAAGAATCTTTTCGGGGGATAGATTGAAGAGACTGAGTTTTAATGGTCCTTTTTTCAGTGTTGTGTGCAAGGAGAAAAATGAATCCTTGGATCATCTATTGATGCATTGTGAAATGGCTCAAGGTGTATGGAAGTTCTTGTTAAACAAGTTAGGGTGGGAAGTCCCTTTGCTAGAAAAGGTAATAGATTTGTTTAAGAGCTGGTAGGTTGAGAATAGAAAATCATTTTTTTCCAGCATATGGACAGTTTTTCCCTCAATAGTGGTGTGGGAATTTTGAAAAGAAAGAAACAAGTGGATCTTCCAGGACAAGGCAGAATCGGTGGAATTACTATGTGATAGGGTGGAACGAGCCATCTCTGAAGTGTTTCAATGTCAACAGTTAATCACAACTTCCTGAAACACCTGTATAGTGTGGCTGATAAGAATATTCAAACCAAGTGGCCTTTGATTCAATGCAAACCCGCTCATGGGTTCTCAAGCATTGAATTCGAAGGATAATAAGGAGATGGAGAAATGGACCAGACCATAGCAGGGATAAATTAAAATCAATTTCGATGGGGCGTCGAGAGGGAATCCAGGCACCTTAGGTGCAGGTTGTGTGGCCTGTGATGAGGAAGGGATTATCCTTTTCAAAGGGGCGCAGAGGCTACAAGATGGGACTAATAATGAAGTGAAGGTATAGGTTGCTTTATTAGCGGTAGAATTGGTTGAGAACGTGAAAATTCCCAAAGTGCACCTAAAAGGAGATTCGAAAGTGGTGATAGATGTGATTGCGAAAGGACCTTCATTGAGTTGGAGATAGAATAAACTTATTTCCATTATTCGGTCAAAACTTAATATTTTCTAGGATTTTCAAATCTCTCACATTACAAGATGGGGAAATGTGGTGGTGGATGCTTTATCCAATGTGGCGTGCACATTGGATAATTGGGTGACACGTTGGTGGGGAGGTAATGATGACATAGTACAATGGCGCTTAATTGGATTGTATGGTATGTCAATAAATGCGATGTGGGAGAGAAAGGCATCTATTTCCCTACTCAAGGACTTGGGCTCGCTTGAAGGTGGTGGGCATTTAATGTTGAGTTTTTCTACAGTGGCGACAGAGGATGTGGGGAATTAATTTATGAGGAGAATGGAAAAAAAATTATTTCATAGCGTGTGGTGGAAGTTTCTGGGTTTGAGACAGAGTTTTGCATTGGCAGTGAAAGTTGGCAGTTCGGAGACACAATGGAGGTGAATTTCACACTCAAAACAACCAAACTCCTAACTGCTTTCCTGGGGCCAGTTTCAAAAAGAAGATCGAGGAATATGTTTTGGTCCAAGGACCCACTGTTAATTCGAAGTGTGTAGCTAGTTTTGGGGGAGGAATTGGAGGTAACTGGGCACCGCTACCGCACCAGGGCAGATGTTTATTCTCTTATCATGGCGTAGGGCTCGAGTTAGACTCCTCATGTGCAGAGCTCATCAAGGTGATGAAGGTAATTGTTATAGTGGAATACCTTGACAACCTAGAATCATTGTTGGAGTGGATTGTTCCAGAGCAAGACTTTGATGTCTTAGAGGAAATTCGTGAGATTCACCAAGAATTAAGGGGCAGATACATCCCCTTTCTTCGACAACGGGAAGCGGTAAAATTCAGGTTTAGGGAGATGGCAAGGAGACAGTGGGAGGTACTCAAAATGTTTGCTCAAATCATGGAACTAGAGGAAGTGATCAAACAAGATCGAGAGGAAGCAGGGGATGTGGAGGTGGGTGACCAGAGGCTTCATCTGAGGGCATGGCGCATGAAGGCGGAGGTGGGGGATGAGAAACCAACCCTAGCAATCCTCTCGGGTAGCTTGTCATTTGTTTTGGTTGCGTATTATAATCGGGATTTGATTCTTGTTACTGTTTTAGACTAAGTGGTTTTTTGACTTGGTATCGATTTATTGTTTTTTTGTTAATCGATACAGTAATTTTTGGATGTGACTGTAAATTTGAATATTAGTGGGATGGTTATTTGTGCTAGCAGTTTGAGTGGGCAGTTTTTTATGGTTTTTGGGTGGTTTTGGACAAGTGGTATCCTTCTGAAGATGTACTTTCCTTTCTTTATTAATGAAATCTAACATTTTCGTTAAAAAAAAAGATCAATTAAATATTTACTAGATTTTATTTCAAATTATTGTAAATAAAATAAAATAATAAATTAAATTAAACAATTTAAAATATTTAAAATTAAATTAAATAACTTAAATGAAAAATAAATTAAATAACTTAAATTAAAATAAATTACATATTTAGTAATGTAACAAGTTAGAATGAGTTAAATATTTAATTTTATTTGACTATATCCAGTTATTAATGCATGAAATTAAATAATTTAAATAAAACTAAATTAAATAACTTAAATTAAAAAAATTAAATAACTTATATTAAAATAAATTGCATGTGTAGCATTGTAAAAAAAATATTTTAAATAACCTTAATACGATCAACTAGTTATAATAAGACTTCTCAAATTAAATTTTTAAAATTTTCATTATATTACTCTATATATATAAATAGAAAACAATAAAATATATACTAGATTTTCTTTGAATTAATGCAAATAAAATAAAATTAAACAATTTAAAATATTTAAAATAACCAAAATTAAAATAAATAGCTTAAATTAAAATAAATTAAATAAAACTAAATTAAATAACTTAAATTAAAATAATCTAAATTAAATTAAATAACTTAAATTTAAATAAATTAAATAATTTATATTAAAATAAATTGCATGTGTAGTATTGTAACAAGTTAGATATCCAATATGTAATGCATAACTGTCAATTATAAAAAGACATTTTCTGTGCATTCAAACAAATAAATTCATTCTATATTTAGAACATTTTGTTTATACTTTATTTAAAGCGACAAAGTTTGTTTGTTTACCTTCAATTACAAAAGAATAAAAAATCATTGTGGATTTTGAGGAAGCCGAGGAAAGAAAAGGACAACATTAGTGTGTAATTTTGAAGGTTTGCAACAATTCGCATATTCTAACATTGGTTTATCATTTATACTTTCTTCATATATCCTTTCTCATCATCTTATCAATGTATTTCAATCTTCAATTATGTATTAAGACTATCTCTCTATTTTCCAATTGAATTCATTTGTTGTGTATACATTAAAGATCTTTGGAGACAAGTAGAACTTGTAAATGGAGCTCTAGGATATATTTGAAAAATTATCAAAAAACCAGGAAGTTTTCCACCTAAACCAACAACATATGTAATGGTTGAATTTGACCATTATTCAAGAATACCATTTGATAATCATCATCCAAATACAATTCCAATAATAACAATACAAAGGGGCGAAACACTTCAATTACCATTAAGATTGGCATGGGCATTAACAATACATAAATCTCAAAGGTTGACTCTATCAAAAGTCACAATCGATATCAGACCATGAGAAAGAACAAGATTAACATTCGTGACAATGTCTCGTGTAAAGTCTTTGGAAAGTCTCAAAATAATGCCAACATTCTCATTTGATCATTATGAAAAAATAAAAAAAGGTAAACAACTTGCAAAGCGAAAGATCGAATAAAATAGATTAAAATATTAGAAGATTATTGATGTATTATATCTTTCTTCAAATAATGTGAAACAAATTATCATCAATAAATATGCGATTTACAACCATGATAATAATTGCTAACATCCCTGTATCGCTTCTTCATTTGTATTTTTTACAAAACTATTTACACATTCTCACTATGAGTAATATAGTAATGTAAATATATAATGATATAACAACAATTAGTCTTAATACATTTTTTTTGAATGTTGAAGAGTTAAATAGAAATATAAAAATACAAAAGTATAGTAATATCTAAATAATAATTTGATATTGATTAATATATACAATTTAATTAATATCTTAATAATAATTTAATATTAAAGTATCATTTTTTTAGTTATGCTACCTATATGTTGCTCTATTCTATTTACTATTTAACTACATAGATTTACTTCAAATGAACAAAAATTCAAAATATGTAGCATTTTCTAAATATACATCATGTAATCCTGCATCATTTTTTTTGTTATGATAAGAGAAATGCTAGATATATGTTGCTCTACTTTATTTCTTATTTAAAAACATGCATTTATTTCAAATGAAGAAAATTTCTATAAATTTATCTAATTACATCACCTTAACATATATTGCCTTTAAGTTTAAAATATTTATCTTCTACTATTCAATATAGATTTAAAAGCTAAAAATAATTTCCTTGTAGGTGAGCAAAATGTCATGTAATGTATGTGCATGGGCGTCCAATTGGTTGAAAAAGTACCAATACCGTCTTCCACTCAATACCATCCTTCGTATAGAGGAATTAAGTGTCCGCTATTAGTTGAGAGAAAAAATGATCAATAGAATTGACAAAAATGGACTAAAGAATAAAAAAAAAAAATCAATAATTATGCTTTATACTTTAGCTTCCTATATGGTTCCAAGGTGAAAATGAACTTAGATGTAAAAAAATATAAACTATAAATTGAGATTATAAATTTATGTGACTGACCAATTTCTCAATACCATGAGCTTCGAGACCTTTACCTTGCTAGATGCATATGGAAGGTCACCATTAGGCCAACGGTGACAATCAAAAAACACAACCTATCTTAACAACTCAATATGAAGTTCATGAGATTTCTTAAGGGACAGTCATGAATTAGTTTTCACACAGAACCACTTGAAGAATGGATGCTTGCTACTTTTAAGTTTAATTATTCAATCAGATTCACAGTGCATCAAGTCATGCTATAATTCAGGTTGTTACATGCTCACTATGTGATACCTACATTATATGTTGTGAAGTCCAACATAACAATCAAAGTTCGAGCTCTTCTTCATAATATTGAAAATGAAGAGATATTACCCGTGCATAAATGGTTAACAAAGTAAAACCTGACACAAATTTTGAAAACCTATTCACACATTGTATCTATGACTAAATTCAATGATTATAATATAGTATAAATGTTGTTTAACAGTTATTACTACTCCGTGAATGATTAGTCAGGTCAATTTTTTTCTATTTTTTAAATATCATTTTGATAAATGATTTCAAATTTTTAATTTGCATAATATTTTACAAATGTTGTTACTATACCTCTAAAAAGTATGATATTGCCTTCATCTCATTTTAATTATCATTAATTAAAATTTAACCAAAATTAAATTAAAAACATCATCGATCATTGAATTTAATTGCACTTTTATCATTGAACATATAAATATTTCATATTTTGAAACTTGATATCTCTTGGCGTACTTTACTTAGATTTCTAAAAATATAGGTATGCTAGTATATCTATATTTGGAAAAAAATATGTAGAGAACGCTAAGAGAAATTATTATGGAAGTGTCTGTTTTATTCTTGAATTAACCCCAACTCTAATGGAATCATATGTTTAACCTTAATTAGTCCATCATGCCAACATAAAATATTTTAAAATATTTTACTTTATTCTAAATCTCATTTCTTTATACAATATTTTTTACAATTTAAATATTTTTGTAATTTTATGTAAGTTTTTTTATAAGTATGGACACATTATTGTAACCAAACTTCTAGAAAGTAATCTACCAGCAATTATTTTCATCCACAGTGATATTCTATTAAATAATCATGTGTTAAAGAGAAAATCACTAGACTCCATGCTTGAAAACCATATTTTATTAAATTTTTATAGATAAATTATTTTTAACTTTGCTAATGATGTATAACAAACATTTTCCTTAAAAATCTATCCAATAGAGAAAGATACATTTTTTTTCTCTTACCCATAAGCATGCAAACTTTTGCTCTCCTATTTTATTAACTCTCCCATGCTCAACATAAAATCCAAAACTTTCAATAGAAAGCCATATATACCTGTGTGTGAAAAGAAATCTAGTATCAAAGTTTGAAAATTAGTTTTCACCATCTTCTCATAATCTTTGATAAAATAAGTACCCACCCTAACAATTTGATACATTTCAAAGCTAAATTTTAGCAAAAAAAAAACACAAGTCAAACTATTTGATTTGTTTTGGGGCTAAATTTTACGAGGGCTAAAAACAAAAAATTAGTTTTCACCATCTTCTCATAATCTTCGATAAAATAAGTACCCACCCTAACAATTTGATACATTTCAAAGCTAAATTTTAGCAAAAAAAAACATAAGTCAAACTATTTGATTTGTTTTGGGGCTAAATTTTACGAGGGCTAAAAACAATATGTAAACAACAAATCTAAAAAATTGATACAAACCACTATTTCCAAAATCTTAAAGCCTATCAATAAGAAACAATTTAAAAATAATATTTTTCTCTATATTATAGTGTTAACATGTCTTTCTATGTGATAATAAAAAAGGGATAGTCACTTCTAAAATGTGCAAAAATACAACAAAAATGTTGTTAAAAATGATGTACAATTTAATATAGCCCACTTCTTAAGAAAACATAAAACGTACCATATAGAACATCATTGGAAACAAGAAACAAAATTTGTGGAAAACTAAGATTTCATCGAATCAATTTTCATGAAAAACAAAACCCAAGCAGTCATTTTCAAAATTAGTTGGATGTAGAAAAATTTGAGGAAAGGAAAGGACAATGATGAATGTTAAGTAAATGATGGTCTAAGTTTTCAAACATCGTCGATAGCCTACAAACTAACTAATGTATGATTTATATGGACACATTAAAACAAAATGTGTAACATGTTTTCTTATTTTTAGATCTATAAAGTTCCTCCACTCAAAATTGCCTTTCACTCTTCCTAAATTTTCAATTGTATGTGAAACATTATTTGGAAATAGGAAACAAAATTGCAACTTAATATTTAATCTAAAAATTAATGAAAAAAAGGTTGATATAGAATAGTGAGTGGATTAGTACAACAAAAATGCTCAATTGAATCAACATTATGAAGAAGATTGTCCTAGTTAACACTACCATTGTTGTCTATATCATGCGATTCAGAAATAAATTGCTTGGGATTCAATTCAATTTAATTAACACATAAGGACAGATCATATATCTAAAGCAATTTGTAAATTGGAGGACTTAAGACATTTTTTGTTTGTAGAAATTCTATGGTAAAACACTACCATAAACCATCTGAAGAGAATGGTGATCCAATCTATAATGAAGAAAACCTTGTGAAGATAGTCTAATATCAGTCATGCATTATCACCATAAAACAAAAGGAATTTGCAATATAGATTATAGTAAAAAAAAACAAAACAATGTGCTCTAAGGATATATTATTGTTATTAGTGTTTGTACGAAATTGGCACAGGAGCATGAACTTGAATGAAGGGAGAGTTCTGTTATGTTAGTCATCCTTAACCCAAGAAAAGGAATTGAATGCACATGCACATGGAACAGTTAGGAACAAAAATGGTCAGAGAAGAAGAAGAAGAAGAAGAGTCTTTACAAACTCTGCATCTATTGAAACACATTTACTATTTGAATCGGTCTACTGTATGCGCCATCACTTCTAGAGTGATGGAAAGGATTTCATTTATGTTCTCTTGTAATCGTTCAATAAAGGAGTTTCCTCTGCAGTGAACTCCTATAGTTAGTATTGCTCTTTTTGTTGAATAAGTCGGTTGAGTCTTTAACACGAGTAATAAGTAGTTAGGAGAAAATAAAGGATAGTTAATGTTTAACTTCCTCCTTAGTGTTTAAATAGAGATTTGTTGTCCTATGTAAACAATTAGTGAATAAGGAAGAAAGAGGAGATATTTTGTCAATCTTTAGTTTATATTGTACTTATTACCAGATCTGTTAGAAGGAATAAAATATCTTGATCTAGATTCTCTACAACTACTTTGGTGTTACTCTGCATATGTGCTATGATGAAGAATTGATGAATATTTTATAAGTAGTATTGTTATCTCGCAAGAGAACCACATTACTCAAGCAAGCCACTTGAGGTAACGTGGAAGTCTCCTTTTTTTATTTTTAGTTGTTTTGTTAATATGCATGAGAAAACTAATTCACATTAATATGTAGTTGTTATTAATTTAAGCTTGTTGATAATGAAACTAGTATAGTTAGTTAATCCAATTGCAACCGTCTTTAGCTGCATAATTGTTCAGTTATTTCATTTTAAGAAGATTTATGCACCCGTTATCGCTATTGTGTTGCTATAGAAGCCACCTGCAACCATTGTTGGTTAGTTAGTTTTTATTGCTTTAATTATATTTTATAGGTAATGTACTCTCTTTATGCAGCAATAGGATCTAGATCCCTTCATTGCACATACAATGTAAATGCCATCTTTGAGATACATCCCTTGTTGATAATTTACATGAGCCTTCATTTAAGTAAACTGGTTATCCCTTGAGCACTTCAAATGGTTGAGTACATGGTAAAATGTTCCAACTAATTAAACATAAAGGAGACTGGTCAAGCATCTAAAGATTCTATTAGGGAATTTAGGCTCTAACCTGATTATCACTTTTCCACTTGAGTCTTTCAGACTTCTCGTTTCCTTGTCAAAATGAGTTGTTACTGCCAAAACAAACTCTGGATCATGAGCTACAATTGGGAAATACATAGCTAGGTGGAGGCCACTGTTGACTAGTGCAAGCACATTGAAGCTTTATGGTTAGTTTTATGTCCACTCCAAGAACTCAAACATATCCATGTGCCAAATTTTATCATCTTTAATGACCTTGACATTTGAAGAAACTAAGATTTCTGAAAAAATGTTCAAATATTTCTGATATTTGAGCTTCACACTTTTTCTTGGGGATGGATCTAACATTCGGAACTGCGAGACTGTTTAAAAAATATCTTTCTAGAGTTAGAAAACACATTGCCAAATAAAACTTGTAAATCGGGTTTCAAAACCTGATTTACACTAAAACAAGCCAAAATTTGTTAATTAGATTCAAAAAATTGATTTACAAGTTAGCAAGATAGGATAAAATATAAAATAGTGTAATTTGAGTTTTAAAACTCGACTTGCACTTTAGGAATACTAGCATGCAAATCAAGTTTTGAAACCCAATTTACATGTTGGGTAAAACTGTGCAAAAAAGAAATATGTTAATTGGGTTTTAAAACTTGATGAACAAATGTGATGAATATTTAGGTGTTGATAGGGTTTTGAAACCTAATGAACATACTGGGTAAATTGGTTGTCAAATGTGTTGGTCGGGATTTGAAACCCAACCAACAATGTTGCAAAGTGGATTGTCTTAGGATCCTCAAGTGTTCCAATACTTCGTGGGTTTTGATTTTTTGCCAATAATGGAGATCTCTCTTGACTGATAGGGAGAATATTGAGCGCCTTAGAGAGGTTTTCACCCTCAAATTCATCTTTTGTTTTTACTTTTTCATGGTCATAAGGTGCCTTGTGTTTTTCACCTAGAGAACTCGATTTTTTAATATTTTTTTTTGCAACTAGAAGTTTGGACAGTTTCTCCAAAGTACATCATAGTATCAATATATATGGTAAAATCAACCTTATGATCTCTAGATGGTATACCTTCTTGAAGTTCGAAGAACTCAATAATAGCTACATCATTCTTAAAGACATCTTAACTTGGTGGCCCTCGTTGGTCCCAATAAATAAGCTCAACATGTACTAATTAGAGATTATCATTGATATTTGTGAATTTTATGGGGGTGATGCTCAAGGTAAGGACAAAGGTATCATCAATATCCAAAGATATTTCAATCCATGCTTCCCCATTCATGAATTTGCCTTCAAAAGTGGTCTCACCAGGCTCTCTAAAGGTTTTGCCTATGGCATAGTCGTTAGAGGAGTTGTTTGAACCCCACTCCCATTAATTATAGTTTATTTTGTAATACTCATCATATGTGTCAACACCGTCAATAACATCAACGTCTTTGGTCAAAGGCAATTCAATACTGGGAGTTCCAAATTTCAATGGTTTAAATCCAAGTCCTTCATCTTTTGGCAAATTTGGTAGCTAGATAGGTTCCTTGATCCCTTATTTTTGGGCTCCTAGACTATTGTAGCCGTCATATCTGTTGGGAAAATGGCATCTCAACCTTGCATTTACATAAGGTTACTATTTATAGGAATTTTTTATTTGAGCACGAAATGGTTCAAAATTTTCCCCAAAGCTTTAGATTAGCTAGATAAGCATGCCAATAAATTCTCATCACAAGATCATAACTAGTTAAATTCAAGATATCAAATTTTATGTTTTTTAAGGTTGCGATGAAAGGTTTAAATTTAATTTTGAGGACTTTAGAGGATTTTAAACATCCTAAAAGATGTGCATAACTGGCATAGGTAGTTACGAGGTGATAGAGCACTTTGCAAGCTTTTTGACGCTTCAAACAATTCATCAATCAGACACTCGATTCACAAGTTATGGCCTTCGAAAGTTTGATCTCCTAAAATAGGAAAAATAAAAAATGCATTGGAGACATAAATCAGTTGTAAAAGGGAGGAACACATGTTGATGTGTGTTTTGACACATCATAGGGCATCTAGATTGGAGATAAGGTCAGTTCCACTTTATTGGGTGGTTTTAGCCCATGGTTTTGTAATACCATTTGACGGTTTCATGCATTGTATCTCCTATATACGAGGTGTGTGAGATAGAGGTCATGTGTAAAAGTCTTATGGCTATTGAGTTACCTTTGAATCTTTGGTTGGTGGTACTCCTGTGAAAAGCTTGCTCAATAAGTATATTGTAATCGGTTATTGATTTCTAAATAGTATATTGGACGGCTTTCGGTGTGTAGGATTTTTGTCCCAAAAAGGTTTTCTGCACGTAAATCACTATGTTGTGGTATGCATGCTATTATGTCTATTTCTATTAAGTTTTTGTAATTGTTGTAACAATTTGTAAAAGTTTTACATTATCCTCCTCTCAAGGTTAGTGTAGTAATTTGTTCTACTGCTTAACTTCCTTACAAGTGGTATCAGAGCATGATCATCTTTGGTTTCAGTTGTAGGTTGTTGAGTTTTTTGAACTAATCCAGATTTGAGTGGGAGCTTATGTAGAAGATACTTTTTGATCTTGTTGTAGGAATTTTCAGATGGCAAGTTCCTCAAGTAGAATAGAGATGGATAAATCTTTTGGAAGTAATTTTGAGATGCATAAATTGAAAATGGAGGATCTACTATTAAATCGAGATCTATGAGATTCTATTGATGCGAATGTATCAAGGCCTTCAGATCCTACTACAATTTCTTAGCATGATGTTATGGACCATAAATCCAAGGGTCTAATCAGATTGTGCTTGGCAGACTCTGTTCTAATCAATATCCACGAAGAGACCTCTCCAAAGAAGTTATGGACCAAGCTTGGTGAAATGTATTAAGCCAACTTTATTGAATAAGATATTCATGAGGAAGAAATTATATTCCTTGAGAATGGAAGAGGGTGGACGAATAACAAAACACCTAGAAGCATTTAACATATTGGTGGCTTATTGGTGTCAAGATGGATGAGGAAGAGAAATGTCAAATCTTGCTTTGTTCTTTGCCTGATTTTTTTATGGCTATCAATAGTACTTTTGTTGTTTTCAAGTCCAAAGATGTGGTGGGTGCCTTGCTTGGAGAAGAGATGCGAGGTATACATTAGTTCGAAGGAAGCCCTAACTGTTCGTGGAAGACCTAAGGAAATACGAAAGAAGAATGAGAAGCGTAATAAATCCAAGTCCAGAGGGAGATCAAAATCTCTTGGAAAGTCCAAAGTCATTTGTTGGAATTGTGGTAAATCAGGACACATCTGTAAGGACTACAAAGAAGAAAAGAAGAAGAAAAATAAGTTTGATTTTGATTTTGATTTTGAGTTCGAGAAGGAAGATGGTGATGCATTCATTGTAGCTTTGGCTACTCATGCAGATAATGATACATGGTTAATTGACCCAGGTGCATCTTTTCATATGACTTCTAATAGAAATTGGTTTTCTAAATATGAAGAATTCCATGGAGGTAAGGTGTACTTGGGTGATGATTCACATTTAGATATTGTTGGTCCCCGTAAAGTTAGAATCGTGTTTCCTAATGGTAGAATAAAAAGAATTAGACGTGTGTTGCATATATTTGGATTAAAATGAAATTTATTATCTGTAAGCAAACTGATAGATGTGGGTGTGCAAGTAGTCTTTTTCTGATGCGTGATGTAAAATGGTTAAGGGTGCTATGGTGATTGCTAGAGGTGTTAGATTTGGCATTTTGTATAAGATAGAGGCATACACTGTTGAGTGTAATAACACTTTTGTTAAAAGTAAATCTATGGATACTTCGTTGGAAGATTTGAGGGTTTCACCTTTAGCGGATGGACATGGATTTTACATACCTAAGGATGCTCTTTCTTCTGAAGCAAACTTACCTACATAGAAGAATATGTTATGGCACTAAGGCTTGACCATATTGGAGAAAAGGGTCTAAGGAACTTGAAAAATAAAACCCTCGTTGAAGGTTTGAATGATTTGTAATCTTGACTTTGATTTCTATAAGCATTGCATTTATTAAAAACAAATTGCGTTTAGTTTTACTCGAGTTCTCATAAATCTTGTGGTGTTTTGGATCTTATTCATCCTGATGTGTTTGGTCATGTAGATGTTCCTTCCATTGGAAAATTGACATATTGTGTTTCATTTATTGACAATATTAGTAGATGGACATGGGTATACTTTCTAAAGAGTAAATCTGAAGTTTTTAGTTGTTTTAAAGAATTTAAAGAAATGGTTGAGTTGTAGATTCGAAAGAAAATTAAATGTTCGAGGACTGATAATGGCAGTGAATTTTGCTCTAATAATTTTGATAGATTCTATAAATATTGTGGCATTAATAGATAGAAGACAACTTCATATTCTCCATAGCAGAATGGAGTTGCAGAAACAATGAACATGACACTGGTGGAAAAGGCTAGGAATGTGTTCAGTGGTGGTAGCCGAGAAAGAAAGTTTTGGGTCGAAGTTGTAGCCACTGTTTGCTACCTAATTAATAGGTCTCTTACATAAGCCCTTGTTGATAAAATGCCTATGGAAGCATGGACAGGTCACAAGATTCATTGAGACATATTAGATTTATGGTGTGAAAGGATACAAGCTTTGTGACCCAGTTACAAAAAAGGTAGTGCATAGTAGAAGTGTTTTTTTTAGAAAAAAATTTCCTCCTTTTACATAGCAGCCAAAATAGACTAAACAAGAAGATGCAATTCATTTTTGTTTTATGCCTAAAAGAATTGAATCGAGACCCCTAGATAGGCAAGAAGTCGAGGAGAGCTCATCTAGCTCTAAATCTTCAAAAGAGGAAGAAGAACCTCCAAGTTAGCTTGTTTGAAGATCTACAAGACATAGACAACCACCTGAAAGGTATTCGCCTGATGATTGGAGATGTATATTTGATTTGAATACTAATGTGCATGAACCTAGATCCGTGGAAGAGGAATTAGGTATGAATGATGTAGAATCCTGGAAGATTGTTATGGAAGAAGAAATGGTAGCTTTGAAAAAGAATGATACATGGGATCTTGTACCATTGCCTAAAGGATGTAACATGTTGGTTGTAAATGGGTGTTCAAGAAAAAAAATGGTTCAAATGGAGGTATTGAGAAGTATAAAGCAAGGTTGGTTGTGAAAGGCTACTCTCAAATTAAGGGTGTTGATTATGGTGAGATATTTTCAGTTGTTGCAAAAATGACATCCATTAGGTTTTTGCTTTCTATCGTTGTTGCTTATGATTTAGAAGTTGAGAAAATGGATGTGATAATTATTTTCCTTCATGGTGATTTGGAGGATGAAATTTATGTGACATAACCAAAGCACTATGTGATAAAAGGTAAAAGTAATTTGGTCTGTAAATTGAAGAAATCTTTGTATAGCTTTAAACAAAGTCCAAGGATGTGGTACCAAAAATTTGATACATAAATGTTGAGTTTAAGATTTGAGCGTTCTAAATCATATTACAGTGTTTATTATAAATATGAGGGTGATCATTTACTGTATATTGCATTATATGTTGATAATATGTTATTCACTGGAAAAAGGAAAGACATGGTTTCAAAACTTAAGTCTTAACTCGTTGTTAAATTTGAAACGAAAGATCTTGATTTAGCAAAACACATTCTTGGGATGGAGATTAGAAGAGATTGAGTGAATAGAAAGCTAAGGCTAGGCCAGAGTAAGTATGTAAATTCAATTTTATGGAGGTTCGATATGCATGATTATAGAGCATTGTGTGTTCCTTTTACAGTTGAAACAACATTATCGATTTCAGGTTGCCCTACATCCCCATCAGAGATGGAAGACATGAGTAAAGTGCCTCACCAGAGTACTAGTTGGAAGCTTCATGTATGTTATGGTTTTGTATTAGACCAGACATTTCCTAAATAGTGGGAGTTCTTTCTCGATATATGTTTAATCTTGGTACAGTTCACTGGGATACAGTTAAAAGAGTCTTCAAATATTTGAAGGGTACCTATGAGTATTCTTTTTATTATCATGGTAATTTGGTAGGAGATGTGATTTACCTTAATATTCATGGATATGTGGATTCTGTTAGAGTATTTGGGTATTTACTTGATTAATTAAACAATATTTGTTTAATTATTTAAGTTCCCTTTATCTCTTTTACACTTAAGCTAACTTTAGGTGCATATAATTAATTATTTTAATTAATTATTATGTGCAAACCTAGGTTTTCCCTTTTAGTGTTTCTTGACCTATTAAAGGTTGAGTTCTTTCTTTTCATTGTAAGAATCACATTACATATTTTTGTGAATATTGAGCTCTCTCTTTTTGAGCATATTCTCTGTGTATTTGTTTTTCTGTATTTGCTTCCTTGCTTCTCCTTGTAATAGGTTTTTCAGCCTGCAGAGATTATTTGGGCTCTTGTGGTGTTGTATTTTCTCAACTCCTATATGGTATCAGAGCTTTAGATCTCCAGCTACCTGTTCTTGTTTTGAGAAAATTTGCTTTGGAAGCAGATCTGGGATTTCAGAATTTTTTTTATGTACCTAGGGTTTGAACTTTTTCTGAGCACTTTGGGCTTAAACGGACTTCACCATCGTGCTCAAAAGGCCCGAAAACCCCTATGGTCATATAAAATTTGACCTATTTTGGTTCCTGAGCCTCTGGGAGTATTTTTTCTCCAGATCCAGACCATACGACCCTGGCACGCAGATCGAGAAAAAAAAATTAAAAAAAAATATTTTGCCTTTGTACGACATGCAGGCCGGAATTTTGCTTTTTTGTTAAAAAAATATTCGAAAAAAAAAAAAAAGCAAAATAGGGTTTCAAAAAAAAAAAAAATTTGAGCAAAATTTTTTGGGGGGGTGGCTCCCGGCCCTTGCCACCGACGTTTTCTTTCCTGTCGGCCTAACCCTCCCCGGCCCCCAGCCGCCACTCCACCGATAGCCTCCGTTGCACCTACGCCCACTGTCGTGCTCAGCCGCAGGCTCTCCCGACCCCGCCGCTCCCCAGCCCCCGGCCTCCGGCCTCCTGCCGGCCCCGACCGCCACCTGCAGCCCGCCGCCCCAGCGGTCGCCGACCCGCCCGACCTTTTTTTTTTTTTCTTCCGGTCGACCACCACCCAACCATCAGGCCACCACCCATTGGCCACTGGACCACCAAAGAGCCACCATACCTCCTTTTTTGGCCTTTTTCAGGGGGGATTTGGTTTTTTGGCCCTATCTTGGGCATACAGAGTCGTTTTTTCGAAAACGAATAGGCATCGGAAAGCTGGTTCCGAGCCCAACCTCTTGGTGTGGTGTTCTATTTCAGTGGAGGTTCTTCAGATCAGTAGTTACTCTTCGACAGTGTTTGTAGCTATTTCTTGCTTCAGCGGTGTTCTTCTTGCTTTTCCATCTCTTTTTGGAGTAGAGTTTTTTCCCACGCGGTTTTCTCTATTTCTCCAGTTCATAGAGATTTGGTTGTGATTGGGTACCTCATCAGGCCTTGTTGTCGGGACCCAAATTTGCCTTCATCATGTAGTTGCATTTTTTGCTTCGTGCATTTAGTTGTTTAGCTACTCCCTAAGTTCATCTTAAGGGGGGGTGTTAGAGTTATCTTGTATTAGCTAATAATTATTTATTTAATTATTAGTCTATTAAACTCTACGCTTAAGCTAAGCTTAGGCATTTAATAAATATTGTAGGTATTTAATAATTATTTTAATTATCAAATACACATTATCCCTTTAGGGTTTCTTTAGGGTTGCACACCTTTAGGGTTGCTACTATCCTTTTATAAGGATTGTATTGTACTTTTTCTTAAATTGATTCCCTTTCTAAATGATAATTTTCTTCTTCAGAGCATTTATGTTTTTTTGCTTTATGTGCCTCCATTCTTCTCTTGTGACAAGTATTTGCATGCAGGTGTTCTTGGGATCTCTGAAGTTGTATTTCCTCAACTTCTTCAGATTCAGGCTGGGTAGGTGATATTGATAGCACAATATCCACTAGTGCTTATGTGTTTACTTTACTTGGTGACATAATTAGTTGGATGAGTAAGCGACAAGTATTGGTTGCTTTGTCCACTACAGAAGCAAAGTATATGGTTGCTACTCATGCTTGTAAAGAAGCCATTCGACTTAAAAGACTGTTCAAATATTGAAATAAAACAAGGTCTAGTGACAATTTATTGTGACAGATAGAGTGCGATCTTCCTAGCTAAAAACTCGACATTTCATGCCCGAACCAAGCACATTAATGTTCAGTATCATTTTGTCAAGGATATGGTTGAAGATGGCAGGGTGAAGTTGTTTAAGGTAAAAACTTTGATGAATGTTGCAGATTCTTTAACTAAGGTTGTGAGCACAAAGAAGCTCAGATGGTGTTCAGAGTCTTTGGGCTTGATAGCCCCTAGCAATTAATTTATTGTGTAGATACTCCCTTTACTCTTGCAAGGTGTTCAACGAGTGGGAGAATGTTGGGAAAATGGTGTTTGAACCTTGCATTTACATAAGGTTACTATTTATAGTAAGTTTTCATTTGAGCATGAAATAGTTTGTAAATTTCCCCAAAGCTTTGGATTGGCTAGATTAGCATGCCGGTAAATTCTCGTCACAAGATCATAACTAGTTTTCAAGATATTAAAGTTTATGTTTTTTAAGGTTGCAATGAAAGGTTTAAATTTAATTTCGAGGAATTTAGAGGCTTCAAAATGTCCTAAAAAGTGGGTTTAAGCAGTGTAGTTGGTTATAAAGTGATAAAACACTTCGCGAGATTTCTAGTGCTTCAAACAGTTCTTCAATCAGACACCTAATTCACAAGTTATGGCCTCTGGAAGTTTGGTCTCCTAAAATAGGAAATATAAAAATGCATCAGGCACATAAATGAGTTGTAAAAGGGACGAACACATGTTGATGTGTGTTTTGACACATCATAGGGAATCTAGGTTTGGGATAAGGTTGGTTCCACTTTATTAGGCACAATTTTAGCCCATTGTTTTTGTAATACCATTTGACGGTTTCGTATATTGCATATCCTATATATGAGGTGTGTGAGTTAGAGGTTTTGTATAAGGGTCTTGTGGCTATTGAGTTACCTCTAAACCTTTGGTGGGTGGTACTCCTATGAAGAGATTTCTCTGCAAGTATATTGTAATCTATTATTGATTTCTAAATAATAAATTGGGTTGCTTTTGGGGTGTGGGGTTTTTCTCTCAAAAGGGTTTTCCCCACATAAACAACTATGTCGTGGTATGCGTGTTATTATGTCTATTTTTGTTAAGTTATGTAACTATTGTAATGATCTATAATTTTTTTGCATTATCCTCCTCTCAAGGTTAGTGTAAGAAGTTGTTCCACTGCTTAACTTCCTTACTATATCCTTTCTTTTGTTTCGTAAAGATTTTTTTTCCATACTACTCAAAAGGTAGCTTGACTGGCTATGATTTTTCTTCTTCTTTTTATAGCTATGCAGAGACATCTTCTTCTATGTTTTCCTTGTCGAGTTCACCCCATTTTATAAATGTGGTTGACAGTTGATGTTGGATAATGGCTTTCTTTTTCTTTTGAATGGGTCATGGTTTACCATAGGATTTTGGTGCTAATGGCAATTTTTTGATGCAAAAAGCCTCACCAATGTGGTATTCCCTACTGTATGCCAAAATAGTGGTGTCAGTTGATTAAACAGAAAGACAAGAAACTAACTATAGTACCCCTCCCTTGATTAGACTTTTTCGATACTCATTTTGACCATGGTTTACTTTTCAGTGGTTTTGTGGATACACTATGTGGTGATGTTTTTATTCAGATATTATGGTATGATGGACTATGCTTTGATATGTGATTTAGTGGATGTTGATTATGCATTAGTTCCTTATGGATGATTAGATGTTAACTTTATTTACGTGTTATTGACCATGGACTAACACATACCTTATGTATGAGTTACATTATGTATTTGTCTTCATGTATGCGTGGAGTCTATATGGGGTACAAGGAGATGATTTTCTGTCACTCACTTCGGTGAGACACGAAACATCACGATTATCCTTCACCAATGTGTCTACCATGTTTGTATAAATATGTGTGTGTGGTTCGGTGATGTGGGAATTGCAGGCACAAGGTACTGACTCCACTTGGCTCTACGGGTCTGAGCGTACCTAATTAACCCGATGAAAGTGTAGGAGATAGTCTTAAGGCCCTAAATATCATCCCTAGCCTTGCTCGATAGTGAGAATTGTCAGTCTTTTGTCAGCCTTTCCAATGTTGGTATGCGAGTCAAGTCTTTATTTTGTTAAGATGAGTTTGTGTATTATCCATTTTGTGACTTTATTAAATTCTTCTAGTGTTATTATATGTGAAATTAATTATTAATACCTTGAGGTAATTAATAATTAATGTGTATTGTTGGGGTTCACCCCGTAGCGTGACGGTACTGTCACGAGCCCCGAAATGGGGAGGTTGAAGGTTCGACTCACTCTGCAGGCTGTTGCGAAGTTGGCACACTTACCGTGATTTTGAAGGGTGTTGACACCAAGGTAAAATGCTCAGCGGATGATTAGCAGACAACAAACTGGACTCCCCGCATAGGAGCACACGGGCGATGTTGCAGACCAGATATGGAGCGATAAGGAGATGTGGAGATGCTATGGAGTGATAAGGAGACAAAGTGGAGCGATAAGGAGATGGATTGGAGTGATAAGGAGATTAAAGTGGAGCGATAAGGAGAGCTAGATGGAGGATAAGGAGTTTCAAGGAACAATGTAGCTAAAATTGGAGGTGTTAATACCTCGCAACTGTAACCACGGGGAGAGGGTCCCCTAAATGTGGCCCTCACTGGTTAGAAACTCCAGTATAAAAAAGACATTACCATCAAAAATAAATAAAAATTAATGTGTATTGTCATGCATAAATTAATATGGGCACCTTTTATGTTTAAAATAAATAAATAAATCATACTAGGTTGATTAATTAAATATATTGTTCTATGTATCATCTACTGGATTGTAAAAAGTTATTTTAACTTTTAAAAATTAAATATCTAGATGGCCTTTTTGTGTGTGAGGAAATTTAATTTTAAACTAAAAATATAAGTGTTATTAAATTGGAGGAAATAAATTTAAATTTGAATTTTAGGAAAAAGTAGTATTTTCATTTTGAAAAGTATTTTGCCCTAAAAGATATTTTTAGGTAAAAATTCTTTATATTGGGGGATTTTTCTAGATTTATAGAGTTCTTACATTTTGGGAAAAAATTTCTCTTTGCTGTTGATTGGGGATTTTTGCCTGGAGGTGATGAAATTTTAAAGGGATTTATTTTGGTGAAAAACTTTGGAATTCTTACATTTTGGGGAAACTTTTCTCTCTGCTATTGATTGGTGATTTTTTTTCTGGAGGTGTTAATGAAATTTTGAAGGAATTTATTTTGGTGAAAATATTTGGAAGGATTGGTGTGGTTTGTTGTGTGTGCATCCATTAGATTCATCTTCAAATTTTCTTCCAGGAAAGCATTTGAGGTTGAATTTTAAAACTCTTGTTTTGTTCATTTTTTATCTTCTATGAATGTGTGACCGTGAAAACATCTCTTATTGTTTCCTTCTTTCTCTTTCCTTGTTTGGTTGAAGGAAGTAGTTGTTTGAGAAAGTCCTTTTATTAGCTGGGTATTCAAGGATATCAAGTTAATTTAAATGAGCATATGATTAGTTCATTCTTTTCCTTTTTGTGGAATTGGGATAGGGCTTTCTAGATTTTCCAATTTTGGGGAGTAAAGAAAGTTTTGTTTTTGTTCATATACAGTTGTGTTTTGTTTTTTTATCTGATTCAATTTAATTTTATGTTTTAGTAATGGAGAAGAAAATAAATTTTTTCTTATTTATTATTATTATTATTATTATTTTTTTTTTTTATTTTTTTTTGGGGGGGGGGCACGGGGAGGTGGGGTTTTTTTTTTTTTTTCTTGTTATAAATTTATTTGGGCATTTTTTTAAATTTATGTGGAACCCACAGATTGTGGGCTTTCCCACAACGTGGGCAAGCCACAGCTGTGGGAACCCACATCGTGGGTGGCCATGACTATGGGGGTCTCCACACACCCATGCCTCCTCCTCTCTTCGTGGGGCCCAACATTTTATTTAAATATATTATATGTGTGTGTGTATTTATATTTTTGGTAATATGAATAGTGTGTTTTCTGAGTTTTGAATTATCAGATTTTAATGAGTATGATATATATATATAATTTTTAAAATTTATTAAATGATGTCAGTAAATATGGATTGGAGGTTAATATTGCTTTTGGAAAATTATTGTAAGAAATTGATTTAAATTGAAATTTATAAATTATAGTAAAACTTGGTCAATATGAACTAGCTGGAAAAACAAAATTTGTACTTGAATGTAAATAATGGTTTTGTTTCTTTTATGTTTGGCTTTACACATTATTGATTTATTTGAAATTATATTGCAAATAAAACTTGATTTTTTAGTCTTTTCGTTCGGGAATTTAATGGCTTAATTGTATTTAAAATGGGAAATTTTCATGTGTGTGTGGGTATCGCTTATTAAATCACGTCATCATGCAAGTCGATTTGTGTATACATTGATTTTGACCTTTTCATGCTTTTTCCCTCTGTGGTCGTCTTGTGAGAAGACTGAATTGTTCGTATTACACTTCTAGTTGGTTAAACCTAGATGGAAGGGTTTGAGTGACCAAGTGTATTTCTTCAATTGTGTTTGAACTCCCTGTGTATGGTTGGCTTTTATGTTTATGCCTTGGAGTTCCTTTGGGATTGTGTAGTGTCATAAGGAAGAGTGGCTTCTGAGTGGGGGTCAGGCCCAAAGAGGCTATCAGGATAATCCCCTCGGAAGTTGGATAAATAAGTGATAACCTAATAATATATTATGGGGTTTGGGTAGTAGCTTAAATACTAATTAAGTTTAATTGTACCCTACTCATGGTTGAGTGCTCATACAGACTCAGGATGTAGTGGAAAGGCCTGGAATGGCAGAACCAACTACCTTGTCCTCACGAAAGGTTTGTTGGGTCCGCATGAGACTTGGATGGGGTCAAGGGTTCAGGAGAGGCTTGGTCGGGGCCTATGGAGTCTTGCCAGGATAGCCATTCCAAGCTATGCGATGACACTCTTCCCTTATGTTTACTGATGTGTAGCCTTATTGATGTCACCTGGAGTATTATTGTGAAGTCATATTTGTGTGTGTATGTTTTATGTGGTTACCCGATGTAATGTTTAGACCATGTGTGCATTTTTTATGGTTTGTTAAAGGTCTTATTTCTATCTCCTAGCACGGAGGGGTGGTTCCTTTTTGGGCCACATGGTCGGGTGGTAGTGCCACTTTCCATTGGGTGTTCGTTCCATTCTTGCGAGGGTTGGCTTCGCAGGTGTTCCAGTTGTTCTCGTGGATTTGATCATCTCATGTACTAATTGGATCCTCTTTGTTCTTCTTGGAGAATTTTTGTATTTCTTGGACCTTATATGGTTGGATGTATCATTTATTTATATATGCCTTCATGGAAAGATTTAATTTTGATGTAATCATTATGTACTCTTATGAGACTTGGTGTTATAAATGCAATGTAATTATTATGTAACCTAGGTGATAGATCTTTTATTTGTATGAATGGAATTATGGATTAATTGCAATGTAATGAACTATGATGAATGTAGCTTTTGAAATGTAATGTAAATAAATACAGTTGTATGTATTCAAATTTTGCTTATTGTAATCTTCTAATGGAATTTTAATGCAATGTTCACGTTGTAACCATTCTACCTTGAGTTAGATCAATCAACCTTATTCTTATTAGTTTAATTGAGTAATCTTTGTTGGAACCCTTTGGGAGTTTAAGTTAAGTCTTTCGCTTGTGTAAATTAAATGTGATGTTTATCTTAATGCATCTCTTAGTTCGGTATTGTTCAAAAATAAATAATTAATGTTTTGCACTCTTTTCGAGTGTTTTTAGTTTAATCCTTCAGGATTTCTTGGTGGGGCATTACAATTGGTATCAGAGTCCAAGTTTCAACACTCGGTACTCTGGTTTCATACGAGCCTATCTAACTAGACCAATTGTTAAGACTTGGTACATGTGTCTTCCTTGTTAGTATCATTGCTAGAGATCTAAACTTTTATTCTTGTGGTGTTGTTAGGATTATGCCTGGTAAGGGTAAAGGTCATGGTCATGGTCAAGGTAGAGATAGAGGACATGGTCATAGGGCTACCCATCAGAATCGTTCACCTCAAGATACTCACGAAAGTGCTAAGACAAAGCATCATCAGTCAGATCACCTGAGTGAGAAGAGGGATGTGAGTCAGCATAGTGAGCAACCTAGTGTTCAGTAGGTTCCTGAGAGGGATGAGTTGCATCAGATGTTTCAGGAGGTCCTGGATCGATTAGGCCCTAGAACTGAGGTTGAGCAGTAGGATAATATGTAGTTTGGGGAATCTCACCAATTTGAGCATGTGGATAGAGATAGAGAGAGGTCTCTTAGGAGGAGAGAGAATGCATTTGATCAGGAGGCTATAGTTGTTGGTCACATGAGGGATTTGTTGAGATCTTGCCCTCCTACATTTGATGGTTCAAGTAGTGGACTGGAGGCCGAGACCTGGCTTATTGATTTGGACCGATGTTTTACCATGCATCTATATGGCAACAACACCAAGGCGAGATGCGCCATCATGCATCTCAAAGCTTTTGCTTCCACCTGGTGGAGACTTGAGGAGCAGAAGATTAATGTGGACATAGGTTTAGCTTTGTGGGAGTTATTTCTGGAGAGGTTCAGGACTCGTTTCCTTTCAATTTAATGGAGGCAGTGTCGTGTAGACAAGCTCCACGAGTTGTGCCGGATGGGGATGAGTGCAGAGCATTATAACCATAGATTTTATGAGCTCAAGCAGTATGTTGGTATAGGGAACAATGAGGCTATGTTGGTGCAACACTTTATTAGAGGTCTGAATGACCATATCAATGGAGGAATTCGAGTGTTTGAACCGACATATATAGAGTTAGCCATAGCAAAAGTTCGGCTAGTGGAGAATAATTTATCCCGTGCACTTGGTGGACGGAATGGGGTTCAGATTGGTAGTGCACCATTCGATGGATTTGGGGCCAAAGGTGGTCAGTCTCAAGTTGTTGTACCTTTTAGGAGTTTTCAAGCACCCGCCAAGGGTGGTCAACAACAGCAGCATCAGAAGTTCCAACTTAGGCAGAAACATTTTCAAGGTCATCATGGGGGTAATCCTCAGTATAAGAAATCTAGGAACTGGCAGCGAGCTAGGCAGAGTTTTTTGAGTTAGTCTTTGTAGAGTGTTTCTCAAGCCCCTAGTAGGGGTAGTTTTCAGCAGTTTGGTGTTCCTTCTGGGGGCAGAGGTTTTAGCAAAGGGGGGTGTTTCTCTTATGGTCAGTATGGTCACATAGCTTCTCATTGTTCATAGAGATCTCGTCAGATAGGGACTCAAAGACCTTCTACTTTTGAGCCCACTATTGGGGATATAGGTCGATCTCACAGAGTATTTGCAGCGGTTGATAACCGCTAGGCAAAGCATCAAAGCACCGCTATTTAGAACACATGGGTGTTGGATGGTATATCTATTTCAGTACCGTTTGACTCAGGTGCTTCTGATTACTTTATAGCTTCTTCCATTGTGGATCAGTGTGGGCTCGCGTCTATTAGACAGGTGAATAGTTGGCAAGTAGAGTTGGCTACCAGTTCTCGTGTGGTTGTAGATTCCTTCATTACGAGGTGTGAGTTGGACCTAGGACCCTTTGCTAACATAGTTGACCTTCGAGTCATTCCTTTGGATTCTTATGGAGTTGTGTTGGGTATGGATTGGTTAGCATCACATAGCACTAGTGTGGACTATTGTCAGAAGATAGTAGATTGTTTAGATGACCATGGCAAGAAAGTGGAGATAGTTGAGATTGATAGACCGATATCCCTCCGTATGAGCTCAGCTATGCAGCTTAAGCAGTGTATGCGTAAGGGTTGCCATCTTTTTGCAGCGTCTCTTGAGGACTTGGATGAGGAGAAAAGTCGAGAAGTCACTTTTGATAGTCACCCTCTTCTTCGGGAGTATGTCGATGTGTTCCCTAGTGATATCCTCAGTATACCTCTGAAGCGAGATGTAGACTTTCTCATTGACTTAGTTCCTAGAGTGGAACCTATTACAAGAGCATCATATTGGATGACCACTTAGGAGTTGAGTGAGCTGAAGTTGCAGATTGAGGAATTGTTGGCCAAGGGGTTCATCTGTCCTAGTGTTTTTCCTTGGGGTGTGCCAGTTATCTTCGTAAAGAAGAAGGATGGTTCCCTTCGATTATGAATTGACTACTGACAGTTGAATAAGGTGACCACCAGGAATCAATATCCATTGCCTCATATATATGATCTCTTCGATCAAGTAAAGGGAGCCAAGGTGTTCTCTAAGATAGATTTGAAATTCGGGTATCATCAGCTATGTATCCATGATGCAGGCATTTATAGGACGACCTTTCCTACCTATTATGGTCATTATGAGTTCACAGTGGTGTCATTTGGGTTAACGAATGCTTCAGTGTTCATGAGCCTCATGAATGGGGTTTTCCACACCTATCTTGATCAATTTGTCCTTGTGTTCTTGGATGATATTTTAATTTACTCTAGAACCATGAAGGAGCATGAAGACCATTTGAGACAGGTATTGCATTGTTTGAGGGAGAATAAGCTTTACGCTAACTTGGCTAAGTGTGATTTCTTCCAATCTGAGGTGAAATATATTGGTCGTGTGGTTTTGGGAGAAGGTGTATACATGGATCCTTCTAAGATCCAATCCATTGTAGATTGGCTAGTGCCAATTAATATATATGAGGTTCGTTATTTTATGGGCTTGGTCGGATACTACCACCATTTTGTTCAGAGTTTTCCCTGAATAGCTCACCCAATCACTTCTCTTCAGAGGAAAGGGAAGAAATTTGCTTGGTCGGAGCAATGTGAGGCAACCTTTCATACTCTGAAGGAACTCCTTGTTAGTGCGCCAATTTTGGCAATTCCTGATCCATCCAAAGACTTCAGGGTTTGCACAGATGCCTCTCTAGAAGGCATAGGAGCAATACTTATGCAAGATGGTCGCATGGCAGCCTATGTGTCTCACAAACTCAAGGACCGCGAGCTAAACTATCCTACTCATGACTTAGAGTTGGCAGCTGAAGTTCATGCTTTAGTCAGGTGGCAACATTTTCTGTTAAGGTGTCAGTTTGAGCTGCACAGTGATCACCGTAGCTTGCAGTCCATTTTTACTCAAACAAACTTGAATGCTCTACAATGGAGATGGATGGAGTTCCTCTGTGAAAATGATTTTGAGGTTTGATATATCCAGGGGAAAGAGAATGTAGTGTTGGATGCTATGAGTCGAAGATGACATGAGGTTTTAACATTGTCCCTTGGGGTGGATTTGAGAGAGAGAATGCTTGGGATTCTTCCACAGGACACTGGTATCAGGAAGTTAGAGTCGTGACTGAGACTGGAAGACCATTAAAGGTCAGATATTATGGATATAATCTTGAGATAGATGGTCTTCTTCGACATCTTGGGCAGATCTATGTACCTCTGTTGGATGGACTTCGTACTTTGATAATGACTGAGGCCCATCGTGCACCTTGGCACATCCTGGTGTGAAGAAGATGCATGTAGATCTGAGACAGATATATCATTGAGCTGGCATGAAATGTGACATTGCTGATTTTGTGTCGAACTATTTGGAGTGTCAGCGGGTTAAGGCTGAGCATCAACATCCAGTAGGGCTTTTACAACCTAATTTGGTACTGGATTGGAAATGGGACATCATTTCCATGGATTTCATAGTAGGGTTGTCAGTTTCTTTGCATCATCATGACGCCATCATGGTCATTGTTGATAGATTGACCAAAGTTGCTCATTTCGTCCCTATACGATCTTCTTATACAACAACAATGGTGGCACAAGTTTTCATGGAGGATGTGGTGAGACTACATGGGATTCATAGGCAGATCATTTCAGATTGGGATCATGTCTTTACTTCAACTTTGTGGACCTCACTTCAGCATGCATTAGGGACCTAGTTGAACTTTAGTTTAGCTTATCACCCAAAGACCGATGGTCACACAAAGCGCGTGAATCAAGTTTTGGAGGACATGCTTCGCATGTATGCTATAGACCAACAATCACGTTAGGAGAACTATCTTTATCTTGTGGAGTTTGCTTATAACAATGGATATCATATCTCCATAGGTATGTCTCCCTTCCAGGCGTTGAATGGTCGTCCTTGTCGTACTCCTTTGAGTTGGGATCAATTAGAGAACAAGGTGTGTATAGGTCTGGATATGCTTAGAGAGATGGAGCACCGGGTTGAGTGGAATTGTGAGCATTTGGTAGCAACACAGGATAGGCAGAAGAAGTATGTATATGCTCACAAAGTGGATCGTCAGTTTTCTGTTGGAGACTGAGTATTCTTGAGAGTGCATCCACGAAAGAGTCTGATCCATTATGGAAAGGGTTCTAAGTCGGTGCTTCGCTTTGTTGGCCCTTTTGAGATCCTTGAGAGGATAGGACCTGTTGCCTACCATCTAGCCTTGCCACCGAGCCTATCCCGCATCCATGACGTCTTTCATGTTTATGTTCTTAGATCATATCATCCTGATGTGACCCATGTTCTTGATTGGAATGCATTGCAGGTCGAGGACAAGTGGCTTTCCATGGAGCTCGTGCACATTCTTCAGCATTGGAGTTTGACCATCAGGGGTCGTACCATCGACTAGGCAAGGGTCCTATGGGACCCAAATGACGAGACCTTGGCTACGTGGGAGGATGCAGTGCAGATGAGAGATATTTATCCATTTTTGTTTTAAGCTACCAGGAGTAAGCCTAGTTTTGGGGGGAGAATGTAGTACCCCTCCCTTGATCAGACTTTTTCGATACTCATTTTGACCATGGTTGAATTTTCAATGGTTTGTGGATACACTATGTGGTGATGTTTTCATTCAGATATTATGTTGCGATGGACTATGCTTTGATGTGTGATTCAGTGGATGTTGATTATGCATTAGTTCCTTATGGATGATTAGATGTTAACCTTTATTTTAATGTGTTATTGATCATGGACTAACACATTTTACCTTATATATGAGTTGCATTATGTATTTGTCTTCATGTATGTGTGGAGTCTATATGGGGTGCGAGGAGATGATTTTCCATCACTCACTTCGATGAGACATGCAACGACACGATTCTCCTTCACTGGTGTGTCTACTGTGTTTGAATATGTGTGTGTGTGTGTGTGTGTGTGTGTGTGTGTGTGTGTGTGTGTGTGTGTGTGCACGCGCGTGTGTGTGTGTGTGGTTCAATGATGCAAGAATTGCAGGTACAATGTACTGACTCCACCTGGCTCCAAAGGTTGAGCATACCTAATTAACCTGATGAAAAAGGAGGAGATAGTCTTAAGGCCCTAAATATCATCCCTAGCCTTTCTCGATAGTGTGCATCTCCAGTCTTCTGTCAACCTTTCCAATGTTGGTATGCGAGTCAAGTCTTTATTTTGTTAAGATGAGTTTGTGTGTTATGCGTTTTATGACTTTATTAAATTATTCTAGTGTTATTCTATGTGAAATTAATTATTAATATCTTAAGGTAATTAATAATTAATGTGTATTGTCATGCATAAATTAAATTAGGGATAAATTAATATGGGCATCTTTTATGTTTAAAATAAATAAATAAATCATACTAGGTTGATTAATTAAATATATTGTTCTATATATATATCATCTAGTGGATTTAGTATTGTGTCTTGTGTTTCTGTAAAAAGTTATTTTAACTTTTAAAAATTAAATATTGTGTGTGAGGAAATTTAATTTTAAATTAAAAATATAAGTGTTATTAAATTGGAGGAAATAAATTCAAATTTGAATTTTAGGAAAAAGTGGTATTTTCACAAGGAAAAGATTTTTGCCCTTAAAGATATTTTTAGGTAAAAATTCTTTATATTGGGGGATTTTTCCAGATTATGGAATTCTTACATTTTGGGGAAACTTTTCTCTCTGTTGTTGATTGGGGATTTTTTTTCTGGAGGTGTTAATGAAATTTTGAAGGGATTTATTTTGGTGAAAATATTTGGAAGGATTGTTGTGGTTTGTTGTGTGTGCATCCATTGGATACATCTTCAATTTTTCTCTGAGGAAAGCATTTAAGGTTGGATTTTAAAACTCTTGCTTTGTTCATTTTTTATCTTCTGTGAATGTGTGACTGTGAAAACGTCTCTTATTGTTTCCTTCTTTCTCTTTCCTTGTTTGGTTGAAAGAAATAGCTGTTTGAGAAATTCTTTTTATTAGCTGGGTATTCAAGGATATCAAGTTAATTTAAATGAACATATGATTAGTTCATTCTTTTCCTTTTTGTAGAATTGGGATAGGGGTTTCCAGATTTTTCAATTTTGGGGAGTAAAGAAATTGTTTTGTTGTTGTTCATATACAGATGATGTTAGTAAATATGGATTGGAGGTTAATATTGCT
This sequence comes from Cryptomeria japonica, assembly GCF_030272615.1. NCBI lineage: Eukaryota > Viridiplantae > Streptophyta > Pinopsida > Cupressales > Cupressaceae > Cryptomeria > Cryptomeria japonica. Next base: position 604,001,560 of record NC_081408.1, on the reverse strand, counting down.
TTTGAGAAATTATTGTAAGAAATTGATTTAAATTGAAATTTACAAATTATAGTAAAACGTGGTCAATATGAACTAGTTGGAAAAACAAAATTTGTATTCGAATGTAAATAATGGGTTTGTTTCTTTTATGTTTGGCTTTATGTGTTATTGAATTATTTAAAATTATATTGCAAATGAAATTTGTTTTTTTAGTCTTTTGGTTTGGGAACTTAATGGCTTAATGTTATTTAAAAGGGGAAATTTTCATGTGCGTGTGGGTATGGCTTCTTAAATCAAGTCATCGTGCAATTCGATTTGAGTATACGTTGATTTTGACCTTTTCGTGCTTTTTCCCTTCCTGGTCTTGTCTTGTGAGAAGACCGAATTGTCTATATTACACTTTCAGTTGGTTAAACCTAGATGGAAGGGTTTGAGTGACCAAGTGTATTTATTCAGTTGCATTTGAACTCCCTGTGTATGGTTGGCTTTTATGTTTACTGTAGTGTTGTAAATTGTACACCCTTGCTAGGGTGACATAATTTCACACTTAGGTTAGCACCCACCTTTGTATGTTTGCACCTTGCATTGTTATTTCTCTTTAAGCATTTAATTAATTAATTTAATAAATCTAAAGTCATATTTCATCACTTCATACATTATAAAATTGGGCCCTTTACCCTAAGTGTGCCCCTTTTTATTTTATTCCTCCAATAAATTATTTAATCATAAACCCTAATTATGTCCTATTTCAACCTTTAAGGCCCAATTTTGCATATCAAAACACCTCAAAATCAGTTATAACTTTAGGATTCACTCTAATATCATCATATTTAACAACCCTAAAAATTTGGTGAAAAGTTGGCTGGACCGTGGCAGGAATGCACATGGTTCTCGACTTTTTTCCCGAAATTTTGAGAGCACAATTCTATGATATTATAATGCTTAATCCCAAAAGATTGGTGGGAAATTCAATTCGTAGGTTGTCCCAAAGGCGGAATTAAGTCGAAATTAAGATCTAGGGTTTCATACATAAGAACTCTCTTTCTTCATTTGAAGGCAACTAAAACTAGATGGATGGATCTTTCTAGGAATCTAAGAGCAGATTTTTGGATCATAAGGAGCCTTCTATGTAGTGAAAGAGAAGCCTATGTGGAGTCTTCAACAACATTCCACAACATTCAACAACATTCATCAAGCATTTGTCAAGAATTAATCATCAATTAGGAGCCTTGAAGACATTCAAGAGTAATAGGAGATCTTGTGGCAATATCTCTCCCTTGGGGATTGGTATGATTTCATGTTATTTTCATGTCTTTGTATGAGCTTCTTTACATCAACTTTCATATTTAAATTCATTCTTTAGATCACTTTGCATCATTAATTTAGAGCATTTAATTTGTCAATTACAAGCAATTAGGGTTTATTCTTTATGACTACTCTAGATTGTTTACTTTCATTTTAGGATCTTGCATACACACAAGGTTCTATCACACACATTTTTCAGTATATTATCAGCTATTTGTGGAGGTGGAAATCACCAACATATGGGTTTGACTAAGTCAAAACCCTATATAACCACCCAAACCTTCCCTTTTCAGTTGCAGGTTAAGAAATAGGTACCCGGAGGCACTTTTAGCTCAACAAAAGGCACAGGAACAATCCACAATCATCATATCTGCCCTAATCTTCCTGGGACAAGGACATGGCATGGCACCATGATCCCTCTGCTTTTCAATGTTTTTTAACAGGTTGCAACCTCGGGATCTCAAGTTTGCAGTGTCTCAGTTGCATCCTCCTGTCTGCGAAAATAGGACAATGGCGTGGCACCTTGGTCCTGGTCAATTTTATTCAATTTGCAGCATCAGGTACACATCCAAAATCCTCCCCCTTTCATGCTTTCAGTATCTCAATTTCAGATCTGCAAGTTTGTTCAATTTCAAGTTTATTTATGCTTCATTCTTTATCTCCTAATCTAGTTGATCATTCAAACCCTAGTTTTTCTCATCATTTTCAACAAGAGGAATAGAAACCCTAAGAGGTAATCCTTGGCTCTCTCTTTCTAACAAGAAGTAGCCAAAGTGAGCTATCTCCCTAGGCTCTTTTGTATTCCTAATGTGTTGGCAAAAGTGGGATTAGGTCCTAGTCACCCGATCTTGCTTTTTCGGCCACCACATTTACACCTTGGAGTTCCTTTGGGATTGTGTAGTGTCATAAGGAATAGTGGCTTCCGAGTGGGGGTCGGGCCCAAAGAGGCTACCAGGATAATCCCCTCGAAAGTTGGATAAATAAGTGATAACCTAATTATATATTAGGGGGTTTGGGTAGCTTAAATACTAATTAAGTTTAATTGTCCTCTGGTCATGGTTGAGTGCTCGTATAGACTCGGGATGTAGTGGGAAGGTTTGAAATGACAGAACCAACCACCTTGTCCTCACAAAAGGTTTGTTGGGTTCACATGTGACTTGGATGAGGCCGGGGGTTCGGGAGAGGCTGTTAGGATAACTCGAGATGGGGGTCGAAGCCTATGGAGGCCTTCTAGGATAACCATTCCAAGCTATGCCATGACACTCTTCCCTTATGTTCATTGATGTGTAGCCTTGTTCATGTCACCTGGAGTATTATTGTGAAGTCATATCTATGTGTGTATGTTTTATGTGGTTAACCGATGTAATGTTTAGACCATGTGTGCATTATTTGTGGTTTGTTAGAGGGTCTTATTTCTATCTCCTTGCACGGTGGGGTGGTTCCTTTTTGGGCCACATGGTCGGGTGGTAGTGCCACTTTCCATTGGGTGTTCATTCCATTATTGCGAGGGTTGGCTTCATAGGTGTTCCAATTATTCTTATGGATTTGATCATCTCATGTACTAGTTGGATCCTCTTTGTTCTTCTTGGAGCATTTTTGTATTTTTTGGACCTTATATGGTCATATGCATCATTTGTTTATATATGCATTCATGGCAAGATGTAATTTTGATGTAATCATTGTGTACTCTTATGAGACTTGGTGTTATAAATGCAATGTAATTATTGTTGGCATTGTGTTGTCATTGATGTCAACCGGTATGGGAGATCTATGTGTAGTACTGTTATTGATGCATACCGAAAATGGTGTCGTTGATGTCAGTGCATAGCAAGTCACCGGTAAGGAAGAGAATTTCATTCAGCATAATGATCATCGGAGTCACCAGTACACAAGTTAGTGTTGACTTGTGTTGAAGACATGGACTAGAGACCGGTATGGTATAAGACTGGTAAGTGACATGTTGACAGTGCATTGTTGCCAACCATCAAGAAAGCAAAATGTTGGGTTGTTGATTGTGATGAAGAGGCGAAGAGTTACAAAAATTACATCAACACCAGAGGTGAAGTATGTGCAGGCCACTGGTATGTTGTGTGAATGTGAAATAACAAGACTCCCACCAGATAAAGATTTAGTCACCATATGAAGAGATGACTAACAGTGAGCATGCCCAACTGGATCACGTGTGCCTGTTTGAAGATATGCATGCTCAAACATGGAAACTATATTGGTGTAATGTCGGATGCAGATGACAAGGATCCACTCCCACCGATAAGTGGAGCTTATCTCCTATTATGCTTGGAATGCATCATATTTCTCTGAGATAAGATAGAAGAGTTAAAGGCAGGTGTTTGAAGGCTCGCACATGATCAACCGGTGTAACACTAAGTTGCCTAAGGTGCATGTGATTATAGATATGCATCAGATCTGCAAGGGTAGACATGATGAGTTGTCGGTATAGAGAAGGAAGGATATGTTTGTCACTTTGACAAACTAGTTGATAGGAGAACCGATCAAATGATGAAGAAGGCAAGGTTGAGCAGATTGCAAATAGAAAGTGCAGCCAGATTGAAGATGGAGAAATGTGTTGCCACAGATGTAGACAGATGGAGATTGTTGAAGGTTGATGACATGGTGTCATCAAGGTGGTTATCGGTAAGTATGTCTACTAGTAAAACTAATAAGGTGTAGAAGTGAAAGGCTCCCATCTATTGAAGATGTGCATGAGGTATGGCAAGTGTGTTGACTAATTTAGGTGTTCTAGCGGAAGAGAAGCAAAGTGCAAGGTTGAAGACAAACCGGTTAGGGTATAACCGACATGGTTTGTGAGCTGGTAGATAAACCCGGTTGTGTGGTCGGTCGGTGATCTTGTCTAGACTGACACAGTAGACCGAGCAAAGGTGGATGCCGACAAAGGGGCCATGTGGAGTTGAAGTGGCATACATACACATGTCAATTAAGTGTTGTCAATGAGGTAGGTGGTAACTAGTCGACATTAATGTCGATAGCGTGTTTCACGGGTTGAGAGAAGAAGAGTGCGGCTCGAGACTGATCAGAGGATAGAGATCTGATTTGATGACTTCATGATCGAGGTCGAGTGTCCAAGTGCTGATCAGGGTAGGTGAAGCTATCTATGTGATCACTTCATAGGTGTTTGACAAGTGTAGACCGAAGAAGGTGTCGTGTTTGCCAAATAGGGAAAACGTGTTCTAAATGCAGCAAGATTGGTGAAGTTTGATTGATCCATTGCAATTGGTCGATCTCTAGATGAAGATCTGATTGGATTTGATCTACCTCGAGGTCGATGAAGAAACCCTGGCAAGCCAGAAGTTTGAATGTTGGTCATGGCGGAAAAAACTCAAGTATAAGTATGTCGACTCATGACTGAAGATGATTGATGTTGTTGCAGGCTAGATGATAAAGGAATGAGAGTGAACAAGCAACCGTGAGCCAACCAATCAAAGACTTCATTGAAGATCGTAGAGACAATGTTGAAGGTGCAACCAGTGAGAGGTTTTGGCAGAGGTAAAACCGACAAGGACAGAGAAACCAGTCAACTGCAAAGTGTGTTACAATGGTGTAAACCGGTAGTGATAGAACCTGCAAAAAGAGTAGAGAAAGAGTTGCAATGCAGTGTAAGCAGTTGGGGAGATCCGACAAGCCAGAGAACAATGAAAAGTTAAACCTGCAACTGAAGTAACCGATAAGCTGAGAACTGGTAGTGTTCAGAGAGAAAAAATGGCAGAAAAGAAGAAGAGGCTGAACCGGTAAGGTTGTAGTGGAGAGAGAGAGAGTTGTATTAGGAGATAAGGTTGTCGCAGAGAGAAGGTGAGTAGAGAACTAAAAAAGATATGTGTAGAGGTGAATCGGTGGAGAGACATACATGAGAGTTACAAAGTTATTTTGTAACATGAATATTACTTCTTGCATAATTTATGATATGACCTTGTAATCACTGAGTTGGAGCTCAGCGCCTTAAAGCAGGAGTGGTACTCCTTGGGTTGGTGCCCTAAATGTTATAACCAAGGTTTTCATTATGAGGTTGGATTGGAGCAGTATTCTCCAACAACATTTCTCATCGAGGTTTTTCCCATATGGGTTTTCCTCGTATATTTGATGTTATGTGATGTTCCTTTTATGTGTGGTTGTATTTGTGTTATTCTCACATCTAACCGGTATGTCTGCTTTATGTTAGATCTGTTAACCGCTTTGTGTTAGATCTGTTAACCGGTATATACACATAGGATAGAAAAGGGAAAAGATTTGGAAACCACTGATTCACCCCCCCCCCCCCCCCCCCCCCCTTAGTGGCATCTTGTGTTCAACAATTATGATGTAACCTAGGCGATAGATCTTTTATTTGTGTGAATGAAATTATGGATTAAATGCAATGTAATGAACTACGATGAATGTAGCTTTCAAAATGTAATGTAAATAAATACAGTTGTATGTATTCAAACATGCTTATTGTAATCTTATAATGTAATTTTAATGCCATGTTCATGTTGTAACCGTTCTACCTTGAGTTAGATCAATCAACCTTATTCTTATTAGTTTAATAGAGTAATCTTCGTTGGGACCTTTTAGGAGTTTAAGTTAAGTCTTTCGATTGTGTAAATTAAATGTGCAATGTTTATCTTAATGCATCTTTTAGTTCAATGTTGTTTAAAAATAAATAAATAAATGTTTTGCATGTTTTGCACTCTTTTCAAGTGTTTTTAGTTTAATCCTTTAGGGTTTCTTGGCAGGGCATTACACTAAAATACCAATGAAACTTTAGACATAAAGACTAACTTGGTAAACTAGTTAAAAAAGCAAATCCTTCAAAAGGTGACTCATTATTCTCTACCTCATAGGATTCCTCAAGTCAATGGTTGCTCTCAGATCATTGAGCAACTGACCTTTGGAATGACAACTCCAAGAATGAGTGATAATGGATAAAACTTATCTATATGCAATATGCAACTAAGATCTATATGATAGACTTTTTAAGGTGAGAGTTATGTTATGGTAATGATAATATACTAGGCTAATATGATCTATGCTTACATGGTAAAATACTATACTAAGAATGCTTATAAATGATTAGGGTGATGATTTGCAACAAAGAGAGGCAAAACTTAAGAATTGGATAGACTATAATTTGGATGCATGAAACTTGAATGATGGATAATGAGAGAAATGAGGCCTAATTATAGAAGAAATGGGCAATTGGATGGTTAAAATTGAGTAATCTTAACAAGGGCTAGGATTGAATGATTCTCAATCCATGTTTACAATTTTTGCCAATGAAATGGTGACAATTGTCAACATGAGATGGCTTGAGAGGAGAGAGAAGAGGCATTAAATGCCCGAGAAGACATGCTGGTTACCCTAGGGGGTATGGTTAGGGTTGAGTTAGTGGACAATCATTTTTATCCAAAAGGTAAAAGAATGTGCAAAGGTTTAAGGATAACCATGGTCAAAGCAATGAATGCTTGAAGAGACCCTTGGGTTAAAGGAATGGTTAAGTTGGAGAGAAAGTCTCTAACCAAGGGCTGAGTTTGAGTTAGCCATTAATGGTCATGTAAGAGCTTTTAATGACTTGGAAGACTTTACAGGTTAACCATTTGAAGACATAAAGCCTTTAATGGTTATTGAAGACTTTGGAGGTTTTTGAGAGGTAACCTTTTTCTTTAAGGAATGTGCAAATGTTTATGAGGGAGTTCAAACTAAATTGGAAAGGATTAGAAGAATCTAGAAGAGGTTTAGGCATGCAAGTGGGTTTGTAGGAAAATGCAAGTGGGAGGATTTTTTGGATTTAATTAAAATAAAATTGATTTATTTCAATTATTGATTGCAACTTGCATTTGATAGATATAAATAAATGTTAATTTATTTAAATGTGTGGAAGGTATTTTATTAAATGTAAATTTAATGAAATGTGAAGGGGTATTTAATCAAATAAATATGATTTATTTATTTAAAAGTTAGAATATGGTTGGATGAATTAATTTAAATAAATTGAATAATTTATTTAATTAATAGAGTAAGGTATGAATTAATTACTTATTGATTTAATTAACAAAATAAATTTTAGTGAACTAAATAAACATTAAATATTTATTTAATTTAGAAGTCATTTTTATGTGTCTACACCTACAACCCTTGTCTTGGATATTTATCTCAACCTTGGAATTGGAAGTGGACTGAGTGGTCAACTTGGTTAATGATGAAGAGCCAATGTATGAGGGGATAGACGAAGAGACTGCTTGATTGATGAGGAATTAACATCCGAGGATTCCTCTTAGGTTACTGTAGTATTGAAAAGGGTTAAGATCACCTGGTATGGTGAGATCCCGATGCCATCATACAAGAATTTAATGTATTGGTGATAGGTTGATGGTACGTCTTGCATGGGATGAATCATGGTTTGTTGAGGAGAAGGTTATATCCAAGGTTGAGATCCAAGACACAACACAAGTTGTCATGTATTGTAGGGCCAACTCTAATAGGGAGTGAGATGACTCCTTTTGAAGGGCATTTTGTATCATCATAAGCTTTGATTACTATTTTCTTTGTAGTGTCTAAATGCCCCTCGAAGAATCCTAATATTTTGGCTAGACTCAATGTATAGATATTGAATCCTTCTCCTTCATCTATCAAGACTCGTATGATCTTATATTTGTGTACATATACCTAAAGGTAGAGGGGGCCATTATGGTGAGGTTTATGCGAAGGTATGTCTTGCTCTATAAATGTCACATGATTTTTTGTGGCAAGGTGTACTATCATGGTCTGAAATTGATTTGTGTTTATGTCTGAGAGGATGGAAGTCTCTTTAAGGGATTTATCTAGGATGATCTTTTGTTAAGGGGATATGCATAAAATCTTAAGAATGGACATATGAGCAGGCATTTTTCCTAGGTATTCCAAAAGGTTGTATTGGGAAGATGTTTGTGATCTTTAAGTGGCCCCTTGCAAGGTCATTTTGGAGCAGTGGGTCGTGACTACTACATCTAGTTTTTTCTCTTTACAAAAATGGTGTAGATGTGGTTATCAGACTGTTAGATATGGTCGACTGTGTATTCATAGCTAACATTGGTGTAATTGGCATTATTATCTTGTTTGTTAATCGAAATGGAGGCTTTACCCTTTCCATGGTTTTGTAAAGGATCTGTGAAAATTGTGTGATCCCTATTATAGGATCTCGATGGGGTTTCAACTTCTATGTCTCCTAAATCAATTAGATCTTGAATCACATTCTTTAACTAATAACAATTAGAAGCTTTGTGACCCTTAGTTTTGTAGACACCTAAAATTGTCCTAGCTTAATTAAATAAATATTTTATTTATTCAATTAAATCATTTAGCCTCTTCTAGCCCTTTCCTCATTTAAATAAATATTTTTATTTATTTAAATTATCTTTCATCCCACTTCCTCTATTAGTTAAAAAAATCTTTATTTATTTAATTACTTCATTAGCTTTTTCTCTGCATGACACATGTCATTTATCTCTTAATTTTCCTCTACCTACCCCCTTCATTATTTTATATTTCTTTACCTACCCTTTAATCCTAGCCAACCAATTATTTTTTTCACATCGTAATCCTATCTCTCGATTTTATAGAGTGTCTTCTATATAAGAGGATAATCTCATTCTTTCACAATCCTTAATAATGCGTCTATCAAGCCTCTTTGTGATCAAGTGACTTCACAACCACAATTCGTTCTTTGTTGAACTCCTATGCACAATACAAAATCTGAGAGCAAACATATCAAAGAAGATCAATGGAGATAGGTGACCATGGAGATCAAACCCTACTTGGCATGTGGATGGTAATAATATTGCTTCAGTTTGTTGATTTGCATGTTCTTCATTGGTGTATGGTGAATGTTTTATAGTAGGACTAGGATTGTTTGTGGGTGGATCTTTATGGTTTTTCAATAGTTTGCCATCTTCATTTTTCACCCCACACAAGTTCTATGATATTCGCAAATATCATTATCATTTTACCAAGTGGTTCTAAAGAGCCTAAGCTCATAGTGCTTTATTTCTAGAAGTGTTATTGCATTAGACTAGATGAGTTTCTTTAGTGTTGATTTGATAGGCTCCCTCAAGGGATTGTATTTTCATCTAGGATTATTATTGTTATTTCTAGAGGGTCTCGATTGTGATTTGGACTAGGTGGCATTCATCAAGTGATCATTATAATTGGGTTGGTTTGTTGCATGCATACTTATTAGTTCCTTCAAGGAAACAAGGGGTTGCGATTATTGACTCCTTGGGCATCTATGACACCATCATTTGTTACATGTTTGTTATGTGACCAAAATTTAGACAAGTATCATTTGTCGAGTTAGGTAATTATTGTTCTCTTTATACATATTTAGATCTCCCTTGGTGACAAGGCCCTTCTCACACTTAAGTCCCTTCTCTATTACTTGATCAAATGTATCTAGGCACGACATTTGTAATACAACATCATCTCCTAATTCAATTCATCAATAAACATTTGCACTTTCTCTTTCTCATGGATATGACATGGACTCTTACTCACAAGACTTCTCCATTGTTGCAAGAATAAATCAAAACTTTCTCCATTCTCTTTGGTTATGCAAAGATCCATTATGGTCATTTGATGCTCTATATTGTGTGAGAAGTACATAATTAAATTTTCATCCAATTAACCCCATGATAGTATGCCTTGTGGTAAGTGGAAAACCACTCCATGGATTGTCCTACAATACTTCTAGGGAAGAGATGCATAAGTTAGGTGTCATTGTATGTGACCTCAATGCAAGAGGAGAAATATTCTCTAATTTGGTCTCCAGGATCTCCCTTTCCCTTATATTGATTAAATTTAAGTGTTTCAAAGTTTGGAGGAAAAGGAGGCATATACAACTGTAGCATCCTAAATTGTACTCCCTTACAATTTCATTCTCATTTGGGTCCTCACCTTGGTGTTCATGTCACGAGGCCTGATCAGAGCCTTGATTCTACTCATATTATGCAAACTTGTCATTATTTTCATCTTGCACTTCATTTCCCCTCATTTTCTAGTACCTAGTTGGTCAAGAGTAGGGCACTAACACCCTAGTCCTTCCAATTAGGACCTATTTTGAGCCCCCTTAACGATCATAACATTTTGGCAGGAACCTAGATCCCGTGTCGACTCATGTTGAAAAATTAAGCTGTTTTTCGATAGGCAAGTATAAAAGGAGGTCCACCCTTCTCATTTTGATATACTGATGCAACCATAACCGATAAAACCCTCAAAGAGAATCAACTGAAATATGCAACAAGAGTAACACAACGAAAGCAATAAGAAAACATAACAAGATTGCATAAGCGGATCATCTTATTGCTTTAAAATTTACGGAAATCATCCGGCTATCATCATATAATCATCAAATAACATACAATAATTTACCGATTATATGCAGGTTATCAGCCAGATACAATCCAATCCGGGACTCTGAGAATCAACCAGATCACAAAATGTGAATATTAATCCTTATTCTCAATTCTACTTCCTCTGCCCATACAAATGATTACATAATATCATATTTATACCCACCAGAACATATCTGGGTCAACCTCATAAGATTACATTTACTAATGTAGGAAAATGAAACGTGTAACTAGGTCAACCCTAAGAATTAAATAAATCTTTCCAGAAAATAACAACCAAGAGACATGGTTTAGAAGGAAGGTTGTCCACATGCCAAATAATATCGGACAAGACCCAAAATAGATCCACATGCTAAGAATCGTGTCGGTAATGAAGGAAAACCAACCGGTAAGCACGAGAATTGTCCCGAAACCTAGAAACAGTCAACCGGAAATGATAATTGACCGGAAAAGAACCCAAATGAATTGGAAATATGGAATTAAGCACATGAACCCACTTGGAAACCAAAAATAAGATCTGCCACGAAAAGCAAATAGCTACCAGTGCCAACCGGTAAGAACACATAAAACTGCATAAAGAACTAAACAAGAACAAAACTGAAAGGAAATATTTTTTATTGACGCAAGATTGCTCATCAAACGAGGATGCTCCTGCATCATAGACACACACATCAATTCAATTTGATATCGAGCATTCAATTTTAAGTGAGCACGCAGTCAATCTTCTTTCAAGCATTGGAGCAGAGATAAGGTCAAGATTCGAGCATTAGAGTTGACATTTGCATTCTATGTTGTTGAAGACTTCATGAAACCCTAATTCCATGCACAAAAACTCCATACTAAGGTATATTATTAGTGTTTCAGTCATTATTCAACATCTCCCTCAAAAGAACAACATTTCCATTACTGCAATTCAATCATGTTTCATTTCTATTTCATGGTTAATTCCAAAATTGGGGTTTGACCTAAGGCAAACCCCTATTCCCAACTTATTTTCATTCTCTACTGTGTATAAGAACAGGCATGGAGCTGTAATCCTCAAAATTGGCTTTATTTACAATGATGAATCGATCCCCCATTGGCGTGTGAAAAGTGCGGAGGACCAAAGCGTCCACTATCTTGATCCCGACAAATCAAGAGCTCTTCTGGGAACAGATGTGGCTCGATTCGATGACTATAGCTCGATGTTTATGCGTTTTTACATCAACTCTAGCACATTTACCCTAATTTTAGCAATTCAATTCAAAAGAGAATTAAACCAATTTTTCCCAAAAGCAAATCCAATAAAAAATCTTAGTCGGATCTTTACTAATTTGTGGCTAGATTTATTGGGTTTGCACCCCTCTTTTAATGTAATTGGTGCCCAAGTAAAAATTAGAGGTTTCTTCTTTCTATGGTGAGAATCGTACTTTTTCACCACATTACAACAACGATCTGTCAAAAGGGTAGGGACACAAGTCCTCCATTGTGTATATTTTTTTTTGCTACCCACTTGGATGTTGGACATATGTTGTTGTAAGGTTTCTAGTTGTTGTGCTAAGACCTCTGTAGGTGTAGACACCTAAAATTGTCATGTCTAATTAAATAAATATTTTATTTATTTAATTACTTTAAGCCTAATTCTTCTATTAATTAAATAAATCTTTATTTATTTAATTAATTCATTTATCTTCTTCTAGCCTTATTTCTCATTTAAATAAATACCTTTATTTATTTAAATTATCCTTTTTCTAAATTAAATAAATATCTTATTTATTTAATTATCCCACTTCTTCTATTAATTAAATAAATCTTTATTTATTTAATTAATTCATTAACCTTTTCCACCCATGACACATGTCATTCGTCTCTTAATTCTTACACTACCTACCCTCTCATTATTTTCTTATTTTCTTTACCTACCCTCTAATCATAGCCAACCTCTTTTACACCTCTCAATCTTATCCCTCCATTTCATATAGTGTCTTCTATATAAGGAGATGCTTCCTTCATTATCAAACCCTCACTGTGCATTCAACCCCGACTACGCTTTCGAACTTGCATATGCAATCAAGCCTACTTGCAACCACATTTCCGTTCTTTGTTGAGCTCTTGTGCACACATAAAATCTGAGAGCAAATATATCAAGCAAGATCAATGGAGATAGGAAGAATGGAGATTCAAACCCTATTGGACATGTGATGGTATAATCTTTGTGATTTCATTTGATTTGCATTGTCTTAGGTAATCTTCATATGTTATGGTGGATCTTTGTTGTTGTTAGGCTAGGGTTTTGTTGTTGAATTCATTTAGTCTTTCAATATTGTTGTTTCCATTTTCACCATAAACATTTTGCCACACCCGGTGGGACTCTTATCCCTTTTGCATTTAACATCTTTTGTTGCAAATTTTGTGTTTTGAAGTTGCAGATCTGACATTACCGACAACATTTTGATATTTTCACGTCTACGTACTTTCAGATCGAGTTTTTTAATTTTCAGCTGAGTCTGCGACATTTGGAATCGCATCTGTGTCCTCGATAGTATTTTTATTTTTCTGCAGATTCTGAAAGTCGCGTCTGTGTGTCGTAGTCGCATCTATGGAGTTTTCAGGCGCGTCTGCGTCCAGAAGCCACGTCTGTGTTCTGGAACCGCGTCTATGTCGGCTTTAGGCGCGTCTGCAAAATTTTATAGCGTTTGTGTTTCTGATAACCGCGTCTGTGTGAATTTGTTACATTTGGGTTTTCTTTGATTCGGTTTTGCGTCATTCAGATTTTAGATTTGGTTTATTTTGAGCTAACATCTTCAGATCTAGCTAACGAAATTGGTCCATCTTGTCTTGAAAGCAAAATCATTTTGTTGAAGGCCCCTATTTTCACAAAGTCTTTTGGATCTAAAATTTACCTAACTTGTGTGCTTGCAGGAAGGGGTGATTATTTCAAACAATACAAACTACTAATAGATCTTTGTTGTAGGACCTTGGCAAGGGTTTTTGATCTTTCATTGCGTGCCTTGTTTTCATAGATTAGCAAACACTTCAATTGGTACACTAAAATTGAACCATTGTCTTTTGTGTCTTGAGCAATAGACTCTTTTTGTTTAATCTTTAGAGGTCCTATCTTCCCGTGTGGTCATTAGGACTACTAGTGAGGAGAGAACAACCCAAGTGGTAGCAAAAGAAAAACCATCTTCTTCCAAACCACTATAAATAACTGTATCCATGGTGAAAACTATGGATAACGTGTGTTGATTAGTTCATACCGACACTATGTCTCCCCATAAACCCATTTGATCAAATTTATTTGATCATTTGTAGGGCGTAACCCCTACCGACTGGGAGCCTTCTGTATTTACAGAGCTAAAAGTACCGCACGTATGGCCACACGAGTGGATGCCCTTACTAGCACCTTTTTATTTTAGAAGCCAAAATCCTTCTAGTTGTTGGGGCAAGAGGTCGGACCTCTGGTAGCGACCCACACACATACGGTTCTTAGTAGAGATACAAAGTTTGCCACGAGGAGTTTTCATGGGGATTGATGCTTGGTTGCCCCGAGAAGTGAGTGCCGAGGGTGGAGCCAGTGGGGTCAAGCATCTAAGTATCCGCTCTGAATAGCGTAGCCTCGGGGGAAACTCCATGTGGGATCAACAACTATTGTCTTGGCCAACCATAAGAATTGTGCTTGACTTATTTTGAACAATCAAACATTCAAGACCAAACACCAAAACATTGTGTCTTTTGTGTCTTCAAGTGTATGCAAAACAATTTTACATCAAACAACACACTTTTCATTTAGTCATTTTGAGTCTAAACACTTGCAAACATTGAGTCCTCATCAACACTATGTCCTCTTGTCACGAAAAAATAGTCAAAAATTCAGATTTGGTCACAACAAAACAACTTCACGGATTGGAAAAAATGCACAAAGTTTGTAGAAACGCATATGTGTCTGACAAACCTGCGTCTATGTCATCTAAACACGTCTGTGAAGGGCAAAAACGCATCTGTGTCTTTTGAGCAACACCGCAGCATCTCAGAAACGCGTCTGTGTCTGACAAAGTCGCATCTGTGTCCTTTAAGCGCGTCTGTGAAGTATACAGGCACGTTTGTGTTCAGGATTGAAAACTTTCATAATTCAACAAACAAGAATAGTCAGTTTTAGACTTATTGAGCTTCCTAGGTTATCTCTCTGGGGTTTTCATCTAGCATTCAACCTGTCTTTGGGTCTCACAAAGTCCATCATTGCTTTACACCTTACATTACATACACATTTGTCTAAGCTTGAGTCAAAAGGTCACTTGCTTGTCCTCATCATACTTTGTCAACACACTACATACAACAACATTTTGCTAAGTGGTCCCTCATCAAGGTCTATCACCTTTGGGTCTCATTTGGTCTTACTTAGAGTCAAGGTCAACTTACCTCATCAAGAGAAACTATCATCTCTTTGGAATTCACACCTACTCTACTACATGCATACTTGGTCTTACACTTTGGACATTGCAAGTACACCTCAAATTCATTTACATTCTATCCAACTCTTGGTCTTTCATACTCTTTCCATTTTCATCTAGTCTCACACATCTTGGTCAAATACCTAGTTCATGGTTGAAACCTGTTTCCAAAAATCTAGGAGAGAAACTAAAGAGGCTCAAGAGTCCGCAAACATGAGTTCCTATGAATATGACAATGATATCTTTTTCAATTCTGATCATACTACATTGCCTGACATGGATGCCTATAGAAACATTCCAAATGTTGAGCACATGGACACTATAAACAACAATGATACACACAATGACAATATGGACAACTTTTTTGTACATTCAGTAGAAGTGGAAGACACCATTATGAATCCCCATTTCAATCGATTGGTTGAGGAAATAATGAGGAGAGATAGACAATACTTTCTACAAATGATGGCACAAAGTGGAGCCAAGATACCTCATGATTTTGACATGTCTCAAATAATGGAAAATCGACCTTTGAAACAACCTCACCTCAACATGGATCAAAGGAGGCCTAATAGTGGAGGCAATAGAGGACCACATATGGTGCCTGAATCACAATCATCTTTGTTTCAAAAACCAGAGGTCCCATACACACATGGTCAAGCATATGATACTCATCTTCACAGACCGTCATGGAAGTCTTATGCAGAAAAATATGCTCAATCACATTCCAATTCTAAGGACCAACCACCAAAGCAATTGGATATCCAAAGGCATGCTCAAAATTTGGACACAAGAAAACCCCGTGTCAAATTTGGGGGCAACACACTAGAACAAACTCATGACATTCCTATAGAGTATGGTATACATGGACAAAGCAGATATTTCGTTCCTCATCATGACTTTATACCAAGTGGTACATATACGCAACATCATTATATACCTCCTCCATATGAACATGTGTATGATCAATATCATCCATATATGCAACATGCTCCTCCCCCACACATTGGTTTAGGCATGGGGTATGGTCCAAGAAGTCGATCTCCACCTAAGAACAATTTGGAACAACAAATTAAGGATTTACGAAATAAAATGGAGGACATAAATACATCGAAGCCAACTTACACAATGAGAGACACATGTCCCTATTCACTTGACAAGAGCATTCCAATGCCTCCATTTCCTACACATTTCATGACACCTAAGTTCGATAAGTACAGAGGAAAAGGGGATCCTAAAGCACATATAAGACAGTTTTTCACAGCTTGCATTGAGGTAGCAGCAAAAGAGACATATTTGATGAGATTATTCCCACAGAGCTTAGGCGATCAAGCTATGGAATGGTTCTCCCAACTTCCACCTGGTATTAAGTCATGGGGTGACTTAGCAGAGGCATTTATCCAACATTTCTCATACAACATAGAGACAGACATATCAGTCACTACTTTGTGCAACACCAAACAAAAGGATGGAGAATCTTTTTCATCATTTTTACAAAGATGGAGGAATCTAGCCAACAGATGCTCTTGTGAAATTCCACAGAAACAAATGGTAGAGATGTTCACGCAAAATGTTAACAAAGACATTGGCTATGATCTAAGGAAAGCTTGTTTGTCCACCTTCAAGGACGTCATTGAAAAAGGCTTAGAGATAAAAAGGTCCTAATTAAGCAAGGAGTCATCAAAATATTCAAAGAGAACAAAGAGGACTTTAAAGGAAAAGACAAGCCAAGATTTTGGAATAAAAACAAGAACACAGTCAATGATGGTGTTGTTGATGCCAATACAGTGTGACCTAAAATCATTTTTTCTGGATCAAGCTCTACAAACAATCAGGTGAATACTCAAACAACTTCAAAGTCACGAAGGAAGTACACTCCATTGGGGGAACCACTTGAGTCCGTTTTCAAAAAGCTAGTAGAAAACAAGGTAATCACAGTTCCAGATTTTCCTCCATATGAGCCAAAGGTTAAACCAAATTGGTGGAATGATGATGAGTATTGTGAATTTCATAAGAGCAAGGGTCATAAAATAGGAAATTTTCATCGACTAAAGAACATCATACAAGATCTCATTGATAGAGGTGACATTGAGATTGAAGACCACTCATCCAACCAAGAACATGAGATGTTTAAGGAACCATTCCCAAAACATGACAAGGGAAAGTCTAAAGCCACAGAGGACCAAACCAACTATACTAGAGCATCTTATAACTATGATTCAACTATCAATCACATCTCGATGGACAATTATGTCTCTACCATTATCATCAAGGACAAAACGCCTGAGAATTCTACCCAAAGACCCAAGATTGTCCTAAAAGGCATTGGATCTTCTTCTGAACTTACCTCTGAATGTCATGTTACAACTCGTCAAGGTAAATTCACTTTGCAAGGTGATCCAACAAAAAACACAGCTTCCTCATCGACCAAGCCTGAGTATGACCTTGTAGAACAATTGGGGAAGACACCCGCACTTATCTCCATCCTTGAGCTCTTACGCATATCCCCCGCACATAAAGCTATTCTTGACAAAATATTGAGAGACATTGTTGTCCCTACTGATCTGAACGTGGACCAGTTTCAAGCCATGGTGGGATACCTTTCTGTTCCACACTCCCTTACATTTACAGAAGCTGATGACGCCTCCATAAGTCAGCCACATAATGCACCTTTACACATTGAAGCCTTCATACACAAACATCGAATAAAATGAGTCCTGATAGATGGAGGAGCAAGTCTAAACATTTGTACATTAAGCACTACTAAACAATTGGGATATTCTGATAAAGCTGTGGATTCTACAAACAAAATTACCATCAAGGCATATGATGATGAGGAACGTTCATCCAAGGGCACGGTCACCTTACCTCTCAGAGTTGGGCCAGTTACGAAGGATGTGGTTTGTCAAGTCTTAAACCTGGATCTCACATAAAATATCTTACTAGGACGTCCTTGGATTCATGAAATGAGGGCAGTCCCATCCACATACCACCAATGCATTAAGTTTCCTCATAATGGAGTTGAAATAACAGTTAATGGAGATCCTAATCCATTCATATACTGCAATAACTTGAGACCGAAAACTGAGACAATTATTCCAAGTAATAGGGAAGTTGTTCCTTCTTCTGCATACATTGATCCTGAATCATTAAAACCTTCGACCTCAAAACAAGGTGAGCTTAAAGGGAAATTTCAGGACAAGGGCATGGGTGAATACACTTTGAATCAAACCATGTACTTACAACAAGTCATGAGTTCACCAAAAGAATATGGAAGACCACATCCTAATAAGCAGGTATCTATCATCATACTCAAATGGGACCCTACTATCTTTCAAAGATGGGGTGAGCTGGAAGAGGAAGACTTATACAAAAGGCTTTATAAAGACCCTGAAAATGATACACAAGATCACATCAGCATACAATGTGAAAAGTATGGCAAAGGGTTCAAGATCCTACAAAAATTTGGGTATGATGGCAAAAGCCCTCTTGGCTTAAGAAAGGAAGGCATCATTGAACCTTTACAACCTAAATTGACATTCAAAAAGGAATGCTCGAAGGGACTTGGTTTCGTGACTTCCAAGGTCCACACTCAAAGGACAGAAGAAGCATTACAAATCAAAGCTGCCAAAATTCAACAAGAGAATCGCTATTCCATAGACTCCAATGAATGGGAATGGGGTTCAGACAAATCCGCCAGTGACTACGAGCTCACCGAGATATTCAAAGAGCCAGATGAACCCACAGAAGAAGAGGAATTTTATAAAAAATTCAAAGTTGGTCAAGAAACAACCCTGGAGGATCCCATACAGTCCTTGCCTCTGGGTCCTAGGTTGAAATCACATAGAATGAGAACACCTCTCCTAGAAGGTGCTGCTAGTGATGATAATTTGGATTTGTTCACGATCGAGACTAATGAGGAGAGTGCCATCGACGACCTTGATAACTACCTCGACATGCCTGAATATAACTGCATCTTCACTCTTAGCCCTGACACATTCCAAAATGATGAAGCTTTTATTGACTATCTTGGCATACGAGATGATCTTCCCCCTGGGGACCATAAAGTAGGATACGCTATAGAACTCAATAGCGTGGCATATTTTGGTGAGGGTGTTGGGCCTTCCAGTCACAAAAATATAAAAATAAAAACAAACCAATTGTCTTATGGTGAAAACCACATTGTGGCATTGTCTGACCCCAAAAAAGTAAAAAGAAATGACGTATCTGAGGGTGAAAACCTCTCTGAGGCACCCGAAGATGGAAGTCTCGACATTCTCCCAGCATCATATGAGGAAAAGTCATCCATGTTGGTAGAGGAGACTATCAAAACAAACATTGGCACAAAAGAAGTTCCACACAACATATTCCTGGCTCAATCTTTGACAGAGTCAGAAAGGTCAAAATTCATAAGTTTCTTCATAGAACGACAAATCAACTTTGCATGGTCATACGCTGATATGCCTGGATTGGATCCGGATTTGGTAATGCATCATTTGACAGTTAAATCAGGGGCAAAACCAGTGAAACAGAAATTAAGAAAGATGCATCCACAAGTCGTATTATTAGTCAAAGCAGAGCTTGAGAAATTATTGGATGTCAGATTCATACGCCCAATTGATTATCCTGAATGGATCTCCAACTTAGTGCCTGCCAGTAAACCAGATCGTAGTATCAGAATATATATAGATTTCAGAGACATCAACAAAACTTGTCCTAAGGATGATTTTCCATTACCAAATATCGACTTGATTGTCGATCTCACAGCAGGTCATGCGATGTTATCTTTGATGGATGGATTCTCAGGTTACAATCAAATAAAAATCGCATCTGAGGACTAGCACAAAACAACATTCACTTGTCCTTGGGGAACTTTTTGTTGGAATGTCATGCCCTTTGGGCTAAAAATGCAGGCGCTACATATCAAAGAGCCATGACTACTATCTTTCATGATCTCATGCACGTGACTATGGAAGATTATGTTGATGACCTCTTGGGTAAATCAATAGAAATAGATACACATTTGGACATACTTTCAGTCATCTTTGATCGGTTGGAAAAGCATAAAGTAAGATTAAACCCCAAGAAATGTGTCTTTGGAGTAACCTCCGGGAAGCTCCTGAGATTCATTATATCAAAAAGAGGAATCGAAGCCGATCCAGCAAAAGTCAAGGCCATCCTAGATATGCAACCACCAAGAAATATCAGTCAACTTCAATCTTTGCAAGGGAGGCTCCAGTCCATACGAAGATTCATAGCACAACTTGCAGATAAGTGTAATCCTTTTCAACACTTGCTACATAAAAACATCAAATTCAAATGGGATGATAATTGTCAATGAGCTTTCTAGATACTCGAAGATTATCTTCTGAATCCACCAGTTCTGGACCAACCTCTATTACTATACATATCAGCTACTTCAACAGCACTGGGGGCACTCTTAGCACAACAAGTTGCTGAGGGCAAAGAAAAGGCAGTATACTATATCAGTCGCACATTGGTGGGATATGAGCTAAACTACACACCAATTGAACGTGCATGTCTCGTTGTGGTCTTTGCTTCACATAAATTACGACATTACATGCTAACTCATAAGACTAAGTTGGTTGCAAGGATCGATCCATTTAAATACCTTTTCAATAAAGCAACACTTACTGGGCGACTAGCTAAATGGGTGATGCTCCTGAGTGAATTCGACATCGAATATGTGGACAGAAAAGCAATAAAAGGACAAGCTATCACAGATCAATTAGCAGATGCTCCCATGTTAGATTATGTTCCTCTAATTTCAGAATTTCTAGATGAATCCATTTTAACAGTGTTACATGCAAAGCCTTGGCAACTATACTTTGATGACTCGTACACACAGCATGGGGCAGGAGCTGGCATCCTCTTCATAACTCCTCAAGGGGATTCTATACTAAAATCATATCGATTATCATTTCCTTGCACTAATAACATAGCGGAATAAGAGGCATTAACAATTGGATTACGGATTGCAATTCAGTGGAAGATCCAGGAACTTCATGTTTTTGGGGACTCTCAACTTGTAATTCGTCAAGCAACTAATGACTACCAAACAAAGGACAATAAATTAATGCCTTACAAAAGAATAGTGGATGACCTGAAACAACATTTCACGAAGATAGACTTTGAGCAAATACCCAGAGAGCAGAATCGAGCTGCAGATGCCATGGCTACAATTGCTTCACTAATTGATCTACCACCGAATGAGACTCGCTATGAGTTCTTGGTGGATAACCTTTTGGTTCCCTCATATGAAATCACTCCTACTGAGATGATATGTGTTGTTGGTCCTGAGTCCCAATTATACGGTTCCATTTTCACATACCTTCGTGACAATATCCTACCTCCTGACCTATCCAATAACCAACATCGCACTTTCATTCGCCAATCTTCTCGATATATCATTTTAGCCGATATCCTATACCGTCGAGGTCTAGATGGCACTCTTCTTAGATGTTTAGAAAGCAACGAAGGTCAGATTGCGTTACGTGAAGTACATGAAGGGATATGTGGTCCACATTCTAGTGGTCCTACCTTAGCCAAGAAACTCATTAGGACTGGATATTACTGGCCCAATATGGAAAAAGATTCATATCAGTTTGTCAAGAAATGTAAGCAGTGTCAACTTCATGGAGACCTCATCCATGCGCTAGCGCAAGAACTTCAACCAATTGCGACTCCTTGGCCCTTTTGTCAGTGGGGACTCGATCTCATAGGCAAGATTCACCCTCCATCTTCCAACAGTCATAAATTCATCATCAATGCCACAAAGTATTTCACAAAATGGATCGAAGTCGTGCCTCTCACACAAGTCACTGGAAAATTTTTTTCTACATTCATTCTCAACTATATCATTTGTCGATACGGTATTCCTATTTACATCATCACTGATAATGGGCGTCCCTTCAAAAATTAGGATGTTCATGAACTCTGTGACCGCTTCCATATTACCCATCATTTTTCCACACCTTATTATCCCCAAGGTAATGGTCAAGCTGAGGCGTCTAATAAAACAATCCTTAGAATCTTGAAAAAGACAGTTGATGACGCTGGCCGTAATTGGCATATCCAACTTAATCCCGTACTTTGGGCTTACTGCACAAGCATCCGCACACCTACAAGAGCCACACCCTATTCACTTGTCTATGGCACTGAAGTTATCTTGCCTATTGAGGTCGAGTTACCCTCTTTACGAGTCTCTTTGCAAAACATTATTAGTGATTGAAGACTACAGTGTCTCTCGCTTACAAGAATTTTAACTATTGGATGAACGAAGACAAACTGCTTTTAATCATCTCAAGACTTATCAACAACGAATGAGTCACAGCTACAATCATAAAGTGAAGCCTCGCACATTTGAGGTAGGTGACTTGGTTCTCAGAGAAAATCCTAAAAATCAGCAAGACAGAGAGAAGAAGGGCAAGTTTGAATCGAACTGGCTTGGTCCCTACATTATCACAACAGCCTATGGATCTGGTGCATATCAAATCTCAACTACAGAGGGTGAACCTTTGGAGGATCCTATCAATAGCATGCACCTCCGCAGGTTTTACACATAGCTCTTCAGCATATCCTAATAAAAAAATACCAAAAAATCAAAAAATTCAAAATACAATTTTTTTTTTCCGAAAATACAAAGTACAAAAAAATCATAAAAATATAAAAAAATCATTACTTGGTGAAAATCTGGCAAACAGGCGCCTTGTGACAACAAAAAAAATTGAAAAACAGAAAAACATTTCGTCCAACGATGAAAACCACTTTGGTGGCGCCCTGGGCAAGTACCATGGTGAAAACTGGGTCACCAGTGCCATGCATAGAGACATTGCTCCTCCCTCCTTCAGGATTCCATTTCATCCTTCACTTTGCACACACTCACAACATATACATTCATAATAAACTTTACACATTCCCATCATGGCTTGTTATTGATCTACCCAAGATTGGTTCGCCATCCATAATAAACCTTCCTTTCCATCCCTTTCCATTCATAATAAATCAGCTTCTATCTGTGGCTAAGGCAAATCCTACGTCTAGTGATGGGTGTGGAACTGAGAGCATCGCATGTTTCGAGGAGTACAGTTTCTTTCACTTTTCTTCAGTCTATCCGCTCACAATCCACAATAAAGCAGCATTTGCATCACAGATCCGCAATAAAGTTTCATCTTCTCCACAATAAAGTATCAATTGCATGGATTCAGTCAGTTTTGGATGAGACACAGCAGCAACAATGGGCTTCAACAAATCAAATCTTTCAATAGACTCAGACAATATTATGGTTCAGTGCTATCTATCCTCTTTGTGAAAGTAAACATTGAGACTACAATCAAATAAGACTTATACAAGTGACAAGAGACACTAAACTTGAGGACTACAGTGGATGTTGGTGTCGAGTCTTGGTTTTCTTTTGATTTTAATTTTCTGGTGACATGTCTTTTAGCTTTTCCAGGATGTCTCTGACTAGAGATTTTATCTCTAGGATGTCTTTGACTAGAAAGGCGAGGATGGGGTATCATCACCTATTTTTCTTTTGCTGTCTGTGGATTGTCTCTTAGTAACGCTATGACTTGTCCAAGGATATGAGGACATTGAGAGTCTAGTATGAATTGGGGCATTCCTTGTTTGCAACTGTCTTATCTCCATGCAAACGGGTACAATGACTTTCTGGGTCGAACGTATGCCTTGATTGTCATAACCTACTTGCCATAATAAAGCTCAATGATGATAATGCACAAGAAGCTCTTTCACTTCCATATCTTCTATCTTCCATCCCCATTTCTTGATTGACCTCCATCATCCTTCTTGAGTCCGTGTAGCCTGCTATCACATGACTGAGTATAATGACACACCAAAAAATATCTGCATTTCATGTAGTTGCACCTGCATTACCACATATTAAGCATTTCATACATACATATAGATATCACAATTGCATCACATCCTGCACACAACACATATAAGCAATCTTACATTTTTATCATGTAAATAGTTCTTTGCATTATCATATTCATTTACATTTCATACATTCACATTTGCATTGGCATAACATTTTAAAAACATAAAAGAACAAAAAACATATTGCATTTCATCATGTACATATTTGCATCCATATCATAAGCATCACATAGGTACACATCCATATAGCTGCCGCAAAGATGAATCATCTCACATATATATAATCATAAGTGTCATGATACAATGATGTCGAAATCATATGGCTACAACCACCCGAAGGTGTCTACATCATAATACAAAATGGTACAAAACTGATACATAGGGAGCCCTCTAAGGCTATGATGAACTCCCTCCCTCGGAGCCGCCTGGCCTCGATGGAGTCTGAGCCCTAGAAGGACCCACCCCAGGATCATCTCTCCTGTCCCCTCTGTCTGGTGGTGGTGGAGGACCCATGACCCCACCACTAGATGCCTGTCTCCTGTGACTCCCTCTAATGGTCGTCGTTGTCCGTGATGGTCTGCGGAAGCTCCTCGCCCGCTGCTCTGGTGGCACTGCCCCGTAGTATAGGTCTCGCCAGTAACCTATCTCCTCCCCTGCCCGCAGAACATAGGCGTATCCAGCCCCTGTGTCCTCTGTCGCCTGCCTCCCAGCCCTCAGTGCTGTCTTAGCCTCAGTATAGCATTGGATAGCCTGATCCCACTCCCACTCAATATCCCTCAGCTGTCTCCTGAGCCTAGTTGTCTCCCTCTCTAGATCCTGGATCTCATATGTCTATCCTTGGCAGATCTCCCTCAGCTCAAATAGCTCATCCTCCTCCTCCTCCTAGCCCCTTGTGCCTGTGGCTCTCCCTATACTGGTGGTTGTGGTTGTGCCTGTACCTCTGCCTGTACCTGTACCTGCCTCCGTCCTTGTCCCTGCACCTATCTAGGACCCTGTACTGCTGGCACCTGTAGTGGCAATCCACCGCGACCCCTCACCACCCAAGCCTGCCTCTCCTCTCCACCCTCTCTCTGCGGAGCCACCCTCCTCTCTCCAACTGCACCCCGCCTCCTTCGTCGTCATCTCCCCCCACCATCTCCATCTATCTTCAGTCGTGGAAATGGATGCTCAACCCAATATGTAGTGTACTCTACATCCATACCTGCATCCTCAATCTCAGGCCACATATCCCATGGTATGGGCACCATCTCTACCAGCTGCATCACGACCTGATCATATGATAACAGTGGTCCAAAGTGTGCCTAGTCTCGTACTGTCTGCGCATACATACCAGAACCCCATGGCATCTGCTAGATCCTGCCAAATTGCCTGCATACTCTATCCACTAACTGTCTCTCTAGTACATAGGGCGTCCGCCCAATTAGATATCCGCTCCTAAAGGTATAGGGTAGATCCACTGCATCATCCTCCCATTGCTCGCACTCGTGGTACGACCTCCATATCATAGTGTCAATCTCATCGATCACTCGACGCCAGTGCTCCAACCTGCCAATCCGTGGCTGTGAAGTAATCATATCATACAGATGAACAAAACTGCGTCCATGACCCCGACCTCTGAAATGTATCGGTCGTGTGACTGGCAGATGCTCATATGCCCAAACCTGCAACAATGTAACTCCGCAACCCAATCCTACTGATCCATGATAAACAAACTGGTGAAGCTCATAGTACAAGTGTGTCAGCACGCACGGTCCCCAGGCATACCTGGTATGTTGTGTAACCAGTGTCTCCAAGGTGCTCCCGCAGCCCACAACCAACCCTCATGTCACCCTGTCTAGACACAGGAACCCACTGATCACTCCTCCTAGCACTGTTGGTAGCACTAGTCCTATCGTTGTCATCATGTCCCATGCCACGTGTCCAGCCCTCATCTCCAGTCCCGGATCCCGGAACACTCGTCTCAGGGCCTCCCTGTGTCCATCTCGATTGTAGGGTATCATCTCCCCATCGATCGATATCCTCAGTATCCTATATACATCCTCTAAGGTGACTGTCATCTCACCCATAGACAAATGGAAAGTGCAAATCTTTGAATGCCACCTCTCAGCCAGCGCAGTCAGCAACTCCATGTTCGCCCAAAACTCAGGCACATACATAATAAATCGCAGACCCATAACCTCAATGGCAGCCCTGTCCTCGAATGTCAACTCTAGTCGTAACCTTTGAGTCGATGGGAATCTCTCCCGTGACTCAGCATAGGTAAGTACTCCTGTAGTCAAGCAAAGCAATCATGTCAGTCAAAGTGACATTCACTGTTCATCGCAAAGTGTTGCTTCTATCCTAGCGACACTCATTGTTCATCACAAAGTGTTGCTATCTATCCTAGTGACACTCACTGTTCATCACAAAGTGTTGCTTCTATCCTAGTGGTACTCCCTGTTCATCACAAAGTACTACGTGTTTTGCATTCCCTGTTCATCACAAAGTGCTGCTCCTATTGGTACTCCCTATTCATCACAAAGTACTATGTCTTGGTACTCACTGTTCATCATAAAGTGCCTCGATCTATCCTATCCTAGGGCCTCTGCTTGAGTGTATCCTCTTGAGTAGTTTCCTAATTGGCAACGTATGTTCTATCACAGAATTGTCAATCCTAGCCCTATCTGCTATCCTAGTCTTCCCTAGAGGACCTGCTTGAGTGTATCCTCTCAGCAGCTTATCCAATCGACAGCGTATGTTCATCACAGAACTGTCGATTTGACCTTGAAGACATAAACGCGCCTTCATGACATAAACGCGCTTACAGATTGCACAAATGCGCCTGCTCTGCACAGACGCGCCTGAAATACACAGACTTGCCTATGCTCTACACAAATGCGCCTGTCCTGCACAGACGTGCCCACATTTCACAAACGCGTCTGCACAACGCAAACGCGCTTACATCTAGCATAAACGCAGACGCACCTAGCCAACATAGACGCGCGTGGCACCAATGCAGACGTGCCTCGACATTTTTTGACATTGTTTGACATATTCTAAAATGCATTTATTGCACTACCCAAGATGCATTAATGACAACATTTATTGCAACAAAGTACAAAGAGGTTTTGTGGTACTTATCGGCTCTCCTGCATCGGCTGACCTCTGAAATCGGTGAACGCGATCGAATCTGTGAACCAATGCCATTGCTGCTGCTCTATTCTCTCTCTGCACTCTGATCTCTTGGATGTGTGGATGACAATGAGGATGTATTCCCCTCATGGTCTATTTTATAAACTTCCCTAGCCCTAGCCCTATCCCTCATTTCTTGAGTCAGTCTTCGTTATCCCGTGACTCTGTCACTCTATCCGGTCAGTCCATTCTAACCTTTCTTTCTTATCGAGAGATTGTCTGTGATCTTTTCATACAGTTTCATCCAATCTCTCGAGGGGGAATATCATTCCCATCTTGGGGCAACTTTGTATCAGTTCATCTTATCTTCTTCGAAACAACGCGACAAGCTGCATTGTCTCAAAGAGGGGCAAAATGTAGACACCTAAAATCGTCATGTCTAATTAAATAAATATTTTATTTACTTAATTACTTTAAGCCTAATTCTTCTATTAATTAAATAAATCTTTATTTATCTAATTAATTCATTTATCATCTTCTAGCCTTATTTCTCATTTAAATAAATACCTTTATTTAAATTATCCTTTTACTAAATTAAATAAATATCTTATTTATTTAATTATCCCACTTCTTCTATTAATTAAATAAATCTTTATTTATTTAATTAATTCATTAACCTTTTCCACCCATGACACATGTCATTCATCTCTTAATTCCTACACTACCTACCCTCTCATTATTTTCTTATTTTCTTTACCTACCCTCTAATCATAGCCGAC
Source organism: Cryptomeria japonica (assembly GCF_030272615.1). Classification (NCBI taxonomy): domain Eukaryota; kingdom Viridiplantae; phylum Streptophyta; class Pinopsida; order Cupressales; family Cupressaceae; genus Cryptomeria; species Cryptomeria japonica. Next base: position 603,973,642 of record NC_081408.1, on the reverse strand, counting down.
CTCTTTTACACCTCTCAATCTTATCCCTCCATTTCATATAGTGTCTTCTATATAAGGAGATGCTTCCTTCATTATCAAACCCTCACTATGCATTCAACCCTGACTACACTTTCAAACTTGCATATGCAATCAAGCCTACTTGCAACCACATTTCCGTTCTTTGTTGAGCTCTTGTGCACACATAAAATCTGAGAGCAAATATATCAAGCAAGATCAATGGAGATAGGAAGAATGGAGATTCAAACCCTATTGGACATGTGATGGTATAATATTTGTGATTTCATTTGATTTGCATTGTCTTAGGTAATCTTCATATGTTATGGTGGATCTTTGTTGTTGTTAGGCTAGGGTTTCGTGGTTGAATTCATTTAGTCTTTCAATATTTTTCTTTCCATTTTCACCATAAACAGTAGGCATCAAGGAGACATGAATGTTTACACATTGGCTTGGGTCTACGAAAGGGTTCGTACTTTGGTAGACTGGTGGCTTGATGGTATGATGAAAGAACAAAGATCTGTTCAACTACTGAGAAGGGGGGGGGGGGGGTGAATCAGTAGATATAAAAACTGATAAACTTCACCAATCTCAAAATCAATCTCTCAAAGTAAACTTAGAACTATCAATGCAATGTCACTATCAAGATAAAATTGTCAAGCTAAACCGGTTGACTGTTACAACAGGTTAATAGTAAACAACTTGTAACTCACAAACATCCAAATACTTTTACTGTCATAAATAAAACTTCATTTCATATTGCCGTCGATTATCATGACATATCAAAGTGGATTAAGTAGTTAAGCAAATCAACTATAGAAAACATAACCACAAAAACATTCACCACTTGACACAATATTTTTGATGTGGAAACCCAAATGGGAAAAACCACGATGAGATGAGACTCACAAGATAATTATCTGAACTCTTCTGAAGTTTGCCTTGTTAGGAGTCAAGCCTGTTAAAGCTTTTACAAAAAGTCCTGTTAAGAACAGATCCTGTTAGGGATCACCCAGTTAAGGGATTGACTATAATGTCTTGTTAGAAGCAATACCCTGTGAGGAGTAACCTTTGTAAAGGATTTAGAATCCAAGCTAATGGATCACCTTGTTAGAGGATTTGAATAGCACCAAGCTTGTTAGAGCTTACATGGTTAGCGGATTTCAATATGCTGTAATTTTTCAAAAACAACAGGAGTTTGTTGATCTATTTGAATAGAAGTACACTTGCTTGTTCAGATCCTTTTCATGCTCATATCTGCCTTTACTCAAACTGCAGATACATCATCCGGTTCGGCAACCACACACTCAACTAAAAATTTGCCAACTCTAAAACTAAACAACTCATCGACCTTATAAACAAATCAACCAGGTCGGCAACACAACAAAAACTTAATTCACATAGAGATTACAAACAAGTCGGTTCAAGTATGATCATTGGATTACATAAGAATCTCTACACATCATTCAAGAAAACCTCAACTGCTCCTTGATCACCGCTTCATCGAACTTAGTAACTCATCACGCGCTTTGCATTACATGCAGTATACTTGCTCATTCCCAAGACAAAAAATGTTACCTCAACGCGCCAAATACACTTTGAAACTCTCTTCATACAATATGCATACATGTCATAATCATTACCGCTCATCATTAGATCATAAACCAATATAACCAATTCACCAAACTTAATCGGTTAGGGTTTATGAAAACAAGTAGGGTTTACCAGTTCAACTCTTCAATACTTAGAAATACCGGTTTAGTCCACAAACTTACCTACCGGTTACAGTTTCCTCTCACTAACTCTCCTACCGGTTACAAAACAACATTAAAACAATATCATTACCAGTTAATTGACATCAATGACAACATAACATATCATTAATGCAATCTTAATGCAAATGCCAACATGGCTAACTGAAGGTGTAGACATGTTGGTTGGTATGTTGGAAAGTAGGATTGATGTTAGATGTGAATGTAGAAGTGATCGGAGGAGTGTATGTGAAATGAGGATTGCTCAAAGCATCATGCAGGGTGAAATACGCATGATATTGGCATGAACTCGGGTTAGACAAGTTTGTAGACATCTACTACAACTATTGGAGCAAGTTTTGCTAATTAAAGTTATGCTAAGACAACACACTGTGTGAAGAGGAAGACTGATTGTTGGTCAAAGTTCCTGGTGGGAGGGAAGTATTTATTTGGGAAACAAAAACTATTACCACAAGCTGGGAGATGCTGGTAGTGTTTACTTGTGACATAAAACATTGACTATTGGCTTGCATACTCTAGTTTGTTGAAGATTGGTTACTGCTTTTTCACATGACTTTTTTTTGGTATAGGAGAATTGTTATTAAAATTGAGAGGTTGTGCATTAAAGAGGGGGTTTGTGTACTATAAATCAAATGAAAGTGGTTAGATATGCATCAACGTGGGTAACATCTTGGGATGTGTTAACTAAGAACATGCTTGTGGACAATTGATGGGACTTTCATTATGTGTGGGTGGATCCTAGACTCTGTGTCATAGGTTAAACTCGAGGTTATTTCACTAAGGACACACCAAAGTCAACGAGAAGCTTAGATCCATTCTAAGCTAGCAATGAGAAATATCAATTAGGGTCTACTAACACAAGTGAATTCATAAATACAAAGATGCGTGGATCTTGGGACCGTTTATCGATTTCCTCTTGGTATACTATTGCTAAACCTTTATAAACATTATCTATAGAAAATTCAATATCTAGAGGTGGTAACAAGGCTCCACTACGAGGGGTTTGGGAGAAGCTAGACAATGACTCGAGGTTCATGTTGCAAGTGGGATTGAATGTTGGGTCCATTTTCCTCTTGTTTTTCAATTGTGTGTCAACTTTTTTAGACTCAGGGAGTTGTACTATTATGGATTAAGACATGTATCAACAATATGAGACCTTAGAGGATATGACTAGACTTGAGGATATGCTAACATACTTATGAATCTAGAGTAATGCAATCAAACTAGATTATGTTTATAAGACTTATTGACATTTGGATGAAAATGCAACTCAGAAAAGGTCAATGCAATCCTAAGTTTTCAAGTTTTATTTTTATTTTTGGATGATAGTGCAACTAAGAAAAGGATGATCTAACCCTATGTTTTTTTTTGTGATTTTTTTTTATGTTTGGAAAGACTTGGTTACAAACCTATGAATAGCACAACCTAAGTGATTAAAAAGAGGACCTAGACCTTAAAAATGATGATAGGGGATGGTTTTGATAATCTCACCTTTTGCTAGACTTATGATCTATAGGTTCAACTAGTTTGATGGTTGATAAAAGATGATTGATAAGGTCCAAATACCCTGAAAACAACTAAAGTTTCATCTAATATTTGTTTCCTAGGTCTCTCAAATTGGCTTAGACTTAATGTGACAACTTAGGGTTAAGATATGTAAGATTGGGTTGGAAAAAGCTGACTAAATGATCAATGATAGCCTACATTGATGACTAAAAGATTAAGGATGCAAATTGAATTAAAATATAAGTTACGAGTAAAGATTACACTAATGAAAATCCTATAAGATGTAAACCTAATGGGTACAGTGCCTAAATCAGATGCAAAAGCAAGTCTCGGTAGTTCGAAAAGTTTGACACGGATCTAGACTGAAGGTTTTGTTGTGAATTTTGGGCTTCCTAATCTTGATAATCAAATGCATCGCAACCACTCGAAAATGCGTAACAGATTAAAATGAAAATGAAAAATATTTTGAATGTACTCAACACTAGTTTTGCATATGCACGACTCTATTTTTCCTAGGTTTTGACCAAAACTTTGATTTTTCAAAGACAATAAAAACACACAGAATACAGTAGGATGTTGACTAAGACTGTATAACTCTGAAATCTAGAGTTTCGCACCGAAGGCCTAAATTAGCCCAAAAATTTCAATTGAATCTACTGTTATTGCACATCAATTTTAATAGACACTTATAAGCAAGTACAGTCCTAAGCTCAAGGGTAGATACCACTTGATTAGAGCTCCTACAATAAAATACCTATCTATAGTCAAAATATAGAGATCCAGTGGCATGGGCCCGATAGGATAAGCTCAGCTAACACTGGCTCACCTTTCCTCTTATTTCAAAGGTCTAAACACCTTATGAACTGGAGAATTACTATCTTATTGTGAGAGGTACATGAGGAGTATCTATGGGATACGATCCGCACACCTTGGACTTATCAAGTAATTACAAAAGTTTGGCTTATAAATCACAAGGGCTCCAAGACCACCAATTCCCAAGACAATAACATGTCAAGACCCTGTACGTGTTTGATTTCCATAACCAAACCCAGGTCCTCACTCTACGTGTCCTGCATCACTAGGGAACATGTATGAAATGACTATCGAGGCAAAACTGGTCTAGACTCAAGCTTTTGCTTTTGTCCCTTTATATAACCCACCAGAGTTGTGTGCTTGAGGTTGAACCCTAAGGTGATGAAATCCCCGGGTAGGCCTCCTACTTAAAAATGAAAAATTGGGTGCCATTGCACATTTCTCTTACACACAAGATTTGTATGGGAAAGGGGAGAGGATATGTGTGCAACCATTTGGGACCACCCTACAAATGTGTTAGTGCATTATACATAGAAAACACAAGTAAATTACATTTAAGATGTGAATTAAGTTTAAGAAATTGAAATGTTATTTATACTAAAAGCAACAAACATTTAAAGGAAAAAAGAAACAAAATTGGTATGATTGTTGTCCTGCAACACACATGTTAGAAGTTTTAGTTTTTTTATTTTCTTCACCTCCTTGACGCCACAATGCTATAACAAAAAATTAGTAAAACAAAATTTCTAGACGCCATGAAACATAAAACATAAAAAAATGACCCTTTTTGCCAAGAAATGATAGAAAACAAAATTCACAATTAACTAAAAATAGAAATTTTACCTTTTGATTTTTGATAGACGAATGTGACATTGATTTGAACGAATGCATAATTTCTCTATACGAATGCATCGCTAATTCCTGCATATGTAGCTTTGTAGTCCTCAAATGTGACTATACGACTTGCACCTACGACACTCTGAATAACATATACATAATAGATTTAGTGAATGCACTAAACATTTCACATATGCAACACGTGAAACTTGTAATTGCAAAACCCAAGAACCTGACAAAATAGATCTAATTAGTATGTATTTTCACATTGGGTTCACCAAAATGTTTTCACTAAAAATTGAGGATCACATTGCAATAGATGTAATGAGAAACCAAAAACTTTAATCTATTGTGAATTATCAAAATGCAATCAACAATAGAGGAAGCAAACGAATTCAATAAAAGTAATAAACAAATAAATAAAAAACAAACCAAATGCCAAAATTTTGCAAGAGCCTCCATTGCTCTTCTCCATTTTGTGTAGTGTACGGTGGCTCTCAAAATCGTGACACGATTCCTGTAGCTTAATAACACAAAAAATGGTTATGATGGGAGATTGAGGTTGATTTTATAGATTTCAGAGATCTCAGTGAACGGTTGAGATTGAAAGTTCAATAGAAAGATCAATGGTGGAGGATGGTTGAGACAATTTTATTAAGAGATGACCATTCATGTGATTGAGATTGATTGACAAGTTAACTCATTCGACTGACTTAGTTAATGGACAAATGAGTAAGTTAGAAAAAAGTGATTTCGATAAAGGTGGATTGACTGACTAGTTAGTAAAAGGTGTTTGATGAGTCAGAGGATACAACTGACTAGTGGAGTTGAGAGTCAGTGGCAGTTAGAGACGAGAGGATAATTAAACATGTGCTGTAGGAGAATTTATTTATTTTGGAGGGAGATGACTGTCTAAAATGAACAATTAAATAAATTAAACAATTTAGAATAATCATTTAATTGTGCAAAAGGGGTTAAAAAAATTAATATTTAATTACATAATAAAGATCATTTAAGTAAAGTGGAAATAAAAATTAATTAAATAATTATAAAATTATTTAATTAATATTTAGGAGAAAATTAGATAATTAAATAATTAAAATTATTTGATTATAGGATTAGAGGGAAGTTTTGATTTTGAATTCGAATTAGAAAAATTATGTCGACTTAATTAAATAATTAGAAGGAAAATTAGTAAAATTAGTGTTGTAGGCGTTATGTCAATTTTAGGTATCCATAAAACCCTCTGGTTTGCCATTTATTAGCACCGAGAACCTAAGATTGGTAATCCATTCAAAAATCCAATTGATCCATATATTGGAAAAACCAAAGGATTACATCACCTCATTGCTAAAGCTTTATTGTCTAAATCAAATGGATAGCCTCTTGTGCTATTAAGACTCCATGCAAAATAGATCTTCCCAGAATAAAACTAGTTTGTTCCTCTCATAATATATTTGGGAAAATCCCTTTGAGCCTATTTACAACAAGCTTTGCAAGTATCTTATGCATTATACTGCATAAAGAGGTTGACCTATAATCATCTTGTAATGTATGGAAACTTAAGAATTAAGTTTTAACTAAGTAAATCCACTAAATAGCCCAATTAACCGAATTGCATTAAAAGAGGGTTGAACCTAATAGATCTAGGCTTGATCCTAACATGGAAAGGCCTGAGATTCTGATAGGATTCAACTAGTTGGTATTGATTATCCTCTTTCTTGATTGAATTTGTAATGCAATTGCGAAATTAGGGCAAAATCATGAATTATTGAAGTAAAAAGATAGAAATAGTAAGCTATAGATATCCCACTAAGCCACAAACTTAGATATGGGCAAAAGGAGATGTCTAGAACCTATTCTCAGAAGTTCAGCCTAATTTTTTAGGACCAGGTAGCACATATTCACCCTAGTCCTCTGAATTTTCTATCGTCAAAAGTTGAACCTGTTTGTTATTGTTGACTTTGTTGAAATTTCCAATTAAAGCTTTGCACCTATTTCATACACACAAAAAAGGGAAATATGTTGGGAATTGGTTTTGCCTTATGTCAAACCTTGGTTTTGGAATTAATCATGAAATTTAATTGACAAATGTAATGAAAGACTATAATAAAGTACTTTCCTTTTGAGGGAAAGACTAAATCTGAAATGTAATGTTTGAAACCACAATGCTTACCTTGATGTATTCTTGTTTGTCTTCACATGACGCTTTTAGGTTTTTATGTAGGACGTCTTCATAAAACATTGACCATGAATTCCATCTTCAATGCTTGATCTTGACTTCACTTCTTCTCCAATGCTTGACGAATGACCGATTGCTTATTCACTTGAATCTGCTAGAGTGTAATTGAGATCTTGATTTCAGTTAGATTCAAATGATAGGGGTAGACCTCCTTTTATATTTATTTGCTTGAAAATTCAATTTACTTTTTAGACTATGCCAACATGAGATCCAAATTCTCTCTCATTTATGATGACCATTATGAGGCTTCAATTTGGGGCCGAATTAAGAGGCCCAGGGCATGTATGCCCTAGTCTTGATTTAAGACCAAGGTGTACCATGCCTTGGTCCTGGAAATCAAGACTACATAATGGGGGGAGAATTGCAAAGATTATGGAAATGCAGGGTAGATAGGTGGTGTGAGTAGAATTAGCATTGCAATCAGGCCTTGGAAATTGAAATGCCAAAGTGAGGCCTAGGTGAGGGTAAAATTGTAGGCGAGTACAATTTTGGATGCTACATTTAGCCCCCACTTTAGTAGGAGTATGAGAATAAGCATACTCATGGTAAAGTACAAAGTTGCATCGAAAAACTTTCACCAAGATATCAAAGAGACAAGACACACTAATCCCCTGGGGAATTTAGGATCTTACTAGTCTAATATGGAGATAAAAGAGACAACATAAAATAGGAGAGGAGAGAGAACATATGATTGTACTAGTCTAGTAATATTCTCTTACTATGAGTCATAAAAAAAGAAAAATACCAAATTACAAAGTAAAAGGCTCAATTTGCAAGGTAACTTGAGTATGAAAACATGTTATGGTGTGTCACGTACCGTTTTTATGAATATTTTAATTACAAATATTAAATTAGGAAAATGATTTATATCTTATGATGATATGAATGAAATGGAAAAAGAAAAAGAAATTGGAATTGGAAATGGAAATTTAAATGCAAATGAATGGTTTAAATTGTTTTATTATGAAATTGGGATTGTCATTGTTGATGAACAATATAGGGAATACATAGTTATTTTAGACAGAGGAGATGAAAAAAAAAGGGATAGATATACTGAGAACACAACAGAAAAGCACAGAGAATCTTGAACATTTAGCCAATTTGGGAAAAGAGACCAAAAAGAGAAGAGAGGGAAATCAATAACATCTTTTAGGTTTTTTATTATTCCAATACAAGAGAATCGATTTTCTCTGGTAGGCCATTTTTTCAATTTATTTAAAATATGAATGGTAGAAAAATCATTTCTTTTGAATGAAATAACTGCCTTAATCATAATTCTGAATTATATATGTTTTTCTCTGTCAATTTAGAACTCCAATTTGGTAGAATTGCATCTCTGTTTGCTGTAGAATTCATCTTTGTTTGGTTGAAGATCAAATCAACACAATAGAGCTTTTATATTTTTTTATATATGTATAAATATATACCCATATATTTGCACATATGTATATAAATATACACATATACGTGAACAAATTTATGAAACCAATACTTCCCGTAGCTAAACAAATTTTCACTTTCAAAATTTGCAAAATAGAAGAAGATAAAATCCTTTTTAGATTACATCTCTTTCAAATAATCTTATTTCGTCTTATCTTTGTTACGTAAAAGATCTTTGTTTGTTTGCTTTCAAATATTCTGAAAACAACAGTGAATTGTGTCAACACAATATATTTATATATATACATATAAATATGTGTGTGTGAGTATTAAAAAGATGGGTTTTCATTATATTCTAGTAAATGTATTCTCAGATTTCAACTTGAGAAGAGAAAACATGTTGATTTGTACCAAACTAGTTCAAAACTGTAGTAAACTTGTCAACAAGCAAAATTAGTGAGATATCATGAAAGTAAAGATACATACATAAAAACATAAATTCTGGAAATTCATTACTGATATTAAGATATGAACAAAGTCTAAATTTAGTAGTTGGAAATCTAAAACGTAGATGTTAAATAACAAAAACAATGAGATTGTGCATACAAAAAGTAAACTCAAAACCATATAGGAATACATAATTTAAGAATGTGTGCTCGTATCTTCATCTGTGTATTCTTTTATATGCAAATATGTGCATACATGTGTTACACCTTCTTTTCTTCATTTTACTATTTACTTTATGTTGAAAATGAAAAGATTGTTTTCTTGAGAAAGGAATTACATTTTAATGTTTGCATGTGAATGATAGAGCATGTTGTTAGCACATATTTTTACAAAATATTTATGTGTTATATATGGATGCTTTTGCATATATTTCCATCATAAGAGCATTTATTGTTGGGTTGTATGTGCAGGAGTTATGTTGCAGTGTCTTCATAAAAAGGCATCACTTGGGCATATTCAAGGGAAGTGTTGAGTGAAATGGCATTCTGGTAATCCTCATCTTCACAATTAGTCTCTTTGAAAGAGCGCTTTTTGGAAAAACAACATAGAGCAGGGTTGTGAGCATGTTCAGAGAGGTAAATGATGTGGGAGAAACCCTTCGGTGTGATTATTAAAAGTTGCATCCATAAAGAGAGTTTTCTTTTGCAAAAACTGCAAAATTTTGCTTATCGGCGTAAGTCATCCCGATGAGATCACCTAAGGAGGAGCGAGTATGTTGATTGGAGTAACTCATGCCGACGTTGTTTTCTAAAGCGCGAGCGACGCGAAAAGGCGAGACTAAGTGGAAATCCATCAGGGCAAGTTATGGCAATGATATGATAGGAGGTCAGAGTCATCGGGATAACATACACTATCGACAACGAGCAAAAAATGACATCCCAATATCCGGATATCTGCCGTTGGCTGGGATATAAGTGTTATGTTTTTCGAAAAGTCTAATAGGAATGAGGAGTTTATTTTGTGCAAGTTGAATATATTGGAGTACTTGTAAGTGTATTTTTTGTGTATATTCTTATTTCATAAGTTAATGTACAAGATTTCATGCTTTTATCTTCAGACTGTTATGTGTAAATTTTGTGTTTGATGGAATCATATGTCCTCTTGATAAATATTTTAGATTTGTTGTGATGTGCCATCACATGATGTTGTATTGAATGTAAGATTGGGTTTTTATTGCTCATGCAACACATAATGAAACTTTCACAGTGATGGTTTTATAATTGTCTCTTGAGTTGATAGTGATTCTTGTCCACAGAGTTATTCATTAGTGGTCAGATAAAGGCACTGGTATGTTATTAATCTTTGCTGAATAGGTTTGTATGCATTAGGTCCTTGTCAAAGAAACAAATCTTCTAATTTCTATCAGTATTGCTCTTTTTCATAATGGCTTAAATTCCTAACAGTAATCTTGTACATATCACAACTATATTCACACTTATATTATCAATTCTAAAGGTATTCAATAAAAAGCACTTTTGCTCGCATAATTGCAGGAAAACCTTTGCCATCCCTGCAACTGCTAATTCCCACAGTTTAAAGTCACTTAAAATAAACCTCTTTTGTGCTTGAGAGTGTAAGGTACACCCACTTGGGTTTAGTGGAGCCTAAAGTGCAGAGGGATTTGGTCTTCGGCCATCCATGTTCGTTGGCCAAGGCTGATTGGATCAACTGAGGATTAGGCAAGTCTTTGGTTTCCCAATCTGTGGTTTTGGGAACCAATAAATTGGCGACTCTGTTGGGGATTTGTCTTAGGAAGTATTCAGAGTCTTTGGTGGTTTGTTTCAGACTCTATTGGAGGAAAGACCCTAGAAGATTAATATAAGATATTGTTCCTCTCAGGAGGTGGCGACTCTACATTTTAATACATGAATAATAGTTGGTATTTTGAGAAAGTAAGAGAAACCCCTAGGCATTTATCAATAAAATTGATGCAGGGGAGAAGGTCTCTGCATAAGGGACAAGATAATCTTGTTCATTTGAGTCCAAAGAAAAGGTACAAAGAAAATAAATCAACAAAAAGTATGGCATTTGGGGGTTATAAGAAGTTTCCTAGCAGTGAGGATGGTTCTTCATCTGGTGATAAGTTTGAAAATCTAGAAGAAAATCCATTCTATGTCTTAAATACAAAAGATAATAATGGTGGCCATGATGAAACCCTAACTGCCGAGGAACAGGAGGAAAGGCAATGGGATGAAATCATACTTAAAATGGTTGACTTAAATGGAGATGAATCCAAAATGGCAAAGGCTCTTAGGAGACAACCAGATTGGATATTGCAAAAACTAGAGTTACAAAGAGATACAATTCAAAGCCCTCGGTCAAAAGGGATAGAAGACAAAAGTAAAGGTGATGGAGGTAGGCCAATAACTCCTAAATATAGTCCCCCTCATATGAGAAGAATAGACCAGCCTTTTGTAACCTTTGATAACCCATTATTAAATGGAGGTAGAAGATGGAGGGATGTGCATAGGGATCAAAGTGAAGAAAGGCAGAGAAATAGCTAAGATAATGGAGGAAGAAATGGAAATGGGGAAAATGATGGAAGCTGGAATAACACAAATAGAGGTAACAATATAAATAATAATAGAGGAAGTAATAGGTATGGCAACAACCAAAACAATGGAAATAATAGAGGTAACGATGACAATTATGGAAATGGTAATGGTGGAGATAGAAACAACAATAATGGTAATTGAGGTAAAAATGGAAATAATGGCAATAATAATGGTGGTGGAAACAATGGGAACAATGGTAATTATGGCAGAAATGGTGGATTCAAGAGACGAAATATGAACAATCAAAACAACAATCAGGGTGGCAGACGGCCTATGATCATTGACTTATACAGACAATTGGATTTCACTGGCATTGTTGGTTATCCAAACCTATCACTAACGATTTAAGATCAACTATCCCCAAATTCTCAGGAAATAGAATTGATTTAGCATAACAACATGTAGTTAATGTAAAAAATATCATTGAAGAATTTGAGGTTCCTCGTGAGGATGTATTCATGAAGTTGTTTGTTCAATCTTTGATAGAAGATGCAGGAAAATGGTATAGAAGCCTTCCTGATGGATGTATTGGCAACTGGCAAGAATTTGTAACATTGTTCTTGGAATAATTTGGAGATCACAATGATCCTTCATTTGCATCCCATGAATTGACAAGTACAAAGAAGAATCAAAATGAATCAGTAGCTGAGTTTAATAAAAGATTTAATAAAGTATTAAATAGAATACCCAAAGATGTCAGACCTGTTGATTCATTTATGATTAAGTTTTATTTGAGTGCTTTTGATAGCAAAACCCATTATGAGATTTTGTCTCATAGACCTGATACTTTACAATAAGCATTCAAGACAGTTGTTGCCATTGAGAATAACAAGAAAGTTGTTGGGAAGGTTGCCAAGAGAGATGATCCGAAGTTGTACAATACCAGGGTTCTCAAGAAAGATGAGCTTACTTAGATTATGGACATGCTTAAGGACCTAAAGGGTAAGCAAAATCCTAATGAAAAGCCACCATATAGAAACAATAAACAAATGGATTACAATAGACTGAGACTACATGATATGCCATATAACACAAACTGGAAGGATGGGAAACCAGTGAAGCCTAATGTAAGCAAAGAAACTCCTTATCCATTGAAAAAGGCCACAAATTTTGTAGATGAATATTTGTGGTGTGATGTTTGTAATTTACCTCATGTTTCTAAACAGTGCATGATTGCCCAAGGTTTGATAGAGGAGGAAAATCATGATGAGGATTGTGAACCTACTGTAAATGTACTTTCATTTGATCCATATTGGGGAAGGGATGAAGACTCATCTGAAGGGGAGCATTTTTCTGATGTGCAGCAAATGAGAGAAAACCTGCATTACAGTATACAACAAGTCTTTTCAGATGATGATGATGAAGACATTCTAGCTTTGAGAAGATTGTTTCAGGATGATACAGTGCCTTCACTAAGGAATTTGACTGAGGAAGAAAAGAAAGCCTTCACTGTTGCAGCAGTAGAACAAGTTAAGAGCAATTATCAGCTGAGAAGTAGGAATGTAAATAATGAGCAGGGCAAACTAGCAAGTATGTTTGCCAAAATTTAAAAAACCAGATGGGAATAAAGACAACACTTTCAAAAGTAAGGATGCAAATGCCAAAAAGGGAAAGGAAGCAATGCTAGAACAGATCAAGAAATAAGAAATGCCAAAACTAATTAAGCCTATGGAGAAGAAGCAAGTAAGTAAGCCCCCTTCAAATAGTAATTCTTTCATGTCTCAGGCATTGTCTCAAGTAAAGATATCTATGCCCCTGCTAGAAGTAATGAAATTTCCAAACTACAAGAATGAGACGTTGAAAATTATATCCAATATTGGAGAAGTAAGTAGGGAAGGTCTTAAATAAAAAGAATATCCTCTTGTGGTGTATCTTGGCATGTCTATTACCAAAAATCTCTCTCGGGTAGATCCTTTCTATTTAACATTGCTGATAAACACAAAAATGCTAAAAAATTGCATGATAGATTCAGGAGCAACAGTAAATATCATGCCAGAGGACATCATGAAAGAATTAGAAATGCCTGTTGATACACCTTATGGTAAATGCTATGCCATGGACAATAGGTCAGTTCCTGTAGTAGGAATTATGAAGGATGTTGAGTTCATATTCCCAGCTTGCCCAAACACTGCATACAAGACAAATATCACAGTTGCACAAGTGCCTGCAAATAATGGGATGTTGTTGTCCAGGAAATGGTCTAACTTGGTGGTTGGACATGTCCAGCTTGACTTGTCATATGCCACCATTACAGTAAAAGGAATACAGGTGAGGATAAATAAAGAGCCAAGATTTCCCTACCTCATAGAAGAAGTCGATCCTGATGAAATGACTTGTTTTTGCCACTCAGATATGGACAACTTTCAGGTAAGTATTTCTAAAACTTTAAAAGTTGATAAAATTACAGAAATGGATAAACATAATGAAAATTTAATTTGGAGATTGTATTTTGATGGTGCCTGTAGTAAGGATGGAAATGGAGGAGGAGTTGTACTTATTTCACCCAATGGAAAATCTTTTAAATATTCCTTCTTGTTAGCTTTTGAGTGTACTAATAATATTGATGAATATGAGGTCCTTTTATTAGGACTTAAAATAGCAAATAAATATGGCATTAAGTTACTAACAGTTTATGGTGACTCAGAATTAGCTGTTTCACAAATTAGAGGCAAATTTGCTACAAAAAATGCAAAATTAAGAAGCCATAGGAACGAGGTTTGGGATTACATTGAACTTTTTGATGTGGCAGACTTCATGGCTAACCTGGCGATCAAATATAATGATATCCCTTTTGATGGTATTACCCAAGTAGAAATCAAGACCAGACCATCAGTCCCTCACAATATAAAGAGTTGGCAAGTATTTGATGATGACAGGGATTTGCTAAAGTTTTTTTTTTGTGAGAATTAGTATGAGCACTAGCTGATTGATTGGAATGGACTTGTGGAGGACAAGGATGGCAAGGGGACTGTACTTGGGCAAGAGGTGTTGCAGCTAAAAACAAATAAAATCCCAAAAGGATTGATAGAGCTTGAAAGAATGTTTGATGATAAAGATATAGCAAGTTTCAGACCTAATTCAAGAGGATGTGAGGATGTTGAAAAAATAAACTTGGGAAGTGAAAGAAATCCAAGAGAAGTATATATTGGAAAAAGGCTCACACCAAAAAACATAACAATATTGATTAATCTGCTAAGGAAGTATAGGCATGTCTTCGCTTGGTCATATGATGATCTTAAAGCATACAGGGAAGACTTGTTCCAACATGAGATACCCTTGAAGCCTGATGCAAAGCCTTTCAGACAGAAGCAAAGGCCAATAAGCCCTACTTTGGCTCCCAAGATGAAAGAAGAGATAATGAAAATGAGAAATGCTGGTATTATTGAGCCCATAAGGTATTCAACATGGGTGTCCAATTTGGTCCCAATTAGAAAAAAGAATGGTGATATCAGATTATGTGTGGACTTTAGGAATCTGAATGTTTCATCTTTAAAAGAGAATTATGCTTTACCTAACATGGAGGCTCTTTTGCAGAAAGTCATTGAAAATGAATTATTATCTATGATGGATGATTTCTCAGGATATAATCAAGTCAAAGTTAGGGAAGCAAAAAAGTTCAAAACTGCTTTCACCACACCTTGGGGCACTTATGTCTATGCTAGGATGCCTTTTGGATTGACAAATGCAGGAGCCAGGCTATGGATGTAGCCTTTGAGAGGCTGATTGATTATATTTTGGCAGTTTACCAGGATGATATGACTGCTTATTTTAAAAGGGCAGAAGACCATTGTAATGACCTAGAAGAAATCTTTATTAGAGCATTAGAATATGGCATATCTTTGAATCCTAAAAAGTGTCATTTTGGAGTTACTGAAGGGAAATTGTTTGGTCATATTGTTTCAAAAGATGGTGTGAGAATCGACCCAGAAAGGATTGCTGCTATTGATAAGATTCAAATCCCTAGAACAGTTAAGGCAAGTCAATCCTTTTTCGATCAAATTAACTTTGTAAGAAGATTTGTTTCAAACTTCTCTGAAATTGTAAAGCCTATTGCTAAAATGTTGAAAAAGGGTGTTGAAATAAAGTGGACTAATGAAGCCCTTGAAGCTTTTGTAAAGATCAAAAGAGCCATCAAGGAAGGCCCTATATTAAAGTCCCTTGATTTCTCCAAACCTTTCCAAGTGTTTTCATTTGCTTCATTCCACACTATTGTTGTTGTCATGTTACAAAAAAATGATGAGGGCCATGAACAGCCAGTGGCATTCTTTAGCAAAACATTACAACCATCTGAGTTGAACTATGATTTGAATGAAAAACAGGCTTATGCTCTTGTGAAAGCAGTAAAAGCTCTCAGACCCTACCTGGTTGGTGCCACTGTTATTGCATATGTACCAAATGTTGTTGTTAAAGACATCTTCAGACAATCAGAGACTACTGGAAGGAGATACAGATGGATAAACCAGATCCAAGAATTCAATATTGATATATAGATCACAAAGTTGGTGAGGGGTTAGGGTTTAGCGAAATTGATGGCAGAATCCAATTTTGAAGTAGCATATGTAAATCAAATAGAGTTGGAAGATGCACAAATGAGCATTGAGAGGTGCCCTTGGTACACAAATATTGTTTACTTCTTGAAATACATGAAGTGTCCTAATAGTTTAAATGATAGTCAGAAAAGAACTTTAAAGCTTCAAACATCTAGGTATGTATTACTTAATGGATATTTATACTGGAAAAATAGAGATAGTATTCTCTTATTGTGCCTAGATAAGTGTCAAGCATCTGTTGTTTTAAAAGACTTACATGAAGGTGTATGTGGGGGGCATTTATCAGCCAAAACCACTGCTCATAAAATTCTTAAAGCCAGTTATTATTGGCCCCAAGTTTTCAAGGATTGTCATACTTATGTCAGAAAATGTGAAGCTTGTCAAAAAATTTCAGGGAAGATTAAGTATAATGGAGCTATTCCTATCAGACCCATGCATATAGAAGAACCATTCCAGATGTGGGGTATTGACTTCATAGGGGAAATAGCAAACAAATCTAGTGGTGGGCATAAATAGATTTTGGTGGCTACTGATTATTTTACTAAGTGGGTTGAAGCCATTCCCACAAGACAAGCTACAAGCAAAGTGGTGACAAAGTTTCTCTTGGAAAACATTCTGACCAGATTCGGAGTACCTCATAATATTGTGGTAGACAATGGGATGTGTTTCAGATCCAAGGAGTTCTCTGATTTCTGTGAAAATTATGGCACCACTTAGTCCTATTCATCACCTTACCATCCCCAAGGAAATGGACAAGCAGAATCAAGCAATAAGAACTTGTTGAAAATTATTAAAAGGATGTTGGGTGAAAATAAAAAAGCTTGGGATTCAAAATTGATCTTAGTAGTATGGGCTAACAAAGTGACAGTCAAGAAATCCACAGGATTTGCTCCCTATGAGCTTGTATATGGCAAAGAAGCAAGATTACCCTTGAATAATTTGCTTCCAGTTTATAAATTTGTTACAAGGGAGTGTTCAGAAGAAGTAGACTTCATGGGGGACAGGTTGATGGCGTTGGATGAGTTGGATGAGTGTAGAAAGGAGGCTCAGGAAAGAAACATTCAAAGGCAACAAATGGTTAAGGCTTTACATGATAAAAAGGCTTGTGATAGAACATTTGAAGAGGGAGAATGGGTACTTAAATGGAATGCCAGAGACCAAGACAAAGGAAAACATGGAAAATTTGATGCACTTTGGCTAGGACCCTATATCATCTTGGAAAAAAGTGGAGAAAATTCATATTACTTGCAGAATACTAATGGCAAAGTGTTGGAATTTCCAGCCCATGCTCAATACCTCAAGCATTTCTTCTCTTGATAATCAGGGAGTATTTCTTGTATCATAGTAATATAGTTTTTCTTTTGTTTCTTGTTATGTGTTTTCAATTTTCTATTTTTGGTCTGCTTTCCAGAGACAGTTGAGATCTTGCTATGTCCTTAAAGATGACATACATCCGCAAAAAGAGCTATTGTTAGCACATATTTTTACAAAATATTTATGTGCTATATAAGGATGCTTTTGCATATATTTCCATCATAAGATCATTTATTGTTGGGTTGTATGTGCAAGAGTTATGTTGCAGTGTCTTCATAAAAAGGCATCACTTGGGCATATTCAAGGGAAGTGTTGAGTGAAATGGCATTTTGGTAATCCTCATCTTCACAATTAGTCTCATTGCAAGAGCACTTTTTGAGAAAACAACATAGAGCAGGGTTGTGAGCATGTTTAGAGAGGTAAATGATGTGGGAGAAACCCTTCAGTATGATTCTTAAAAGTTGCATCCATAAAGAGGGATTTCTTTTGCAAAAACTGCAAAATTTTGCTTATCGGCATAAGTCATCCCGATGAGATTGCCTAAGGAGGAGCGAGTATGTTGATCGGAGTAACTCATGTCGATGGTGTTTTCTAAAGCGTGAGCGGCGCAAAAAGGTGCGACTAAGTGGAAATCCATCGGGGCAAGTTACGATGATGATATGATAGGAGGTCAGAGTCATCAGGATAACATACACTATCGACAACGAGCAAAAAATGTCATCCCGATACCCGATGGGGTTATTGGTGGAACTCTTGCCGACAATTGAGGGAGTGATGTTTTCTTAGCGGTGACATCGGGTTAGTGGGAGGTCCCAATTTATGTTACCCCGATACCCGACGCACTAAATGGAGAAGGCGACTCTATCAGAGAGACTCTCTCTGATAAGGTGATACCAAGAAAGAAAGGGAGTAAGACTTATCGAGATAACATACATTGTCGGGGAGATGCGTTTTGGGTTATCCCGATGCCTGATGAGGAAGATGAGCTCGACACAAACGAAGTGATTACATTGAGAAATCCTACGCCAAAGATCGAAGCGGCCTGATAAGGAGAGTAAGGTGCAAGAAGACTCATCTGGATAGCTTACGCTACTAGAGAAACATTTCAAAAGTTGTGCCAATGCTCGATGGGCAGAATGCCACAGAGGGCAGATCTATCAGGGAGAGTATAACTATCGGGAACAAAATAAATACGCTACTCCGACACCCAATAAAGAAATCGGTGAAAGTTACGCTGATCAAAAGGAAAGGTAGATGTCATAGGACCATCGAACGAAGTATTAAGTGACTTCATCCTGAAGGCCGATGGAGTGACTGGAGAAATAAACAGAGGAAAGTTTCATCTGAGAGACATACCCCGATGAGACATAAAGGAAAGCTGACTAATAGAAAGGAAGGGTGGACCCATCGGGGTAAGTCAAGTCTTAAGTAAAAAGGTGAAGTGGTCGGGGTGAAATTAGATGGATTGATCAAAATGAACTATGCTGATCAGAAAGACAAAAAGGTAATTGAAGGAACGCATGGCGCCAAATAATTGAATTATCGGATGGGGT
Source organism: Cryptomeria japonica (assembly GCF_030272615.1). Taxonomy (NCBI): domain Eukaryota; kingdom Viridiplantae; phylum Streptophyta; class Pinopsida; order Cupressales; family Cupressaceae; genus Cryptomeria; species Cryptomeria japonica. Next base: position 603,954,619 of record NC_081408.1, on the reverse strand, counting down.
TACATCGATTAGCCATTAGAATGTCTGATACGACAGCCATTATTTAATGCTCGCGATCAGGAGGACTTGATCCGCACGAATCAAAATTGATGAGTTTTTTTATCGTTACAGACCCTAGCCATTGCATATCCAGCATAAAGAAAGAGTTCTTGTGCCAGGAATTTTTCACAGTCTCTTCAACCATTAACATTGAAGTTGTAGACAAGAAGTGAGGGTAATTAAGAATTCAAGCACTTAATCGTGGAGGCTTCTGGTTCGGAAGGAAAGAGAAAGGTCATAGAGATTTTAGATACACAGTCAACTAAATAAAAAAAGGCCAAGTCTATGGAGGGTATGTAGAAGCGAAAGTTGAACCAGGATATGATTGACCAGATGGAGTCATCTGGTGCTAAGTCGAGGAGGTCTAAAACAAATTTTCCACCCAAGGATCAATTGGAAGATAAGCACAAAGGGGTTGGGGATATATGGAAAACCATAAGGGGCCACAAATTGTTTTTATATCACTACCTCGGGAGGAACAAGGAGATGCCATTGTCAAACCATTGGACGACAAATTTGGGAAAATTGGTGGTACCAAATGTTTTTCTGAATCTCAGATTGTTGGAATTACTCACAAGGAAAAAAGATACATCCAATTGCCCAATGGCGATCCATTCATCCGGATATCTATCAGGTCTATTTAGGAGGTTTTCGGCATGACATATGAACCTTACATGCCCTTGTCTTTCATAGACTTAGAAGGAGAATATACCCAAATGGACACCGCCCACATAGTGTGGAAGTTGGCAATTCACAAAAAGGAGAAGGGACAACTCATGGAGCAGGATGGTCCTCCTTTCAAAATTACTTTGTTCAGACAATACTTGCAGTACACGTATTGGGCATGCGACCAGGTCTGCGGGGAAGAAGTTCCTGGTGTTACAAGAATAGGCCCATTGGTGTTGGCTGCAGACATTCAAATGCATGAACCAAGACCATTTGATTATGCAACCTACTTGGCAGAGAAGCTGCATGAAGGATTTTTGAGTTTGCAAATAGAGCCTAACCCTACTTTCAATTTTTACTCATTGCTAATGCATATGGTTTTGTTTTATGGTCAGATGGAAGGTTTGTGGCCAGGAGAATTAAAAGTGAATTCCAAGAACAAAGAGGGACAGGACCAACCAATCCAATTATGGGTATCCCTATGGGACTCAAGGTTCGACAAATCACACTATGTGTTGTTTGAAGAATACTTCGTCAAGCCCTTATACAAATTGTTTGGGATAGAATGTGATGGGTATATTTCTTAGGAGATTAAGAGATTCTTGAGACCCCATGCTTTTGGAGACACTAGGGTCAACCACAACTGGGGCGACTAGTTTGTGTGCCAGAATTTCACTTTTTTTAGGGTTTATGGTTTTGAAGGTGTTCCATTTATGCTGCCTACATTAGTGCCCGACATAATTGCATATCTAGAGATTGTTAGGAAGCTTAGTATGTCAAATGCAAAGCATTTGGGTGGTGCACATAAATAGACATTCATGCCTGGCACTTTACATTTCAGAGATTTCACCATTGTGTCTACCAAGGCATATGAAATGATTGAAAAGAAGCTGGTAGAGGAGTACAATATGTATGGACACCAGGCTCAAAAGAATTATGATCCAGAAGGATATATTCACCACTGCAGGAAGAGCCAGAACCTAGGAGAATATTTGCACATGCCCATGGAGGCTGAGGATTTATTTAGGAACAAGGAGCAGGATGAGGCTGATGTAGTCTTAGAGGAGTTAAACCAAAAGTTAGAAGAACGAAAACAGAAGCTCCAGGAACTGAGAGAAGAGGGAGACTCTAAGAGCGAGTCTGATGAAAACATAGTTGTATCAATTCTCTGAGCACCTAAACTAGAAGAAGTGGCAGAGAGTCAGAAGCAAGCTATGGTGAGACTCAAAGCCAACACGGATGTGAGGATGGAAGAGCATGCAACTTTTGTTGCAGTTGAAGTTTTTGTACAACCCAAAGAGTTTAAGTCCTTCTTGTACCACTACAAAGGGAAAAGATTGAGGGAGAGCATCACAAATGTCACCCCTAAGAATGAAGCAGAGATGCTAAAAAGATTGAAGGAAGACATTGATGCAGAGGTAGCTACAATGACACCACAAAGAGGGAGGAAACTTCTTAGTGAGGCAGGCATCATTTTGTTCCCAGGATGGGATTTAAGTGCCTCTTTCATTTTTGATAGTTTGTTGCATTCGGATAGAAAAGATGTAAAATTAGACATACAGGGAGTTGATGACATTTTTATTGGATCAAGATATGACCCAAATGAAGAGGAAATGTTGCTTTGGGCCCTATACCCCCCAAGTAAAAGATCCAAGATTATAGATGTAGATAAGGCATTTGGGCATATGATGAGGCTAAAAGTGGGAGAGGTTAATCCAATTGTCACTACAGATTTGGGGAATGACATTGCAAAACTGAATAAAGCCCAAATGCAGTGGGTGTTAAAGGAGGGTCAAAAATACCAAAAAAATATATGAAGACTTGTTAAGAAGTCGTGGTCATGAAGTACCACAGATAACCGATACAGGTATGCAATGGAAAAATAAATATGAGGACCAAATGAAAGAAAATATAAAGCTAAGAAGGCAAATCAGGACTACCAGGGTGGATGCTGCTTGTGTTTTGTTGACCAACAGGTTTGAGCATTTGTTGGAAGTTCTCAAAGAATTATGGACCAACTGTCAGAAGACTCGGGATAATATGTCTTCTCATGAAAGAATTTTGAAGAAGCTGAAGGCATTGTTGAAAGAGAAGAGTGCCATGGAGAAAATTGTTGAGAAGATCCAGAGAAGGTTGAACAAGCATAAGGCACTCAGTGTGGACATCAAGTAGGAATTTACCGATTGTAAGGATATGGTATACTAGATATTGTGGATGAGGCAGAGCAGTTAAAGGACAAAGGGACTTGGATTGCAAAATGCCAGAATGTACTCAACACATCCCTTAATGTTGCCCGGGTAGATGTTTTGGATATGAAGGAGACAGTTGAGCAAATGGAGAGAATGGTTACCATGGAGATCGCTGTCAGGGATACTGTATTCAACACCAACACTCACCAAGACAACAAGTATTTGGAGCATATTCAGAAATGTAACACATTATGGGACGACCAAAATTGTTCTTAGTTTGTAATTTTGTTTATGTATGGCAGTTAGGCAGTTAGGTATTAGGTTTTAGTTAAGTTTAGTTTAACAAGATGAGAGGGTGTGTCCTTTCATTTGAATCCTTTGGCTCACATACATGTAGTGAGTCATTTTTGTATGATAGGGGAGATAGAGAAATATTCTGCCCCTGGCTGGGATATAAGTGTTGTGTTTTTCGAAAAGTCTAATAGGAATGAGGAGTTTATTTTGTGCAAGCTAAATATATTGGAGTATTTGTAAGTGTATTTTTGTGTATATTCTTATTTCAGAAGTTAATGTACAAGATTTCATGCTTTTATCTTCAGACCGTTATGTGTAAATTTTGTGTTTGATGGAATCATATGTCCTCTTGATAAATCTTTTGGATTTGTTGTGATGTGCCATCACATGATGTTGTATTGAATGTAAGATTGGGTTTTTATTGCTCATGCAACACATAATGAAACTTTCATAGTGATGGTTTTATAATTGTCTCTTGAGTTGATAGTGATTCTTGTGCACAGAGTTATTCATTAATGGTCAGATAAAGGCACTGGTTTGTTATTAATCTTTGCTGAATAGGTTTGTATGCATTAGGTCCTTATCAAAGAAACAAATCTTCTAATTTATATCAGTACTGCTGTTTTTCATAATGCCTTAAAGTCATAACAGTAACCTTTTACATATCACAACTATATTCACACTTATGTTATCAGTTCTAAACGTATTCAATAAAAAGCACTTTTGCTACCATAATTGCAGGAAAACCATTGCCATCCCTGCAACTGCTAATTCCCACAGTTTAAATTCACTTAAAATAAACCTCTTTTGTGCTTGAGAGTGTAAGGTACACCCACCTAGGTTTAGTGGAGCCTAAAGTGCAGAGGGATTTGGTCTTTGACCATCCTTGTTCGTTGGCCAAGGCTGATTAGATCAACTAAGGATTAGGCAAGTCTTTGGTTTCCCAATTTGTGGTTTTGGGAACCAACACATGTCATATAATTTAAAGATATTGTATGAAAGGAATTGGCATGCTAGATGAATGAATTTGTTAGACATGTGTTTTATGGGAAAGTATGCCTTCTGAGATGGGTGCCGAATATGGGGTTTAGAGAGTATAGTATAATTTTTCCAGACTATCTTATTGCTATGCATGACATTATACTCGGTCGAGTAACTTATTGACCATTGAAATAGATGGAATTATTTATGACTCTCTACTATATCCTTGTATTAATCTTGTGTGTTTCTTAAATGAATTAGAATAAATGAAAATGCATGTATCATACTAGGTACACACCAAGATTCCATCTTGCATATCAAATTCTTCTTGCTAAGCAATTTGTGCATGGTCGGGTATTCTAGATTGATTTAGAATTCCAGGGAAGCATATGCTTCAAGGTTGGGTGGAAAAAGCACCCGAGACTTGTTCTCGTCTTCATTCGAAGGATTGGATTGAAGATAGCTAAAGGATTGGAGATCAAAGGACGCATCTCATTCCTTATTGTGTTATTTATCATTTAAACATATATTTAAGCTTAAGGCAATTGAATGCCTGAGTTATGTAATAAAATTATGAAAGATTTATTGTATGATTGAAATACTATGAAAGATTACTCTATGTTGTAAGAATACTATATTATATATCTTAAATGAATATAGAGTTGTGAATTTCTATTATTGAGCTCGCATATGGAATGAAATTATGTGATTATGGAATGATTAGAGAGAGAAACAAATTAATTTGTTAAATGAATTATAGATTTGTTTGAAGAATAAAGAGTATTCGTTCTTTTATTGAAGTTAGAATGTCTACGTTTTTACATAGTGTGTGCAAAAAGTGTAATATTGAGCGGAGTGTATGCCCCCCACGAGTTAAATTTAGAATAATAAATTAGCGTTTTTGTGAATTTAACCTCTAAATTTATGAAATCCAAATTGAAAATAACAATTATGTGTGCAAATTTAAATTTTAAAATACATACAAAATTAGGTATGAGACAATAAATCATAATTAGGCATGCAAGATGTCAAGTTCACAAAAACGTAATGTATGGAAAATTAGGAATTAGGGTTTCACTAAGTAAATCCACTAAATAGCCCAATTAACCAAATTATATTGAAAGAGGGTTGAACCCAATAGATCTAGGTTCAATCCAAATGGGGAAAGGTCTGGGATCCTGATTGGATTCAATTGGTTGGTATTGATTATCCTCTATCTTAACTGAATTTGTAATGTAATTGTGAAATTAGGTGAAACCATGAATTATTGAAGTAAACTGACAAAAATAGTAAGCTACAGATATCCCACTAAGCAAAAAACTTGGATTTGGGGAAAAGGAGATGTCTAGAACCTATTCTCAGAAGTTCAACCTAATTTTTCGAGACCAAGTAGCACATATCCACCTTGGTCCTCCAAATTTTCCACCATTGAAAGTTGAAACTGTTTGTCATGTTGACTTTGTCATAATTCCTAAGTAAAGCTTCATACCTATTTCCCACACATTGCAAGAAAGGGAAATATGTTGGAAATAGGTGTTTGCCTTAGGTCAAACCCCAGTTTTGAAATTATCTATGAAATTGAATTAATAAATGTAATAAAAGACTGTAAGAAAGTACTTTCTTTTGAGGGAAAGACCGAATCTGAAATATAATGCTCGAAACCACAATGTTTAACTTGAAGAAGTTTTGTTTGTCTTCACATGAATCTTTTAGGGTTTTATGTAGGATGTCTTCACAAAACATTGATCATGAATGCCATCTTCAATTCTTGAACTTGACTTCACTTCTACTCTAATGCTTGATGAATGACTTATTGCTTGCTCACTTGAATTTGCTAGAGTGTAATCGAGATCTTGATTTCAGTTCGATTCAAATGAGATGGGTAGACCTCCTTTTATACTTGTTTGCCTGAAAATTCAATTAAATTTCTAGAGTAGGCTGAGATGAGATCCAAATTCTTTCTCATTTGCGATGACCATTATGAGGCTTCAATTTGAGGCCTAATTAAGAGGCCAAGGGCGTGGTATGCCCTAGGCCTAATTTAGGACCATGGTCTATGATGGGGAGGTATCCTCAAAGAGAGTTAATTCCTTAGCTAAGGGCAGTCAGGTGTTGTCCTAGTGGGCTCCCTTCATTGTTCATCTGGTCTCAAAGTCAATTTAAACACCACAACTCTCTAAGAGTGTTCTCAATCAATTTGTGCTCACTGGTTGCTCAGGCATGGTTGAGATTCACAAGAGTAAATCCAACCTTACTCTCTCAAACTCCTAAAAAATGCTTGCAGAGGTTGTAGTAGGTGTTTATGATGTTTCCCAAGGGTAATCAACTGGTTTTGAGTGGGGGTTTGATTCATTTTCCCCATCTCTCCTTCATCTTCCTATTTTCTAGGCCTAGTAGCCCTAGAGCCCCAATTAGCCTTACCTAACTGGTTTTTGTGGATTTTCTCCCAATTTCTCCAAAGACCCACACAAAATCTTTACCTATCAAGATACCCTTTTGGAATTACTTTCCATTTTATGACTTTAGGAATCTCAGTCTGACCGTACAGGTACGAAACTCGAGAAATGCTTGTTTTAGGTGGTTTTAGGCTTGTTTTGGTCTTTTTCCAAGGGTTAGGTATCTTCTTTGATCTTCCACACCTCGAAATTCACACATATGCTCTGCCACACATCACTTGTTCATCCCAAACACACTGCAACTCCAACCTTGCTCGTTCCTGCAAGCATTTGCATAATCTCATTCATTTCCTAATTGGGCTATGACTGAGCTCGCCTAGGAAATGATGGTCATTGGCCTTTCAATGACCTCCAAAGGAAAATAAAAATTATATACATTGTAAAAAGGTTCCATGGATCAAGTTACAAGGGCTATTGAGAAGAACTCAAAGGACTTTAAGCTAGAACCATGTTTGGGCCTCTCAAACCCTTACTCAGGCCGAGAGCTTGCAAAATTCAAAACTCCATTCAAACCAGCAAATAAACTAATCAAATTGCTTCCTGAGCACTAAAATAATATTTACAAAATAAAAAACTAAGTACAACAATGCAATCAATCCATTAAGTACGGATTGTTGCTCTAATTCTTGAAAAAATGCAATGTAAAACTTCAAAAATGGTCACAAATTGTATTCCAATCAACTTCAGGCGTTCAACAACCTCATTACATTCATTCTTAGGGATTTTATATGCCATTTTTGTCCTAACTAACTCTCCATAGGTTTCCTAACCAACCCTTTGCTCAAAAATGCAAAAAGTTGCTCAACGTTGCAAAAAGTTGTCAAACAACTTTGACAACTTTTGCCAAAAAGTGCATTTTTGCCTTACATGCTTTGTTTTCTTCTCCAAACCATCTAGGATGACTAAAAACCATTACATTCACATGTCCCAATGCCAAACAAGGCTATTGAAGGCATTTTTCATCAAAATGCAAGATTTTGCCATTTTAGGCTTACAAGCCAAAATTGAGCAAATGCATTGTCCTAAGGACATCCTGCCTACCAAAACATTACAAAAACATATGAATACCTAGGAGAAGACTCTTATTCACCAATCCAAACCATCCTATGAACAAACACACCAAAATGAAGAAACCAGACTCAAAACTAGGTGTTCCTGCACCATACTCCCCCCCCCAAAAGAAGTCAAGTGACTCCTTGAGGCAGCAAAGAAGATGGAACTCCATGCTTAGATAAGTCTGCCTCAGGTATCCAATTATCCTCTGATGCTGGAATGTGCTTCCACTTGACCAAGTACTCCATGTAGGTGGTATGCCTTGTTTTCTTCGAAATTCTAAAATCTAACACCTTCTCAGCTTGGGGAATGGGTGCAGCTGGTAAGGGCAGGTCTGAAAGTGCTTGAGAGACCTCTGAAACTCTACTATCTTTTGCTGGAAGTGTGTCCTTATACTGCACCAAATCTGCCATATTGAAAATGGGTGACAAAGCCATATCACCAAGTAAGTCTACCTTGTATGCATTGCTGCCATACTTGGCCAAAACTTTGCAAGGACCTATCCTCCTCATCTGAAGCTTACTAGGGACACATTTTTGAAGTCTTTCCATGTTCAAATGAACCATCACCATGTCACCAACAACAAATTGGATATCTTTCCTTTTCTCATCCACTTTGTCTTTGATATTTTGAGTAGTGTCCAATAGGGTTGTCCTAACCTGCTCATGAACCTCTTGCATTGATTGGGCCATGTCCAAAGCATGTCCACTTTGTTGTCCCATCTTTCCCACATCTCTGAGCTCCAAAAATCCTTTAGGATGAATTCCATACACCACCTCAAAAGGACTTTTACCGATGGACCTATTCACACTATCATTGTAGGCAAACTCAGCTGGATGGATGATCTGATCCCAAGCTTGACCATACTCTTTTGTTAGACATCTAAGTAGATTCCCAAGTGTTCTATTGGCCATCTCATTTTAACCATTTATTTGGGGATGATAGGTTGAACTGAAACACAAATTAGTACCTAATCTTTGCCACAAAGTCTTCCAAAAATGACCACTAAACTTTGCATCCCTATCTAACACAATGCTGATAGGTAAACCATGAATCCTAATAATCTCTTTGAAAAACAAGTGAGCAATGTGGCTGGCATCATGAGTGACCTTGCATGGAATAAAATGACCCATCTTACTAAACCTATCTACCACAACATAGATGCTATCAAAACCTGATTTGGTTTTTGGCAAACCAACCACAAAGTCCATACTTACACACTCCCATGGCCGATTGGGAATAGGTAAATGTTGATAAAGACCAGCATTGGAAGATGTAACCTTAGCTCTTTAACAAACCACACATTTCTCCACATATCTTCTAATATCTCTTTGCATATTTAGCCAAAAGTAGAACCTTTGGACAAGTTCCAAAGTCTTGTTCAAACCAAAATGTCCACTCAAGCATCCATTATGCTTCTCTTGCATCGAGTTTTCCCTTGTAGACTCTTTAGGCACACATAGTTGTCCTCCTTTGAACAAAAGGCCATCTTGTAAGGTGTGATTTGCATATTCACCGTGAAAATGGTTTCCAAACCCTTGGCAAACCTTGTAGGCAACAACAAAATCTTCATCTTCTTCATACAAATTCTTGAAGCTATCCACTCCAATGCTTTTTAGCTGCACTTATTGCACTGTTAGTAACCTCCTACTCAATGCATCAACTACCTTATTACATTTTCCTTTCTTGTGCTTGATGGTAAAGGTATATGACTACAAATACTCTACCCATTTAATATGCCTATGGTTTAACTTTTCTTGATAATTAAGAAAGCTAAGAGCTTGATTATCAGTGTAAACCACAAATTCCTTAGGTAGTAAATAATGCCTCCATTTCCTAAGTGATTGGACAAGTGCATACAATTCCAAATCATAGGAGGAATACCTTTTCTTTGCATCATTGAGTTTCTCACTGAAGAAGGCAACTGGTCTATTGTCTTGACTCAAAACTGCTCCAACCGCTATGTTGCTTGCATCACATTCAATTGTGAAGAGTTTTTCAAAGCTTGGTAGGATAAGTACCGATTGAGTAGCCACCTTTGTCTTCAAGAGATCAAAACCTGTTTGTGCTTCCTTTGTCAATACAAACTTGGTTCTCACACCTCCCTTGATTGTCTCAAGCATGGGTGCACATATTTCACTAAACCCTCTGATGAACTTTCTATAAAACTGAGCCAAGCCATGGAAACTTCTCACTTCACTTGTTTTCCTAAGTGTGGGCCAACTGATTATGGCTTCCACCTTAGAGGTATCCATCTTCAAATCATCTCTTGAGACTACAAACCCAAGATACACCAATTCCGGTTTCATAAACTCACATTTCTCCAAATTGATGGTTAGTTGTTCATCACATAGTTTACTCAAGATGATTTCTATATGCTTAAGACGTTCATCTGTAAACTTGCTAAAAATTAAGATGTCATCTAAGTAAACAACAACAAATTACCAATGTATTCCTTGAGTACTTCATTCATAAGTCTCATGAATGTGCTAGGGGCATTTGCGAGTCCAAATGGCATAACAAGCCATTCATAGAGTCCTTCTTTAGTCTTGAAGGTTATCTTCCATTCATCACCCCCCTTTATTCTGATTTGGTGGTAACCACTCTTGAGATCTATCTTGGTGAAGTATTCAACACCCCCCAAACAATCCATCAAGTCTTCAGTTCTTGGGATGGGAAATCTATATCTGATACTAATCTGGTTTATGGCTCTAGAGTCAATGCAAAGTCTCCAAGTACCACCCTTCTTTGGAGCCAAAATGGTGGGTACTGCACATGGGCTGATGCTCTTCCTAATCAGTCCATTATCTAGGAGTTCTTGTATTTGCTTGGCTATCTCCTTGTTTTGATCCGGTGTCATTTTATAAGCTGCCTTATTGGGTAAAGAAGCTATGAGTATAAAGTCAATTTGATGACTTATGGCACGTTGAGGAGGCGATGTAGCTGGTGTTCCATCACTAATGATCTCAAACTGATCTAGAACTTGTTGCACTTCTTTAGGAATGCTCACCTTCTTCTCCTTGTTGTCCTCTTTTGGCTTCACAACAATGGCAAACCCCACTCCTTCTCCCTCCTTGAGTGTGTTGATGAACTCTTTCTCACCAACCAACAACACATTAGGACCTTTGGATCTACCCTCTACTTGGTCTCCTATAGACTTGATTTTGTAGGTGGTTCCATCCTTTTGGAAGGTATAAGCATTCTTCTCTCCATGATGTATTGCCTTTCTGTTAAACTGCCATGGCCTACCTAGGAGTAGGTGGCAAGCATCCATGGCCAAGATATCACACAAGATTTTGTCTTTGTAACCTCCAATGGTGAACTCAACCCAAGTTTTTTTATGTACAAGAACATGCTGCCCCTTGTTGAGCCATGTAACTCTATAGGGATCACTATGTGGTATTCTTGGCAAATTGAGCTTACTCATCGCTTCCTTTGACACTATGTTGTCTGTGGATCCTGAATCCACTACCACTCTACATACCTTTCCCATGATCTTACATTTTATTATGAACAAGGATCTCCTTTGGCTAGGTTCCTCCTTAACCGGTTCTTTGATCAAGACTCTCCTTATCATGAGGTTCTCTCCAACCTCTGAATCCAAACTTACTTCTAATGCCTTCACTTTTACTGCATCCTCTTGAGCATAATTTACTCTTCTCTCACCTCCTTGGGATGAAGAAGACTTCTCAGGGCACCTATAGGCCGGGTGTCCAAGTTGATGGCAATTGTAGTACTTCATGGTGGCAAAATAAGACCCTCTTCCTCATCCACTAGACCTTCCTCTACTAGAGTTGCTAGATCACCTTCCTCTATAGCTGCTCTTGCTATTGGAATCCCCACTTTGCTCTACCAACTTGGATTCCCCTTGGGATCTTTGCTCTACACTTCTTCCACCAAAACTACCTCTCTGACCTCTACCATCTCTTCCCCTACCTCTGCCTTTGTTGCTTTGTTCTTGTTTCTTCTTGCTCTTTTCCTCCACTCTTAGTGCCAACTGATAGAACTTGTGCACAATGACACTATATTGTCTGTGGATCCTGAATCCACTACCACTCTACATACCTTTCCCATGATCTTACATTTTATTCTGAACAAGGATCTCCTTTGGCTAGGTTCCTCCTTAACCGGTTCTTTGATCAAGACTCTCCTTATCATGAGGTTCTCTCCAACCTCTGAATCCAAACTTACTTCTGATGCCTTCACTTTTACTGCATCCTCTTGAGCATAATTTACTCTTCTCTCACCTCCTTGGGATGAAGAAGACTTCTCAGGGCACCTATAGGCCGGGTGTCCAAGTTGATGGCAATTGTAGCACTTCATGGTGGCAAAATAAGACCCTCTTCCTCATCCACTAGACCTTCCTCTACCAGAGTTGCTAGATCACCTTCCTCTATAGTTGCTCTTGCTATTGGAATCCCCACTTTGCTCTACCAACTTGGATTCCCCTTGGGATCTTTGCTCTACACTTCTTCCACCAAAACTACCTCTCTGACCTCTGCCATCTCTTCCCCTACCTCTGCCTTTGTTGCTTTGTTCTTGTTTCTTCTTGCTTTTTTCCTCCACTCTTAGTGCCAACTGATAGAACTTGTGCACAATGACACTATATTGTCTGTGGATCCTAAATCCACTACCACTCTACATACCTTTCCCATGATCTTACATTTTATTCCGAACAAGGATCTCCTTTGGCTAGGTTCCTCCTTAACCGGTTCTTTGATCAAGACTCTCCTTATCACGAGGTTCTCTCCAACCTTTGAATCCAAACTTACTTCTGATGCCTTCACGTTTGCTGCATCCTCTTGAGCATAATTTACTCTTCTCTCACTTCCTTGGGATGAAGAAGACTTCTCCGGGCACCTATAGGCCGGGTGTCCAAGTTGATGGTAATTGTAGCACTTCATGGTGGAAAAATAGGACCCTCTTCTTGATCCACTAGACCTTCCTCTACTAGAGTTGCTAGATCCCCTTCCTCTATAGCTTCTCTTGCTATTGGAATCCCCACTTTGCTCTACCAACTTGGATTCCCCTTGAGATCTTTGGTCTACACTTCTTCCACCAAAACTACCTCTCTGACCTTTGCCATCTCTTCCCCTACCTCTGCCTCTGCCTCTGTTGCTTTGTTCTTGTTTCTTCTTGCTCTTTTCCTCCACTCTTAGTGCCAACTGATAGCACTTGTGCACGGTGTTGGGGCATAACAAGCTTAATTCCTGTTGAATATTCCATCTCAAGCCATTCAAGTATCTGGCTACCTTGATGTTCTCATCCTCTACCACCTTGGATCTCAGACACAACTTCTGAAATTCCTCAGTATAGCTGCTCACATCCAAGTCTCTCTGCCTCAAATTTTGTCTCCTCTTGTGCAACTGGATCTCATAATCTTCAGGGATGTATGCCTCTTTCACCTTGGCTAACATACCCTTCCAAGTAGCTATGGGGTTCTTGCCCTCTTTTTACCTCTCTTCTTGAATAAATTTCCACCAAGTCAATGTTGCCCCTCTCAATATAGACTTGGCCACCTTCACCTTTTGTGCCTCACTGATTCCATCACATTCAAAGTGATTCTCCAATCCCTCTATCCATTCCAGGACTACCTCTGGCTCCTTTTTTCCACAAAAAAGTTGCACTCCTTCTAGGGATTTTATTCCTAATGCTTTAATTGCTTTAAGGAAAGGTTCTTTAGGTAGAATAGGGTCTGGTTCAGGAGTCCTATCCTCTCCTACAACTTCTTTGCCCTTCCCCTCATTGACCTTGATTGTCACTTTCTCAGTTTTATCTTCAACTGCGTCTAGTTTGCTCTCCAGTTGTAGCAATCTTTCTCTGAGGAGCCTATTTTCTTCTTCTTGGTCTTCTACCTTCTTTTCTAGCTCTGCATTGGTCATCATCCTTAAACTATTCTCTCCTACTGATTCAATGTCTGTCATGTGTTGGCTTCTTCCCAAATCTTGGAAGCTCTGATACCACTATGATGGAGAGGTATCCTTAAAGAGAGTTAATTCCTTACCTAAGGGCAGTCAGGTGTTGTCCTAGTTGGCTCCCTTCATTGTTCATCTGGTCTCAAAGTCAATTTATAGACACCACAACTCTTTAAGAGTGCCCCCAATCAAGATGTGCTCACTGGTTGCTCAGGCATGGTTGAGATTCACAAGAGTAAATCCAACCTTACTCTCTCAAGAGTAGGTGTTTATGATGTTTCCCAAGGGTAATCAATTGGTTTTGAGTGGGGATTTGATTCATTTTCCCCGTCGCTCCTTCCTCTTCCTATTTTTTAGGCCTAGTAGCCCTAGAGCCCCAATTAGCCCTACCTAGCTGGCTTTTGTGGATTTTCTCCCAATTTCTCCAAAGACCCACACAAACTCTTTGCCTATTAGGATGCCCTTTTGGAAGTACTTTCCATTTTATGAATTTAGGAGTCTCAGTCTGACCGTACAAGTACGAAACCCGATAAATGCTTGTTTTAGGTGGTTTTAGGCTTGTTTTGGTCTTTTTCCGAGGGTTAGGTATCTTCCTTGATCCGCCACACCTCCAAATTCACACATATGCTCTGCCACACATCACTTGTTCATCCCAAACACTCTTCAACTCCAACCCTGCTCATTCTTGCAAGCATTTGCATAATCTCATTCATTTCCTAACCGAGCTATGACTGAGCTCGCCTAGGAAATGATGCTCAATGGCCTTTCAATGACCTCCAAAAAAAAGAGAAGCTATATACACTGCACAAAGGTTCCATGGCTCAAGTCCCAAGGGATATTGAGAAGAACTCAAAGGACTTCAAGTTGGAACCATGTTTGGGCCTCTCAAACCCTTACTCAGGCCGAGAGCTTGCAAAATTGAAAACTCAATTCAAACCTGAAAATAAACAAATCAAATTGCTTCCTGAGCACTACAAGAATATGTACAAAACAACAAACTAAGTACAACAATGCAATCAATCCATTAAGTATGGATTGCTGCTCTAATTCTTGAAAAAATGCAATGTAAAACTTAAAAAATGATCACAAATTGTATTCCAATCAACTCCAGGCGTTCAACAACCTCATTACATTCATTCTCAGGGCTTTTATATGCCATTTTTGTCCCAACTAACTCTCCATCGGTTTCCTAACCAACCCTTTGCTCAAAAATACAAAAAGTTGCTCAACGTCGCAAAAAGTTGTCAAGCAACTTCGACAAATTTTGCCAAAAGTGCATTTTTGCCTTACATGCCCCAATGCCAAACAAGGCTATTCAAGGCATTTTTCATCAAAATGCAAGATTTTGCCTTGTAGGCTTACAAGGGCTTGCAAGCCAAAACCGAGCAAATGCATTGTCCTAAGGACATTCAACCTACCAAAGCATTACAAAAACATATGAAGACCTAGGAGAAGACTCTTATTCACCACTCCAAACCATCCTATGAACAAACACACCAAAATGAAGAAACTGGACTCAAAACTAGGTGCTCCTGCACCAGTCTACCATGCCTTGGTCCTAGAAATCAGGACTCCAGAATGGGGGGAGAATTGGAAAGATGTTGAAAATACAAGGTAGATAGGTGGTGTGAGGAGAATTAACATTGCAATTGGGCCTTGGAAATTAGAATGCCAAAGTGAGGCCTAGGTGAGGACAAAATTGTAGGCGAGTACAATTTAGGACTCTACACATCTAGAGATAAAGAATTGTCTTTTTTAAGAATAATTGCTAAAAATGTGTTACTTCATTCTTTTAATGCCTTACTCAAAGCCCTCAAATCCTCCAAAGCTTTGAAGACATCCATACCCACTATTCCTCAACATTTATGGAAAAAGGATGCCACAAAGCCATTTGGTCCAAGAGCCTTGTCTAGATTGAGTTGAAACAATGTTGCCTTGATTTCTTCCAATGTGAATTTCTCCAACATCATCTTATTTTGATCTTATGTGACTAAAGATGTGATGTTTCTCACCATTCTATTTTGGGCCAATAGATTTAATCCATTCCAAATGTTAAATAATTTTTGGTAATTGGTTACTACCCACTGCTTGACTTCTTCCATATCTTCTACAATCTTCCCATCACTTCTAGATATATTCAAAATTATGTTCATGTTCTTTTGAGCTTTGGGCTATTGTGGAAGAAATTTTCTGTCACCATCCAAAATCCATATACCTCTAAATTTTTATCTCCGAAAAGTTTATTTCCTTACTGTGAGAATCTCATAATCGGCTAACAATCTCATTTACCTATGAAATTTTTGCTCATCCATTCCAAAGGCCATCACCTTTGGATTTAGCTGTTCAATCCCCCTTTCAACATGTAACTTTTATTTGAAGATATTCTTGAAGTGACTTTTGTTCCAATCCTTCAAATGTTGCTTGATTGATTTAAATTTTGTGACCACGTGAAACATTTTTAAAACATTTGCTTTGCATCCCTTTCACCATTTCTCTATTAAACCCATGAAGTCAGGATGATCCATCCACATGTTCTCAAATTTGAAAGTACTCCTAAAAGGCTTTTTGTCTCCTATGATGTTAGTGAACAGATTTGTCTTTCTTTTAATTAAATTGATTCACAACTTCGTTGACCCTCTTTGAAAGACAAAACTTCAACTAAACAGTTGGGTAAGTGTGACATACATCACTTCCCTCTGAATTTTAGACAGGTACAACTCCCTCCATTAGTTGTTTAGGGAATAATCTAACTAAATAAACTGATATGCTTTTAACCCGAAAGCACGTAAGGCTGCCTACTTCATTCTTAGATGAGAGGCTAATAGTTTACAATCTTCAAGATGTTTCATCATGAGAATAAGAAATAATTGAAACAAAGTTCAATAACTTTGATTCAACACTTCATAAAATAAACAAAAACAATAAAGTTCCTCTTCAAACATATACCCTTTAAAACAAAACAGAAAGAAGCCCCAGATTAATAACAACATTCACCATTAGAAATATATTCACAGACATTTTGATCAGATTAGTATTTGCAAAGAAACACTACTTCACAGATTCAAACTCAAATATTTTCAACCTCAAAATGCATATGATCTTTATTTGTATATTCCATGCAACAAAGACATAAGATAGAAGCATAAGTTCTTTGCAATTTCAGATTCTGGAAAAACTGATCAGTTCTTTCAGACAAAACAAAATTTTCTAAAATCTAAGTCTATCTATAACTGTTCTAACCCCCTCTCTATCTCTTTCTTTGCATATTTATCCTTCTTTTCCTCTCAGTGAGACACTTTCAGTTCCAAAAACTGAATCCTGACATATCATATGCTGACGGCTGGATATAAATAACTGTCTTCATTCTTTCAACACTTTCTTGGATTCAATGTAATCTTTAATCATAATTTTTTATTATGAAAACATTATAACTTAAAATACATAAGCTTTATGAATTAATTATGGCCTCCATCGTTACAAATATAAGTCGTGCTTTGTTAATATTTGAAAACAAGAAACTCGGTTGCTGTTGGTCACTTTGGACAGACCCGTACTCAGTCAACCATATCTTTTGAAGGAGACATAATTCGGTTAATCGCTCCGGTGGAAACGTGCACAACTTGTCTATGCACAACATATCCAAAAATGGGAAATATCCAACGGTGGAATGAAAATATATGCCTCCCAAAACATGATGGTTTTTCTGTCACAAAAATCAGAAAATGTTCTTTGTTCTAGACTTGTATTCTGTTAAGTGTATCTTGCAAACCAGATTGAATTTCCACAATTCCTTTGGTGAGAACTTATAAAAATAGGTTTCATAAGACATATCTGAAATCCAGCTTGATCCAATGATTGAAGTGAAAGATATACCCCCTGCATAGAGACTGATTTTGATATCTCAGAAAATTGGTATTTACAGGCTGCATTGAAATTTATAAACATTCTTCGTGCTAACTCTTTCACAATCCTCTAGGAAAAATAATTAATTGCTGTCAGAGTAAATGGTGAATCAATATTCCTCTTCCAAACTTTTGTTGGTTGACCAAATTTATCCACTGATTGATTTGCCTCTCCATTTTGGTTGTGCGTTGAACCTTTGAACTTCATTGAACATGTTGAACATCCCTGAACTGTGTTCAAATGGTTCACAGCCCGGAGAAAAAGGATATGAAACATCACGTGCGACCATGAAGTAGAACTGCTGCAAAAAAAACTTGGGTGAGCGTTAGTCTGAAAATCTCTTAGACACCACTTAGAACCTAGGGAACTTAAATGAACACTATGAACTCTGTTCAAAATGGTTCAAGGGGTTCACGAGGTTCAACAGACCATTGAAACTCAACGCTAAGGATCTAGAAATGATTTACAAGCGGATTAGGGATTGAACCAACGAATTTTAAACAAGACAAGGACTCAACTAAAAATTTTGCAAGGCGATTCACTCTTGTTATGAGGGACGAATGACAAGATAACATATGATAGTCAACTAAATTGGATAGTGGTTTGAGCTTGACCATGGAAGGATGCCACTTTCCATTCCATAAGGAAATGCTCCCATATCCCCCTTCCACATATATCTATCGAGCTAACTGTTATGCTATTGAAACCCAAATGCCTATTCATTCATGTGTATACTCCATTCAGGAATGAAATATCCACCAAAGCACTCCTTTCCACCCACTCTTCAAAATTGTATGTGAGATTGTAATTTCCTCTACACTCGTCCTTTCTTATCAGAATTATACATAACAACATTTAAGTCTCCCCCTTACACTTGGAATTCCTGAGGCTATTAAATGAGTAGCTAATCTAGCTCCATCCAGGTCTCTCTTTGGTGGTTACAACAGATCAGACCAGATACTTTTGTTAATATGATCTAGAGATTTGAAGATAAGTTTATAATTTTGCAACACAACCAGTTTCTCTCTTTAGCTATCTTCTCAGTTACATGAGGTCTCCACAGAATTGCCAAACCACTCGAAGCCCTATCCGAACTCAACATTTCACCTCGGCAGACTCTTAAATTTTTCTTTTTTTTTTCTTAAATCTTTCCCATTGCACATATTCTAGCTTTATTTCTTGAAGCATTACAATATCTACATCTATCTTCTCTATTTGACATTTTGCCAATCGTTGTTTGTTAGGGGCATTTATTCCCCTAACATAAAATTTATATTATAATTAAATTCATAGTTTAATATATAATTAAATTCATAGTTTAATATATAATTAAATTTATGTTTTATAGTAACATATAAAAATAGACACAAGTTATACAACGCTCTTTATTATTTTATATGATTCAATTATAAATAAGAGTTCAATTAGGTTATGCTTAAGATTAGGGATCATTGCGAAAAGGCATTTGGTTTAACGACAAAGTCCATGTTGTAGGCACTTAGATGATGCTGAGTTCAAATCTTCTACAATACAAACAAAATTATAAATTAGGGAACATTTCATAAGTTAATTGTTTCGTTCCATTGTAAAAAAGCTATAGTATATAAGTGGATCTCAATTATTGATTTATGTTTATTATGACATAATATAAATTATTATCACTATTAAATTCAACTCTCACATTTTTTGATTTGTATGCTCAAATATATCATTTAAAGATATATTTACTATCCATGTAACCATTGTACCACTTTTTAATACAAGTGCTAATCATTTATTTGTTTAAATATTAATTAATATATATATATATATATATATATATATATTTTGATGGATAAGAGGCCGAGGTCAAGAATATTAATATATTTATTATCTTAATACTAATGCATATAATAATATGATAATATATTTATATTAATGATTAATTAAATAAATATATAAATGATTATATGCTAATTAATTTAAAGACTAGACAAACAAATACTATTATTACAAAAACAATAAACAAATACAAGAACACTAATAAATATATATATATATATATATTTTGTAACATACATCTCTAATTTTTCAACTTCAACTCCAAAAATCACACAACATTTGCCTATAGGCATAACTCTATTGCACTCCCACTTGGTGCAATTGTCAGCTAGTAATTTGAATACCGGCTTTCATGTTTTCAACATTTTTTTTTTCAAAAAAGAAAATGAAAATTATATTCCTCAAAAAAGGAAAAAGCTAGATTTGCGTCATTAACGGAAGCCGCGTTCATCGTCCGAGAAACCCACATAAACTGCCGTTGCCGTCAACAAACGCCTTCCGTCACATGCCATGTCCATCTCATTTGCCGTGATTTCGACAATAAAAACATTTAAAACGACTGCATACGTGCCACGTTCACAAAACCCTTGTCTTATACTTCGGATCTATCTTTGATCTCAAGCGAATTTCCCGTCAATTATCAACCTTGCGAAATTCTAACGTTCTCAACAGTAGTCGTTACGGGAGGTACAAAATCATTTAATTTGCCTTTTGCCGTGTCAATAATGATGGCCTGATTTTATTTCAGGCACACATGAGAAGAATTTGGCTGGCAGATGCGCATTTCTGCCTCGCCCTGGGCACCGAAGTTATTCCATGAAATTCTCAGGATTTTCAGGTAAGATTTTAATTGAACTTGATTAATCTTATTCCGTACAACACAACAATGTTATTCAGATAAGGCTGATAAATTCCTGAGAATGTTTTATCTCTATTTTTTCAAACATTGCAGATCGATTAAGATTTTGAAGAAATGTGAAGCTTGCTTATGCTGAAATTGAGGATTGAATGAACTATTCTAAAATAATTAGAGAGATCTTTCTACTGGTATTGTTATGAAACAAATAATGTATCACATCTTGAAAATACTGTCCTTGATTGGTTTATATTAATTTAGGTTGAATTAGGGATGTTTCGTTTTCTCGTCCGAAACTTTATTAATCGTGATTAGGTCTGTCAATCTCCCGGGGCGAAACCGTTTTAGATCGGCTAAATGTGTGGAGGAGTTAGAACTTTGTTTAAGAGAAATCGAATCAAAAAGTATTATAGAGATCTGTTAATTGGCATTGTTATGAGGATGTGAGGATTTTTAAGTCCCAGATTTTTAGGCGTATCCCATTTGATGAAATGCATTTTGTTTGAAGTTTGTAGAAATGAGATTTGTCTTTTAAAATTTCAGCCACAGGAGAGGATAGGAGAGGAGAGCGTAGCAAGCAAATACATTATTAACATTTTGAAACAAATTGTGCATACATTGATGACCTAGACCTGTCGCATTATCGTGTTGGCTATTTGAATTAGGAACTTGCAGCATTCTTTTGGTGGTTATTTGAATTAGTAATTGATAACATTTTTATTTCAACTATCAATCTAGGGTAACAGAGGGGTTATTAACTTATTTGTTTTTAAGTACAATGAAAAGATCGTTAACTTACAATGATTAGAGTGGTTGATCTATATGAATGATGGAAAAAACTTTTTGAAGATTAAATGCGGCAATGTAGACTCGGAAAATAATGAAAGAAAATCATGTATCCATCGACTGTCCAGGCAGGCCTATGGAATTCTTACTGTTGTAGAATTAGCAATAGTGTTAGTTAGAGGGCTTTATACTTTTGTTTTCTGGTTTGAAAACAGCAGTTTTCCGAGACAAATTATGTATGCTTGCATGGCCTAGGCTTGTGACATTTGTATTCCTTGTTTTTTGAATTAGTAAATTTAGGGCAAGTAAGTGGTTTTTAGTGAAAATCAAAATCCTAGGAATTGGATGAGAGGACCTTTGAGCAGTTTTTCTCTGAGGTTATGACTATTTAAACAATATGTAAAAAAATTAAAATTGATATTTGAACTTTAAAAAGTAAGTAAATTAAAAATAACAAAAACAACAAAAACAACTCTGGAAAACTGAGAGAAACTGAAATTCAAAGGATGTGAACATTCAAATATATCTACTAAAAATACAAATATGAGCTCCATACAATGTCAGAGTCTGAAATGGATTCGATTATGATGGCAGGTAATTTAACTTGCTTGGTGTAAGTTTGTCTAGTCTCATAAGACACTGTTTAACATAAATTATGTTTGAATGGTTAAGCGTATTTCCTCAGGAAAGGATAGTGCAAGGATCTCTTTATGACACTTGTAGCCAGTCTCCCATGCTTTAGTGTGTAATGTTTAAACTCCATCTAGAATAAAGCTCTTAGCTGGCATTCAAATAAACCTTTGACAACTAATAAGACGAGATCACAAGTTTTTTTCCTTTCAGTGATTCCCAATTTTCATTTTATAATTTATTCCTTGCTTCCAGCCATTGATGAATAAGTTTGCTTGGTGTTAATTTGTCTAGTCTCATAGACATTGTTTAACAAAAAATTATGTTTGAATAGTTAACCATATTTTCTCAGGAAAGCATCGGGTAAGGGTCTCTTCATGACACTTTTAGGCAGTCTCCAATGCTTCAGTGTGTAATGTTGATTTAAACTTAAAGTCCATCTAGAACAAAGCTCTTAGTTGGCATTCAAATAAACCTTTGACCACTATTAAGATGAGATCACAAGTTTGCTTTCCATTCAACAATTCTCAATTTTCATTTTATAATTTATTTCTTGCTTCCAACCATTGATGCTCTCCTGCCAATGTTCTTGCTTTTGTATGACATAATGAGTGCCAAGGACTTGATGTGTAATTTTTTTTGTATGTAATAAATTTAATTGAATATATTTTGTGGGCTATTGGGAATGCCGTGACATCCCTGGGATGATCAAGATATGCCTGGATGTCCACTGGGTTGTCCCAGGGACAGAAGGGCATATTTAGACAGTTGAGGGGATGTTTTGTGCTTGCCTTGCTGTCCCTGGGATGTTGGGAACTGGGCTTGAAACCAGGGATGCTCCCCCTTGACCCCTGCCTTTTGAGTTCCACATTTGTGAAGAACTTTAAAATTTAAAGATGGTAGCCAGTCTGAAGAGAGTGAATTTTTAAATGGATATTCTCACTGAAACAAACTTCCTTAGCTTTGTTGAAGGAGACTTTTTGCCTGTAACAGGTCTTGGCTGTGTGAATTTGAAATTCAGGGTACGCTAGGGATTTTAGTGTGAAAAATGACTAAAATTTACTTTTTATTAAAATTAGCAGCAAGGGGAAAGAAAAGTAAGTAATTGTCAATTATTATCGAGTTCTTAATTGACATTGTTAAGAACAGATATTAAATTATTAAATCATGTATTCCTCAGTGGCATCAGACTGTGGTATTCCTGCCCTTGTTTAAAGTAGCAATTAGGCTAAACTAGGTTTTCTGGTTTCAAAATCTAATTATAAAAACTTTAAAGTCTAAATTGTTTATTTTGATGCCGTGAAACTATTTTCAGTGTATAGTTTTTGGATAGATTGGTAAAGGGCCCCTGCCCTTTTAAATAGTATAATTAAGGGGGAGGTGCACTGATTGAGATTGTTTACACATTTGGGCATTTAGCTTAAGCATAAAAATCTCCAAATGTTATATCAGCTCAGTTATTACAAACTGTAGTTATTTTCTACAACTTGATGAAGCATTTATCAAACAAATTTCCAAGACCTTATGCTATGCTATTGTGACACATATGTCTATTCTGGCCAGCACTAACTCTGTATAGTGAAGCAGAACAGTTAGCCTGATCCAATAGACTTTGAGGAGCACATAGCCATGATCATCACAACATTTGAATATCGTCCGAGCTAACATTTTTATAGTGTACATAATTATCTGGTATATATATACACATATACATACATACATACATACATATATATGTATATGTGTATATATCTATATATATGTCTATGTGTATATGTGTATATATCTATACATGTGTATATATATATATACATGTGTATATATATATATACATGTATATATATACAAGATATGTTCATTACAAGTAGAACATGAAGATGAGTTTTGTGAAAAATTTCATGTTTGCACAGAATTGTATACTAACAAAGCTACCTAGGTAGTTGAGTATATATATATATATATAACCCAGATTGTAAGGTCTATTTGCCATAAAATTTGTTCATTACAAGTAGAACAAGAAGACGAGTTTTGTGAAAAATTTCATGTTTGCACAGAATTGTATACTAACAAAGCTACCTAGGTAGTTGAGGACCTGAGCTATATCATATGGCAAAAATCTGCTTTATTTATTGAGGTCATCTTACCTGTCTCTCAAAGTTCGAGGTTTGCAACAAGCATGGAGAGTGCATAATAAGAACAGTAACAGGCTTGTTCCGTTTATATTAGTTATATATGGTTTATTAAATTTTTTGAAAAACTTTAAACTTTAAGTTAAAATAGTAGTGAGAACAAAATGAAAGGGAGCAAATATAGGGATCTTGATTGGATTTTTTATGAAATGGATAATGTATATGCCTTGACTGCCTTAACCTGTGTTGCCCGTATCCTTGTTGTTTGAATGAGCAATTTAGGGTGGATTGGGGTAGCTCAGTTTATTACTTGTTGGAAATATAATGGAATTACAGATGTCTCTAGAATTGTATCAAATGATCTTTGTAATAAAAATGTATGGAATTTTGAAAAATATTAAATTAGAAAGTTTGTAGTAAGGAAGTAGCTATAGGGATCTTAGGTAAGCATTTTAATGAAATGATTAAGGTATACCTTGATGGTTGAAGACTTTCTGCCCATAAATTTCATTTCCATGTTGGAATAATCAATCTTAACTAAACTAGGGGTTTTCGGTTTGAAAATATAACAAGAAAGGAAATTCCCAGGGATTGAATTTAATTATCTCTGCAGCAGTCTGCGCTACTAAATTTTGAAAGAGTTTATATTTTAAATTTGGTGGCAAGGACTTTAAGAAAGCATATAGTAATGGAGAGCTTTATAAGAAGTGTTTTTGGAATATATCATTTGTACCTTGATGGCCCAGATGTGTGATATTCATGTCCTTACAGAAATTTCAATTTAGGATAGGCTTTTTAACTTTGAAAATTGAGTTAATAGTAGATTAAAGACATGATATTTCCATATTCAATGAAAGTGAATTACAATGCTTCTCGTAGAAAACTGTGTAGAAATAGATGTCTTAGGTATCAGATTTGATGAGCCTTACACGACAAATGTTTGCTTTGTCGTGTTGTTTTTGATGGTTTTTGGGAATTGGCTGTTGTGAGATTGTGTTATGGCATTATGCTGATTAATGTACAGCTTTGCTTCTCAGAAATGTAATTTTTTTTTGGAATTGAAATGTAGACTCCACTTAAAGAATCTTATGAAAGTGCTTGAGTTTACTAAGGTTCCATTAACTGAAATCTTAAGTAGAGAATACAGATATCTTGCATGTGTTGTGCTTTGGCCATATTTGTTACCCTTGAGAAGTTTTCTTGCAGATTGTTGTTATAACACAACTTACTGGTTTATTTGCTGAAATGTACAAAAGAAGGCCAGCGATATTTACCACACTATATAGAAGAACTACGTTTTCTATCATGAACCAAATACTACTTAACTCTGTTTGCGGAATTTAATTTGGAGATCTGCAAATCTAGAGAATTTTATACAGGGATAGCATAATATTCATTCTACCATCAACTATATCCACATAAGAGAATGCTTCATGAAGCTTCAAATTTTAGCCTAGAAGCCATGCTTCAACCCAGGTCATCATCATGGTAAATTCTATGCCTTGCCACTGAACCATGACTGATGGGACACCACACATCGAGAAATAATGAAAGTGCCTAATCATTGCACTTTATTGTCCATGATTTGGATCAATTGACGATGTTTTGAAATTGCAATGACATTTTAAAATCATCTTTTTATGAATGAATGTCTAAATCTGAGGACAGCTGGATTATCTTGCTGTTTCAAATTCTATGATTGCCTGCCTCTTTTTATTTTGTCATGTATTCTCAGCCAAAGACTACTAGTTACACTTTGCAAGTGAAAAGAAAGGGCCAAGAAAACATTAAAGCTTATTTGTTATGATTTGACTTTTGGGTATGGAGATGTGCTGGATTTATATCAGATCTCACACTTGCACTATAATGGAAGTTATCGATGTTCAAAGTCTAAAGTATTTGGGGGAGATGGGAGATTCACTTGCCCTTCAGATGTTTAAATTTTTTTTTTCATTCTTTTTTTGAAATTCATTTATTACTGCCATGGCAAGGATGGAGTTATGAGAAGTGTTTTATCTATCCAGCTTCAGAATTCCAGGTCATGATTGTGGATGGGGTTTATGGTCAATTGTTCAGGGAAAGGCCAGAGCATTAAACTTGCCATGGAGGAATATTAGCTAGATTGCCTTATGTTTGCTATCCCTATGGGCATGGCAGAAATCGTTTCAGGAGTCCAATGGTTTACTACTTTGCAAAAAATTGAGGTTGACTTCCAGCTACAATTTTTAATTTATTATGAATCCATCTTACTCTATCTATATATCATGGCAAGGAAAATTTTATATGAATTTTTTTTGTCTAAGTCTAACAAATAAAAAGTAATTTTCTGGAGAACTGTGCCAGTGATTTTGACCATTTATAGTATTTTATTTTGGTCAGATTAATTTTTATGAAAGAATTAGATTAATAAAATTTAAAAATAGAAAATACTAAACATGAATGCTGTATCCTGTTCTAATTATCATGGTGATTCCTCTAACTATGTGTCATCATTTTCATTCAATAATTATTCACCTGTTAGGTTTGCAAACAGATTGAGAAATCTACGATAAGCATACAGCACTCTAGCAATTCATGACTTTTGTAAGATAATTTTTCAGATCTTGTAATACATTGCTGAAGGTCTACTATTTAATTCAGAGTAGAATGTGACACTAAGAAGATGATTTTTTACCTTGCTGAATACTGAAAATCGTCTATGGTGAATGTTTATACCCGCACCCTGCGACACATGTACCATGCTTTAAATTTATTCATGTACTGCACTTCATGTTTCTTTATGCACTGTACTTTACGTTTCCTCACATGCTGAGCATATTTGCATGCATGCATACATATAGACATCCATCTATATCCACAAATAGTAATGCACACATGCAGAGGCTGACAATGCATGGATTATTTGCAGGAGGTGCAAGTGGTCTAAGGTAGGATGTCTTATGCTATTAGAAATTCAACTTGCACAGGTCAGAAAGAAAGGGGGTATTCTTCTATTTAAATATAAAAGTAGATCGGTTTTGCCATCCAGTATCTTCACTTATGTTTGAATCATCTTTGACAATACCGGTGACTAGCCCCCTTCTCCGACGTTCTAGCAGCAGACCTGGGGTTTCAGAATTTGGTAAGTCTCTTTCCTCATGATCATCATGATTTTAACAATGATCTTTCCCTTTTCTTGTACCAAGTTTATTGAAGTTTTAGCAGTTATTTTTAAATGAAATTCATTAAATTGTTCTGTTTCAGCTGAAGCAGTCACATTGGATGAAAACATTCAAACTGTCATGGAAACAGAGCAGATGAAGCCATCTGGAAATTCATCTGGAAGTTCACCTAAGCAAGCTTCGTCCACAATATCATCTCCTGGTCCTATATGGCGAATAAAGGTGGTTTTTGTATCAATACATTCAGAATTGTTGTTGCCTTTTGCGTCTTCAAAAAATGGAGTTCTTTTAAGTACACAATCTTCATTTTATGTACCATGTTCTATTTGTAAACTCAATGGAAAATGACAGTGTAAATTCATGTTAAAAAAGTGCAATAAACAATATTCTAAAGCCATTGCTTATTATTTGTATTAGTTCTAGATTTTTTTCTGTTCATGATAGGATGAAGCTCTTTGGATTAGAAATATTTTGTCCTAGTTTTATGTGTCTATTTACTGTGGATTTAAAATATAGCAGCTCTCGATGGATATCTCTCAGAACATGAAAGAATGTTTTTACACAATATCCCACTGGGTAACCTACCCTTCTGCATATCTGACTGCAATTATTTGAAATCGAACTCCACCTAGGAAATTGTTTAAAAGCTTAATATGCTGAAATAAAACTGTTTAGGTTGATGCTGTAATGTTGAAATTGCATCGAAACTGCTTGCATCGATCAAAGTCAAAATCTTCCTTTTACTTATTGCCTTAATTGCATTTGTTTACCTATGCATCAGTTTTGCTTGTGGCATTTACCCCAAGGTTTATTTGCATTTATTGCTAGGTAGCCTTTTGGAAATATAATTCAATGCATCATTCGTAGAGATTTTTCCACAGCCCATAAAGATGTTTTAGACATCATTTTGGTACTTCTCTATTCAGCTCAATTTATTCAAGAGAAGCAGAACTTGATGAGTACTCAGGAGATCCAGAGCTATTTTACTCGTCACTCAAAGCAAGCTGAGTCAGATTAAGGCTTGGTTCAGCAGGAAGCTACACTGTTAATGTGAGCTTGACTTGCAAGTCAAAGAAATATTTGCCAATTACTTGGAAGTCAATTAAATACTTGAAAAAATGCTCATCTAATTATTATTTAAATATTTTATCTTTTTAACTTGCTGTATTTTTCTCAGTTTAACTGGACTTGGCTTAATCTTTTGCCAATGCCGAGTACAAGTATGGCTAATATAATTTAGATATATTCTGTTATTAGTTCTACTGACAGCTCTTATTTCTTGATTTTGAGTTTGTTGGTTTAATCTGATTGGTAGCATTCCAAATTTAGCAGTCATGTCTCCACTTATGTAGGGTATTGGGGGTACTACTGACCGTAAATTAGTAGTACCAGGCACATTATTAGGTAACATGAAATTGTGCTCTTGACGAATGAAAAATGAGAGATTGTAATACATTAAAAGTTAAAACATAAGATCAAACAGTAATATAGAACTTATTAACAAGTAAAAAAATGACTGCATAAGATGGTTAAAAAATTGAACAGCATCCTTGCTGGCAATTAAAATCCACAGTAACATTGGCAAATTTAAGAAGGGAGTTGATGTCATTATAGCATGTTTTCTTGTCTGTAGGAAACTTGGAAAGTGCAGTTAAAGGCCTAAACACCTACAAATACAGCACTATATATGTAAACAATTATTTCTGTATACCACAAGGAATTAGAGTATCACGGGTTCAGATCTGATCTGATCACTTCATGAGAATTTCTGATCTTCTTCAATGTTCTGTCTTGGTTACTTGCTTCTTTAAATCTGCTTGAAATCTTCAATATTTTCTGCTAATAGATCTGCAACGCCTTAAAATCTGATCATAAATTCACCTCAGACTTGCCCTAAGATCTGCCCTAAAAATGGGAATAATATTCCATAATTTCTTCTCTCTAACTCCACCAATCTACCTTCTTAAATACCCCACACAAGCACCTCTTCACCCAAGAGAGTTGACACTTCAACCAAGTCGGCCTATTTTTAATTTATTTATCTTTAAATCCTTTTTTAACACAAACTTGGGTGCCAAGATAGGGTCGGCTCAAAACTTGATTTAATTTACCTTATGATTTGGACACCCAATTCAAGAGGGGGGTCGGCCTTGAGTATAAATTGTTGTTTATCATTTATTACCCTTGTCGGCCCTTGTTTGAGTGGCTAGGGTATTCTCTTGACTAGGTCAGCCCTAGCTCTTTTCCGGGTTTACAGACAGCAGCAATAATTCACAAGTCTGTACTTTCTGTTAGATTAGTTGGGGCATGACCCATTGTCAAAGTTGCAATTGCTCTTGCAACTCAAGCATCTTCTTGAATAGAATGAAATAGGAAGCAAATTGAGTCTCAATTGGTTTGAGAAATGTTTTCTTTGGAGATGTCTGAAAAAATGCTAATGAGGTGTGGTGGTTGCAAATGACCATTTGCGTCTCCTTTGCAACTACCACCACCTATTTCATCCCCTTTATCTTTTCAATGCATTTGAGTTCATTGTTCATAGCATAGTTACCAGGAGACTTGTCTCCTACCCCTGGAGATGTGTACCGAAAACAGAGACACGTCTCTGGAAACTTCTTGACGCATAGAGTGCTTTGGCTGCCGTCTCTGAAGTCTCCCGACCAATAATTGATGTCTCCTGCTAGAAAACTTAGGGCAAAATTCAATAAGATAAGCTTGCAGCAAAGCAAAGTTGTAGGGAAATGACTAATAAGGAAACCGTTTCACAGGAAGACAAAAATCCATGTAAAGTTATAGTAATCGGATCTATTGACAGTGTAGACTTTTTGAGAGGACTGATTTCTTATCATTGTAATAGTCTAAAGAGAATTTGCCTTTACTATTTAGCTGACAATATTGAGTACGCTCAACATCTATATTACTTTACTAAACAATTTAGACTGGCTATGGTATCAGCAGTATAAGCAATTTTAATTTCAATTTTTGTTCAATTTTAAAGTTAATGTTAAACTTTACCATTGTTCTTGTTTTCTAAGTTCTCTGTCATGATATCTTTTGGAAATTATTAAATTATATTTTAAACCCTCGTCTCCTATTTTTGAAAATTAGTCGTACCAGTACTGGTACCAGTCTCCAGAGTCTCCAGAGTCTCCAAGTATAACCGTCTCCTGGTAACCTTGGTTCACAGTATGCACATAATGAGGGGTCCAATAGATGTGCCCATATGTAGACTGAATCAATATACCTGCAATGGCAAGGGATCCAATAGATGTGCTTGCATGTGAATTGACCCTATAATGCCTCCATTTGAGCCCACTGGGCAAATGCTGCATTTTTAGTTCTGATTTCCACTGGAATTAGATATTTTGTATGTGTCAAGTAGTGTTGCAAACTACCGTAAAAGATTTTTCTTAGTAAGTGGGTCCCTGATATATTTTACCAACAACTTTTAATGGCAATCAGATATCAATGCACTCCTAGGTGGACCATTTGTGGCTGTGCTTGGGGTTTATGTTTGGCTGTGTTCAATTGATTCCCTATCAATTTCATTGTCCAAATCAAGATCATCATTAACACTGAATGAATCCATATTGACTTTGGAAATGGATACAAGTTACAACACAAAATAAAAATACAAATATAAAAAACAAATAACTTCTAAATTTAAAAATTCAAATACATTGCAGCTATTAAAAAACAACAGATTGTGCTTGCAAATACCAATGAGCAATAAAAAGGTTTAAAAGAACAGACTTGAAGTTTTAAAAAAATTTAAAAACAAACTTTAAAGGCTTGAACAGGTAAAAATGAAAGGAAAAAGGAAATCATAAATCACAGGGATTTGCTGGATATGTTTCCCTCTTCCATCTTCTTTCTTCCTTCACTGCTTTTTAGTGTTCTTCACCTTTCTTCAACTTTTAGATCTCTTCTTTTTTGCAACCAAAATGGCCGAAATTAAGAA
This sequence comes from Cryptomeria japonica, assembly GCF_030272615.1. Classification (NCBI taxonomy): domain Eukaryota; kingdom Viridiplantae; phylum Streptophyta; class Pinopsida; order Cupressales; family Cupressaceae; genus Cryptomeria; species Cryptomeria japonica. The sequence goes on along the minus strand of NC_081408.1, from coordinate 603,923,779 downwards.
ACTCCCAATGTTAGTGTCTCATCAAACTGTTGTAAACTAGCCAGGTGATGACTGAAGCATTTTGAAAACTACTATAGATGGTGACAAACGTCCAAAAATCTGCTTATAACACTGCTATAGATGCTTGATAATAGAGGCCAAAGGATAATGTGTTGGCATTAAACATGCAACAAGTTGAAGAATTAACACCTACTAAAATCTCACATGTGCTAATAACACTTGATGACTGCACAGTTTATAACTGAAATGGGAATAGCAAAATGCAAGCTGAAACACTAAAATGAGAAATCCAGGGCAAATAAATATAAACCTAATATTTTTTATGCTGAAAAGTGAAAAGTATTGTGGGGACCACACAGCAAATCAGGGTTTCTGTAAATTCCCAAGATTCAACATTTTAATTTTTTTTTCATTTGAAGGAGTGATTGTGTGTAGGGGTCAGGATCTCACAGGGATGTTGGAGATGGCCTTACATCCCCTTGCATCTCCAATGGGGCATGTTCTCTTTGTAGAGGGGGTGTTGCTAGGACATCTCCAATTTTTAGAAAATGTGAAGTATGCTTTGTTTGATGAGCTACCGTGAAATGAACACTTTGCAGAAACAATATCTCAATTTTGTAGTTGACCTGAGTTGTATGTACAGGCAAACTTCTTTTCAGACAGAAGAGGATTTCTGGGTTTTAAGTTGTATTGATGTTTGTGTGCTCAAATTTCTAGTCGAGGATTGGGATAGATCAAGATGTATGGACAATATTTTGCTGATTAACTCAATATTATATATATTTTGGGTTTTGGCAACGAATATATAATAGATTGTTAGAACCAGTCACAACTCTGATGCATGGACCATGCATAATTACAAACAAAAGCAAAGTGTTATTCATGGACAACATCTTTTATTTCCAATAAACTATTATGGAATGTGTCAAAAGCTGAGAGCTTTTTGTTCATTTTCTCTATGTGTTCTCATGCACGTGTACACATTTTCATGGATATTTGTCCATGTGGTGGTGCATAGCATGAAAAGAGGACTATTTGTACACTCGCAAAAACATGAAATCAGAATGGAAGTATTTTTTAGTGTAACATTGCTTCTGTGAAACAATTATGTGCTAGAAATTTTGTTCCAACTTAATAAGAGGAACATTTTTTTTGTGACTTGCTTTAAATCAGCTGCATTTATGTCTTATTAGTGCTTGCTTTTTCTGAATAGTTTAGGGCTTATTTTTTTAAGTCCTTTTGATGCAGTTTTTAATTTGTTTTTATGCTTCCAGGGTCCACTCTTTCTGTTATGGGGTTTTATTTGTTTCAAGGTAAGCCTCTGTGTGTAATGAATTGTAATGTTTTAGGTCAGCAGATCTATATCAATTATCTGCATTACAGAGCTTAGGATTCTGAAGAGTTAAATGTTATCTGAAATTGTCTTTGATTCCCCAAAAATTGCAGATTGGCATGGATTCTGTCATGAGGATGGACGCAAAAGAGCGCAATTTGTTTCTTTACGAAGCATTTTTATATTATAACCCACTTCTACTTGTGGTCAGTGGCTTTTATGTGTCAGCAATTGAAAATGTCTAGGCGATGTTTTACTTTTTCTTTTCTGGAGAGGATATAACTAAATGTTTTTTTCATGGTATTCTTTCTCAATTTTTTTCTATTCCAAATTTGACTTCTCTGTTTATATACTTGGGTTTTTTTTGCAGGCTATGATGATATGGCTTTGGGGAGTCAACGTATGGGTATTTTCACAGTCATCTGTGAATTATGCAAAAATATTTGAATTTGACTACAGTAATTATCTCACACATAAAGAAATATGGAAGGTAATGGATTTTCTTTAGATTATAAGTTATTTTAAAACTTTTTTATGCTAAATGCCATTTATCTTTAAGTAATCCTGAGGCTCTTAATTCAATTTATGGTTGAACTTACACTACATGTCTTGGATCATTGTTGTTGCTTTGCCTGACTTCTGATAATGAAAATGGCCTCCAGGCAATATCCATGTCAATTGCATTTATAATTTACTAGTTTTATGGAGTGGTTGTACGTTCATTAACATTAGAATCACTAGATCTGCACTGACTGTACATTACCTTAGCTTCTTGGTCCCGATTGGGACAGTCTCATGCAAACTGTTTACACTGTTTGCTATACAACCTTTGGTATTCCATTACTGTCAAATTCATTTAATTGTAGAGATCATGGTTCTCCTTATTTTCTTATATTTTCTCAGGGATTTGCTATTCTGCAATAATGGCCATGTTATTTACAAGTGCTCCCTTAGCAACACAGTCAGCTCATTCTCCAATTTTTTTCTTTTCATTAGATTCATTGGACTCTTTATCCTGCATAATTCCTGCTCTGCCTGGATGGTGTCTTAAGATATTTGTGCTAAATTTTTTGTTATTCTTTTCCCAATCGCTATGGGTTTCCTGTCCATGCCTAGTGATAGGAAGATGAGAAACAACTACTACTGTGGCTATTTCATGTTACCCAAGAAAGTTTTGGTTTCATTTGCATTTCCTATTACCTCAATTTTCAATGTCTCTTTTGTCTTGCCAAAATGTGTCGTCAGTCTAGTATAAACTCTGGCTACAGGTATGCCATATGGCACTGGGAAAGCAAATGTTCTAACTTCTGATAGTTGAAGGAAGATGGATTTTTATGCATAGTTGCAAGTTTTCACTTAACACCTACATGTGAATATCTTCCAAACATGCAGGAAGATTTTCTGTCTTGGACATCTTTTTTTTAAAAAAGAACGATCCTCTTGAGTGAGGTTTGAGTATTGATCAAAACAAAATGCATTTTGTTGTAGGTATATTTGTGTTTTGTTTACCACAAGCATTTCTTAAAATGTGCCTTCTGCAATAGAGGCTTGGTTATGGCCTAAGAAGTTGTCTAAGACTGTCAGTTTGTTCTCAGTAGTAAGTTGGAGCATTTAATACCATAATGGTCTCTTTTATGGATGTTTTCTGCTTTCAACAACTAGTTGAGTTTTGTGAATGCAATTCAAGAATCGTCTTCATGTTTGTATATGCCCAATGTAAAGCATCATTATACTCATTGAAAATATATTAAAATAATAATGTAATGTTTCTATAATGGTCATTGTAGTTGGTCGTTTTTTGTAACTTTTGGTTGTCTTTCGTGTTTCTATTCTCGATCGTTTACCTTATGGAAAGATTGTCTTATAATCTCTTTATAAGGAGCCTTTCATCTCCTTTTGTAATCAATCAATATAGTCAATGGTATTTACATGGTATCAGAGCTGGTCTGCGCCTAACTCCCTCGCGGGAGGGTCCAAGTTTATGAGTGTGATCTTTGGAGACTCTGTTGGGTGTGTTTGTGAGTTGAGATTGAGGGTTTATCTATTGTGTTTGCTCCTCTTGAAATCGCAGAAGTAATTTTTTAGGCCTAGGTTTGTGTTCGAAGATCACAGGTTTTTTTAAGGGCTTTGTTCGAAGACTGTACGAGTTGCTTGTAGGTTCGAAGTATTTTTTGAGGGTGTGAAAAAAAAAAAAATCATAGGTTTGTGGCCATTTATTTCCATTGTAGTTTGTGGCTCTGTAGGTTTGTGTGATCGCTCTCTTTTTCTGAGCCACAAGGATTTCCCAAAAGTTTTCTCGATGTCTTCTATGCCCGTGTTTGCTGCAAGAATCGCAGCAGACTGTTTTCTGTGAAAATCACGGGTTCATTTTGAGCTTTTTCCGTAGGTTCTTCTGAAGATTTTTGGTGTGTTTTTTTGTATCGGGCGACAAGATTTTTGGGTTTTTTGTTGAATTGCAACCTCTTTGTGTTCCTTTGGGCGTGCGACAGTGTTTTTCGATGGATTTTCTGTGTGACGTGGTTTTTTATTACTGTGCTGGAACACGTGCGGCAGTCATTTTTTTCTGATCGTGTGTTTTGTTGAGTCTTTCCTTTTGTTTGCAACTAGGGTTCAGGATTTTTTTGCTTTTTCAAATGTTTTTTTACAGCTGATAATCGTGTGCCATTTTTGAAGATTGTGGGTTTTCCGTGGCTAGGGTTTCAACATTTTTTCAAAAAAATCTTCTCCATCTGTTCACCTAGGGTTTTGTGAAATGCCTAGGATTTTTCTGCGACAGCAGTGATGGGGTATTTTACTACGTGAAGTCTGGTGTTTTGCTGCATGAAGGTTTTCGTTATGGGTTGTTTTGTTTGCCGCAGCTGTGACATGTTTTCCGTAGTGCGAGGATGTTTGTATTTTTTGGGGTTTTGATTTTTCTCCTAAAAATCATGTTTGGTTTTTGTTTTTTGTGTATTTTTTTGTTCAAAAATCGTGGATTCTTTCTCTGATGGAGGGTTTTTTGTTTTTTTCCATGAAAAATCATGGAAGAGTTTTATGTTTTTTTCCATAAAAATCAAGGAGGGTTTTGCATGATTTTCCTAAAAGTCATGGTCATCAGTGTTTTCCATTTTTGATGAACCAAAACGAAGGTTTTTGACGATTTTTTGACAAAATTGTGTGTGATCTCAGCATCTCATCAAGGGTTTGATGATTTTTTCCACAAAAATTGTGGTTTCTTGCACTTGTTTTAGCTTGTATCTAGGGTTTCATGCACATATATTTATTTATATATGTATGTATGTATACATATACATATGCATACACACACATATGTAATGTGTAATATCCCCTTTTCCAATTCCCTAGTTTTTGCCCTTTCAGATCTGCTCAATAATATTTTTATGTCTGTTACAACAATATATACATGTTTTCTGTTAGGGTATATTCAGGTCTGCTGTAATGATGCATTTATGTCTGCTCTGATTTTTAGCTCTTAGTTTGATAGATATGCCCTGAGTGAATCCCCCCAATTGAAGCCATAGATGACTATTCCCCCAAAGGTCACATCTTTTCAAGGAGGTCAACCCAGCAACAATAAACATAATTTATTATATCAATTTCCTTGCCCAGATGGGCAATGGAACATGGAGGGTTGGCCAATATATAAATTAATATTTTGAGAACAATTTTAAAACTTTAGACATGCCCCTTCATTGGCAGTTGCACCTTATTCAAAAAGGCCGGCCCTTATCAAAATTAGATATAATTTGTTTTAAATATCAACAGGTTGGCTAGCCTGGATAAACTCAGTTAGGCGCTTGTAATTTTTTTAATACTTCCTTTGTATATAAAATGCCATCATGGTGGGGGCATGACAATATGTATGTATATACACACACACACACAGGGATGTACCAGGACTGGACTAGTACCGGGGCCAAACCAGGACCAGAACCCAGGCCTGCAGGGAAGAACCCGGTAACTTAGCTTTTATTTTAATTACGTTTGAACCATATCAGTCACTTTATAATTAAAATAATTACATTTCTGCACAACCACCAACTAGTGAAAAATACTAATAGGTCCTTTATGAATTCCATTTTGCTAACATAACCTTAAGTTTGTAGGATAAGGATATCAATTGTAATGAAGATTAGGGCTTTCCAAAAATAATAGACGTCTTCAAGAAATGTAGAATGCTCTTAGAATGTTGGAACTGCATTCGGAAAGTACCATGGTACTTGCTTTGATTCCCTTAATTCATTGCCATTGTCGTAATTCCATCCTAAAAAGTCTCCATGCTCTCCGAGAAAGTTGGAGTTTCCAAAGATATTTTAAAGGCCATAAAAAGGGGACATTACATAAACGTATAGAATTTAAAAAGATGGCATACATATTTGGTAGTCCCATGAGAGTAGTCACTTCTACTAACCATAATGGAATAGGGGAGAAGTTTCTTTGCCAGTTTATCCCCTCAATTGTTACTAGAAACTTGTGCAGCTTTCAAAGGCCTAAAGGTTGTTATTTTTCTTTTCTCCTTGGATTCTTATGTTCTCCATCTCTATATTCTCAGTTCTATTGATTCTCTGCCTTTTCCAATATTCCTAAATTGTCAATTCATTTAATTTGACCAATTCTGTTCTATTTTTTACTTGCTTGCGTTTCTAATGTCCGACCTCTCTGATGGATTGTTTGTCGATTCACTGATGTTTCCAGATATTCCTGGCATTTTCTAGGGAGTTCAAGGTTCTGAAATATTTTTTCATGCACAAAAAATGAAAATGATGTGTATATTTTGTCTGTGTATTTACTCATTTTTAAAACATTTTCTTATAGACGTGTATGTGCTGTTTGTTTTTTGGCGGTTTATGAGAAAATGACATTTCTTATTTCCATTCTGTTTGCTGGCAGCATTTATTTTTTCTTCCCATTTTCTTGACCCAGATGACAATGCGTATCTTTAAATTTTATCTTAATTTGTCTACCTGTGGGTACCTATAATTGATTAATATTATGTTGGTGTTTGAGTGGGAGTAATATTTGGTATCATTTTTTTTATTTTGTGCATTTATAAGGATGAGCTATCATTAATTGTCAATCTGTAACATATTCAGTGTTCAAATTTGAAATTATTTCTACATGATTGTGTACATGATAGGACTTAATTATCATTGAGTTCTTTGCAAAAATCCTGTAATTTGTTACTTAGGTGTAATTTATTTGAACTGTTACATGTTGGTGAAACAATAAGTTGATGTTCGCATGGATTTCTTTAATTTCTGTTTCGTGGCAGCTTTATTGTTTCATGAATTCATTTGATTTTCGTTATTGGTAACAGTGCACTTTTATCTGAAACTATCTAATTGTAGGTTTGACAAACTTTTGTGGCTGCTTTCACACGTGTATGTGGAATCTAAAATTGAAATCTAACTAGTGTCTATTTTCTTCTTAATGCTGTTTCGAACATGCAGTGTGCTTCGTGGATGACATTAATTGTACCAACTAGCATGACAGCATACTTGTTTCTTTACTCTCCTGGAAAAGTATTGTTGGCAGCATCTCAGCCAGTGTAATATCTGTTCTCTTCTGTACTATTTTGTTATATTTATTTGTTTGTTCTTTATTTGCAGTACTTTTCTTGTAAATGTTTATTATGGTAAGAGTATCTAGACCTTCCACATTTTTGGCCTTTAGTTTGATGCTCGACTCTCTGTACGCCACAAACATTTCCAGTCCACTGATATCATTTGATAAGTAAAAATATTTGACCTTGGGTGGTGGGTGGTCTTTCTCTTAAGCACGATGTAGAAGCTTAATTTGTATACTAAATGTCACTTATTAAGTCTTTTGATGAACCTAGGTTCCCTGATCTTGTCTGGCTTTCAATCCAATATTGCTCATTACAGATCAAGCCCATGAACAATGAATTAAGTTTCCATGACTTTATTCATGAAATTAGATCAAATAGTTTTGGACTTAATCTAGACATATATCTGATTGTCTTGAAGATGAAATTTAGGTAAGTCCAAATTAGGTACTTTTTACCGACATTGAAGAAGTTTACAACAACATAATGGCATATTTAGTTACCAATTCATTAACAATGTACATTGAAAGGTTAAAAACTTTTAGATTCTATGTTTGTTGTTAACACAAACAAGTTACTAAAGCAAACAGAATCTACTGGTCGTGTTTGTTCACATGTGAATGATAGCAGTTTGATGGAAGAATATATTATTTCTATCCCCCTTTTATCAGTAAACAGAGTCTGAAATTCTGTCATTAAATTGTTTGTTGTAACTGCATCTTCCCCTACCATATTTAGTCATGCGTGGTAAATTCTTTACATGATTCTTAACACCTTAACTTTCTGAATTTCTAGGATAATCTCTTCCTCTTGAATTGAAGAGTTTTTATGGCATTTTCTGTTGTTTATGTAGAAGGATTGAGATTTGGCTTGCGTTTCCTTCTTTTTATTCTGGCTTAATACCTATTTTAAGATTTTTTCAAGCCATCATTTTCAAATATGGAGGCAGCTTAGTTCTTCAGTTCAGATGGGCAATGTCTGACTGGATGATAACATTGATGTTAATTTTTAGTTTTTATTGATAGGTGAATGAGGGCTTTCGTGGCCTTCCACCCAGAACAAAAAATGTGAAATACATTCATATTATACAAAGGAATTAGAAATAGAAAAGATAAAGACTTATCCCTCCAAAGAAACCCAAAGAGACCTAACAAACTAAAGGATGAAAGATAGCCCTGACTGTAACACCACTGCACAGAAGCCCATGGACGCAGCAACCACCATCTTCTAGAAAAACTCCATTAATTGCTTCCACTATTGACTAATCTGTACCTGCACCAATGAGTCCCATGTATCCATTTACAATCTCTCTGCTTAGGATTTCCCCACTTTAGGCTTTCCTTAATCTTGGAGTTTCTTTGTGAGATGGTTAAAACTTAAAACATCTGTAGTCAATAACCAGTCTTCCACTTCCTCCTGGCAATTCTTATATGCTGCATCCTGCAAACCTTGTGCCTTGGCTCTATTGGCCTCTGCCATCAACTCATCCTCAGTGCTAGTTAAAATCAAAATCTCTAGCCAATTTATGCATCCTATCAGCAAAGTTAACTTTCCATGCTGATTGCCTGCCTTACTTATATGAGCCAACAAAGATTTAAATAGGCTCTCAGTGCACTCAGCCAAAAAGAACAATGATTCATCCAGATGAAATCTGCATCAAGGCTTCCAGATTTCCATATCTATTTTTCCAGTCAAAATGTATGATGCCCATGGAGGAAGGAGAGGGACACCCTGCAACCTTTTGGCCTATTTTATTACACTGAAATAGAAATTCACTAATTGATCCAGGATCCCTGAGGATAGAATCCAAATGTAAGTAATGAAAAACTTGGACATGTCAACTGTAACAGAGACCTTCACAAACCTGTTCTGAAAGCCAACCTGCTCATTGTCAAATTTTTCCAAAATTGTCAAGCTATTGTTTGTCAAAAAAAGGTGGTTCAGATCCCAATCATGCAGATTCTCCCATGTTTTATTCTTATTGGCCAGAGTTAATCATGCAGTCCTTTGATACTGGCCAATACAAAGTCATAGTTGCCCCACAACTCATTTGGCATTGGAGAAGTCTGCTGCCAATTTGAACAATTTTGAAATCCAGGTGCCACAACTTTTTGATCTTGCATTGTTGAACATGCATTTTGTTCATTAAAAATCAATTTATAGTATATTTAATGGCAAAGATTCCAATAAATTACCCTCTTTCGGACATAGATTTCAAAGAAAGCTGAATGCTAAACAATCTATAGATATGTTTGCGAAAAGAAAAAATATAGATTTCAAATAAAGCTGAATGCTAAACAATCTATAGATATGTTTGTGAAAAGACAAAATCTATTACACAGGCTTTCAAAGCTTTTGATGCAGGATTACCTGGCCATAATAAGTATATGAGGGGCAAAATCATAAATGTTATCCTTTGTCATGAAAAATCTGGACAAGCAGAAATCTTGAAGGGATAAAATTCAATAAGAAGGGTGAAAGAGTGTTAAGTTTGAATACCAATCAAGATAAAATGGAAACCTTGACAGAGCTAAATTCCTAGCAGAGCTAAAAACTATAATTGAGCTGAGTGTAATTAGATCCTCTAACATTTAATTAAATGCCTATGCAAAAATTAATTTTCAAGATTAGTAACATTTGATTTGTATACACTGACACATTGTCATGAAACTTTTTAATCAATTCACCCCAATGAGATGGTTCTGTAGATGAAGAAATTCAAGTGAACATAACAGGGTTACAAATGTCTTTTTAGGTCGTATACAATTTATTTGATTGCAGGGTTTTGGTTGATACTAAATATTGGTATAATTCGGAGTTATTGGTTTATTAAAGTCAGATCAAAAAATTATTAATAGCTGATAGTTTGTGTAAAACATGTCATTTATGCTGTATGTTATATACTAATGTTTCTTTTTTTGGGTTTTCAAATCTATTTATCAAATGTTTTATCTTTGCATCATATTAGTGGTTTCTGAGTTTTCTTATATTTAATTATTACAATGTTTCCAGGTTTTACTTTACAGTGCTCTTGCATTGATCTTGGTATATCCCTTCAATGTGATTTATCCATCATCCCGATATTACTTCTTGAGGACTCTTTGGCGACTTACTTTTCCTTTACAGGTGATATAAAAGTTTAGTGTAGAGTTCTGTTTGACGTATTGCAAATGTGGTTTTGTTAGGAGTCTATAAAGTATATAGAGGTAGAAGTACAAAAATAATAACCTTTTTGGTCATATTATTTTTCTTTATGCATGAATGATGCTTCATAATAGTGGTTGAATTTTTTTTATTTTTTTATGATTTACAATATATCATGAAAGTTTGTTTTGCTGATAGTGAGGCTGAATAGATTTTATGCTGCTATCCAGGATGATAGAACTTTTCCTTGAGGCAATATTGGAGTATTACATTATTGCATGGAGTTGAATGCTGAAATGTTGTTGCATGCATTTAGGAATGGATACCACTTTTTATATAGGATATAATGTTTAGTTCATGGTGACCCAATGAGTTTCACTTAATGTGTAGTAATTTCACTCATGATATTACACAGGCACAAGCATTTTTTCTCGAAGAAAAATTATTATCTGGCGTGTTCCTGGCAATGCTGCCTATCTATTATGTTCTATGTATCTTTCTTACATGTCTTTTGGCAATTTTGAAGGGCTATGGTTTTGTATGCAACTCTACTGCATGTCTCAACCAGTTATACAAAGGATTCTCTTTGCATTTAGGGGTTGAGTGAATTATAAAAAGATTAGGTAGTAGGAAACTCTTGGAAAAGTAAAAGGAGCAAATGAGTTATTTGAGGATATTCACACATGATAGAAGATTATGCTTCAATATTTCATCTTTCTTGTAACTCGCTTCACCTAGCTTATTTGATGGTCTCATGTTCAACACCATGCTTATCTTGAATTGCTTTGATTATTGATATTAAATCCCATTGAACATGGACTACATTCCTAGTATTGAGATACACTCTTAAACAAAGGTTAGATCCTGATGTGCATTATTGTTAACACTAATTTTTGTACCTTTTATATGACCTTACAATTTCAAAAATTTTTGGTTATTAATAAGTCCCTCAAATCCCCCTTAAAACACAACCTTTATCTCCCTTAGCATTAAACTCATAATTTTTATATGCTCTGATCTGGAATCCAATTTATGGCCTACCGTTAATAGGTCGACTAGATTACCTTTAAGTAAATCTTCTATGGTCAAATGGATCAGGCTTTTTCTGTGTTACTGGGTTTGGCCCTAGAGGCCCACTACTTGAATCTTAACAGTTTGGATAATAGCTTCCATATAGACTGGGTACAACTCCTCTGTGAATCTTAATAGATTGGATAATAGCTTCCATATAGACTGGGTACAACTCCTGTGTGAATCTTAAGTTTTAACAGATTGGATAATAGCTTCTGATTTTTCAATAAAATCTTCCATAATGATTCCTGTGAGTGAAACTTACCACAGTCCACCTCATCTGGACCCAGAATTGTCATAACCAAATTGAGTAATATATAATCAGGGTAGTGGAAAATCTTTTTGATCTGATGATTAGAAATCTTCCCATGGAAGAAGGGATTGTGACCCTTCAATATGTGTTTCTTAGTCATCAAACGACCCAAGAAAAATCAGAACCAGGGAAGAACCAACCTAACTGAAGCAGCTAGTAATAAGGAATGCCAGATAAAGCTGCCCACTAAACTAAGAGATCAAATAAGTACAACCAACAGTTAACACTGCTATGCAAAAAATGATATCCTCAGTACATGCCACATGAGCTGGAGACACCTCACATGAAAGCGATGGAATTTGACAACTGAAGAACAGCTTGAAGGGACACCACTCACGTCTAGGGATTATCGATGAAAATTCCCTCTATAAACCACAATGCCAAATCGAACTAAGGGGTGTACCAATTATTAGAATATTTAATAATATTTAAGTCACCTATATTTAGTTCCTTGTTTAATGGTCATTTAGCTTTTAAGCTTTATTTAGCATTTAGCTTTTTCTTTTTAGATTAATTAGCTTTTAAGCTTTATTTAGCGTTTAGCTTTTTAGTAGTTCACTTTAAACGACTTGTTCTTAATTTAGAACGTCGTCTTGTAATCTCTATATATATGCTTGTATATTGTTGAATACATTATCCGATTATTGAATCATTCATTCAATTTATTTTTCATGGTATCAGAGTGGGTCGATGGGATTTTTTAAAGTTTGGCGAATTTTTTATTAAAAAATTCATGGCCTTCTTTCTGGAATATTTTCCAGATTTTTTTTAATTGTTTTAAAAAAAAAACAAACGATTTTGCTTTTTTGAAAGCTTTTTTAGGGTTTCGAGGGTTTCTGGTTCGTGGGTGAATTTCTTTGTGCTGGGCAGCAGTTCATGTTTTTTTAGCGTTCTAGAGATTTTCAGGCCTACAACCTGGAGTTTTTTTGCAGATTGAAAATTTTCCTAAGGTTTCTGCAATTTTTGACTAGGGTTTTGACCCTTCTGTTAAAGTCGAAATTTTATTTTGCTTGCAGATTCTTGGTGGGTTTTTGGAGACCTCAACTGGATCGTCGTAGATTTTTTTGGGTGCATCGTTTTCCGTGCCTCAATTTTTGAGCCGTCAGATCTGTATTCTAATTTTAGATTCTTGGTGGGTTTTTCGAGAGCTTTTCTGGGTTGATCTCAGATTTTTCTAGTTGCCTCGTTTTCCATGCCTCGAATTTTGTGCCAGCGAATTTGCCTTGGAATTTAAAAACAGTCAGCGATTTCTGCTAATTCTGTGGGCGCTTTTTATGCTGTACATCCAACCTAGTGTTTCTGCCCTATTTTTTTGCGTTTTTTTGGAAAAAAAAAATCGTCAATATTTTTCTGTTTTTTTACAAAAAAAAAAATCAGAGGTATTTTTTTAATTTTCTGCAAGTTTTTATTTTTTTTTGATTATTTTCAGGAAAAATTTCAGGTTTTAAGTTTGCAGAAAATTTTAATTTCTGGGTTTCTTCCAAACCTCGAAATTCGCGCTTTGGGATTCGTGCCAGAATTCTTCTCCAGGGTTTCAGATTTTTTGTGCAGCTGCTTCTATTCTGATTTTTGAATCAGATTCTTCTGTCTCATGCTTTCATTAGGTTGACCTCGTTCAACCTCCATTTTTGTGATGGCATCTTTCACCAACATCATGTTGGAACACAGACATAAGTTCAACAGCTGCCACAACACCTGGAAACAGTGCATGTTCACGATATCTGAATATCGTTACCTTTATCAAATTGATTTAGGCCAGACCTCGTCTTATAGGTTCCATGGTTTTCATGATTTTTTCCTGAAAAATTGTCTGTCGGTTTTCTTATTTTTTCCACAAAAAATCATGGGAGGGTTTTCACGATTTTTTCCTCAAAAATTGTTCGCAGGGTTTATAATTTTCCCTTAAAAATTATCTCATCTGTAATCCGCGATATTCGCGTAAGATTTTAGTTATCTGGGTTTTACCCTTTTTTTCCATAAAAACGATGATTTGTAACCTCAGATTTCTTGGTTTTTCGATTTTCTCCTCAAAATCGTAAATTCTCTTTTCGAGGGTTCCTATTTCAGGGTTTGATGGTTTTTTCCTCAAAATAGTGCTTTGTTGCAGTTAGTTTGGGTCGCCCCTGCTAGGGCGAACATCTGCAACCGTGGTATCTTGCAGTCAGTTGTGGAGTTGATACTCTTCTGCAAAAGGGTTTGCCGATTTTCCTCAAAATCATGGTTTTAGTTTTCAGTTTGGTTACCCAACGTTAGGTTGGATGGATTTTGGTATTCTTGGTCATTAACACTTTTCAGATCCACGGAGGGTCTCCACTGCAGCAGAGTGTTCTTTTCATTTGTGATCAAAAGACCTGCATTGTCTTCTGTAGGGTAGTTAGTAGATAGAATGACCATTAAGGGAGGGTATTAGAATATTTAATTATATTTTAGTCACCTATATTTAGTTCCTTGTTTAATGGTCATTTAGCTTTTTAGTTAATTAGCTTTTAAGCTTTATTTAGCATTTAGCTTTTTCTTTTTAGATTAATTAGCTTTTAAGCTTTATTTAGCGTTTAGCTTTTTAGTAGTTCACTTTAAACGACTTGTTCTTAATTTAGAACATCGTCTTGTAATCTCTATATATACGCTTGTATATTGTTGAATACATTATCCGATTATTGAATCATTCATTCAATTTATTTTTCACCAATCACCTACTAAAAATAGTGGTTGAAAGGAACGTCGCTGAAATTTCCACATAAAGATAAGGCCACCTCCAACAACTTTGAGGCTTCTAATTCAGTCAGGAACCATGACTAAGGCCATTGATCACCACTTGAGAGTCATTCCCAACAATAAGTCTTTGATAATTCAGAGTAAGGACCAGGGAGAGACCATGGACTACTGCTTCTTACTTAGTTCCGTTAGATTTAGAAATAAGAAAAAAGATATCCCGCCCTGAAAAAATTACCCCGTCAAAGTTTAACTTGAGGAAGTCCTCAGATAAAGAACATTTTGCAAGAAGTTGATCCCAATTGATTCCTATTACTATTATCCCAACAATGGGGAATATGAATATGCTATTACAATATTTTTAATATTTATTTTTTTATTTTTGTTCAGTAAACACATACAGCACAAACATTACATGCAGTTGCTGCCCCTGGGGATTGTAACATTTTGATATCTAACTTAACAGTCCTGGTATGGGAATTGGTTACGGCAGTACAGCAAATTGTTTTTCCTTGTGCAGGTATGGTGACACACACTATGTATGTATGTACATATAGTGAGACTCATAATTGCTAATAAATAAAATTCTAAATACTAAATACTGTAATTTGCACAAATGAAAATGCTCAAATTCATAATTCAGTAATTTGTCAAATGTCAATACAAATTGAAAATTATATTTAATAATCTTCATATTGCTCTTCATCAAAAACATCAAAGTCAACATTCAGTTCAATTTTACTCAAACCACAATGAGTTACAATGGCATAATCTTCATATTGCTCTTCATCAAAAACATCAAAGTCAACATTTAGTTCAATTTTACTCAAACCACAATGAGTTACAATGGCAGTTCCACTAGCCATGTACTGTACAAGCTGGCTCATCTAAAGAGATTTTTGGCAAGTTGTGCAACAATAACATCAAGTCAACACACTCAAAAATTAGATCCCAATTCTTTGTCACGACCTCACTGTAATCAAGTTTCTTATATGACAAGAGATCCTAATAACAAGTGGTGGTTTGGGAATGGAGACCCCAATGGTGTCGAGGGGCAGCACCCCTCATGGGGGTTTTGGGGTGAGATATTTAAGGGCAATCCCTGTTACATTCTCTATCACGATAAAGGGTGGGGTTGAGGGGCAGAGCACTTGCCACCAAGCCCAAATTAAGGTTTTTGAAACCACTCAAATTTTTATGATGCATGCCATTTTCACAATTTGATCACTTGTATGTAGGCACTTTTTTGCTCAAAAAAATGGGGACCCAGACCTGAAGTGAATCCATAGGGGTATGGGGGAGTGGGAGTGGGAGGGGGAGGGGGGCATTCAGAGGAGCTTGGCAAAAGATAGAAGGGTCGAAAGAGCTGGCCAAATATTTTACCTGAAACAACAAAATGGCTAGAGGAGCAAGCCAGTTCTAGCGTGCTGTATACATCTGATGTCTGCAAATAAACAATTGGATACTATCAGCATCTGCGGTCTGAATATGCATATCATCTTCAAGCTTTGATTAACTTAGAGTGCTAAGAACTATTGGAACATTTTACTGAACCAGAACAATGCAGCAAAAACTTTATTAAGTAAAGAGAATTTCATTGTGGCTAATACCCAATAATTAAGTAAAGATAATCTCTGTGTGGCTAATACCAATCTATAAATCGTTGCTTTTGGCTGTCTAAAAATGGATACATTTCTCTATATCTACTATATATTTTTTTTGATTTTTCTATTAGGGTTTAGATAGATAGTATTTTTCAATCAGTCTTTATATCTAGATACATTTGTATACATTATTCTTTCTGGAAAAGAATAGAAGTCCATATTGTAAATTTTTTTTAACTTCTCTGAAATTGGTATCCTCATTTTCATTGATAGAATATGCTACTTTGATTATTCTAGTAGCAACAGGAAGTATTTCCGATTGTCATGTAAATTGCTTTTTTTATTAATCACAGCTTTTTGTTTATTAATTTTTTTTCATCTATGTCTGTTTCACTCTGAGCATGCCTTGAAATTGAACAATATTCATCCTGTACTATCTTCGTGATGTGTGTTTTCTATACAGCCAGTCAGCTTTGCAGATTTCTTTTTGGCTGATGTGCTTACTTCAATGGCTAAGGTATGTTTTCTCAGTAATGTTACAGACTGTAGTTTCCTTTTAAGTTTTCATTCATTCAACATCAAATGTGAAACACTATTTAAAGTATATGTAATCTCTTTATGCTTTACAGATTTATCTTCATGAAATATCAGTTATTTGTCTCAAGATTCTTTCTTTGTTTTCCCCTTTTAGAAGATAAGTACAATGTGTGCTTAAGCTAGTTATGCTGTTAAAGTCAAATGCAAGTGAAAGAAAACCAAAGGATTTGTTTCTTTCCAATGTCTGTAAGAGGAGATTATGGGATCAGTGAATTTTAGTTAAAACAATTCACAAAGAGAAATTTATAGTAGTACAAACTTAGTCTTAGGAGTAATTTAGTTGGAAATAAATTTTGAGAACACAATGTAGACAAACGGTGCACACATTTAACTTATTGAGCATAAGAACTTAGAAGATAGAAAGAACACCCTGAAAATGACTTGGAAAGGCCAGCAAATATCTGAAACATTTCCAAGGCATTTTTGATTTGAAGATGGAAAGCAGGGGTCTTGTATGATGTTTCATGCGACTTGGTCATCTTAGTTTGACATGATATCCCTTTAAGCTTGACTATTTTTGGAATTCTACACTAAAATTTTCTTACAGTCAAGACTTAGGTGGTTGTTAGATTTGCAGCTGAATTTAGAATGCTTTCATCATCTAATATTATAGGAGTACAAAGGTGGTTGTGATGCGTGCACTCTAATGAAATTGGTGTACAACTGGGACACACTAGTTGTGAGTGAGAAATGCACCTAAATCTGCATGTGAGGGGCATCCTCTACAACCTATGATATGGTGGTTTGAATAAATACTTAAATCTTAGAAGGTGGAGTTTGATTGGTGACTTGGCGAATTGGCTGAATGAAAAGTGCATGGGGAGGTGCATGAAAGGTAAAGCACATGAAAGGATGCACAAGTGGACAACTATGTAATGACACAAACAATTGAGCAAAGGGCAATGGCTATGGGTTGATAGGTGACTTGAAGATAGATTATGCAACTTTTCAAGGTTTACATAGGACTAAGCTTTTGTTGAAGACTAGCTAGGTTGCATTGTGTGGAAGGTTAAAGGCTAGAGAAACATGTGGAAGACCATGCCGAGTTAAGATAGAGAAGCAAACACCAAGGACTAGATGGAACAATCCTCTGTTGACCTACAAATAGTGAGCCCAATCCTCAAGAAAGCATTCATTAATTAGTTATTGATTGATTGATTATTGTCATTAGTTGAGAGATTCATTTTACACTACTGGATGTTATTGTAAGTAGAGAATGGCTTCCATGTTGTTCACACCCTATGCATGCATCATGGAGATCAATCAGTCGTTTGTATTAGGTGTTCTTTTATGAATAAAGGAATTTGTGTGTGCATTTTGGGTTATGATTTGTGTTTGATGCACAAGAACAAAGGGTAGGTGCAAATGTTTGTTAGATTAAGCTTTTTTGCTCCTCACAGGCCATGGTGATTTGGGGATTGGGTAGGTGAAAAAGTTAACACTTCTGGTGCTCTAGCTAATAACTAAGGTAAACTCCTAGCTAATAACTAAGGTAAACTCCTATTTTTTTGCCCAAGATGTTCTTTTTTTGTAGTGTGATGGAAATGACTGTGAGGAGCAATGTATCTAGGTTGTTCTCAAAGAGAACTTTTGGTAATGACTTATCATCATTAGGAATTTTTATTTTTTTGCTATGTTTGTATGCTTTGATTTGTGTCGTTTTCTTGCACTAGTTGTGGAATTTGTAACCTATTCAATATAGTTCTTCTCTTAAGATTTCAGTAGTTTTCTAATGAAAAACATTTGTAAGAGACCTTAGTGAGCCTAATATGCTTTGTTTTGGGATGTAATTGGCAGCAAATTGTGTAACTACCGATTGCACAAGTTGTTTTCCTTTGATGTGTTCTCTTGTAAGTTTAAGCATGTCATAAATGTATTTGGTGATGTTTTTCACTATTTCAGCCACAATTTTCATGCATTCAATATTGCTTGTATCCTTGATTAGGAGATTAATGCTATTGATGGCATAAAGGATACAAAAAATGGTAGGGTGCCTCTCCTAAAGAAGTCTTTCTACCCAGAACCAGAAATTGAAACCTCTCGGCTTCCTGTGAGTAATTTTTCTCTGTAGGCTCCACTATAGCTCTCTTCTCTACTATCTCTCTTGCCTTGTCCTTTTTTTCTAAATGAATTTTGTTCTCCTTTAAATGATTCATGCTGGGCATGAGGAAGAGTTAGGGCATGGGAATGACAAAGAACGTGAGCCATTGCTGCCACAAATTGCGTGGAGGCATCTTGACCAATCAAGTTCAAGTCAAAAATCAAAAGAGAATGACTATACATCTCTACAAGTTGATCATGTCTGGCATTGAAAGCTTATGAGATTGAGTGCTCTACAAGAGGGAAATGCCTGCACAATCAGCTATTTGGAGAGTGTTTCTAATGGGATCATGCCTGCAAACAATAATTGCAGTATGGGTGATGCTTTCATCCTTGGAAGTCCTAGCATGATCATTTTAAACTCCTTTTGCAGTATTCAGAATTTGAAATCTGGTCGTAGGGATTGATTTTCAGAAAGATCCGTACCTGTCCGAGGGTCGGCACCATATAGTCAGTGTGTAGAACGGAGAAAGTGGGACATATAAAAGCTTGATCCATACTTGACCAAGGCATGGAGGATGGTAAAACATATACAAGTGAGTCCATATAAGATTTCTATGATTGGTTATTATTAATGGATTGCCAATAGGGACAAGGAATAAATAACTTTATGGAGCACACAATAAAGAGGACCAAGACACATGAAGTTTGAGGTGCCAACAGTTACACAATGGATTCTTTTACATTTTAGCAGCCATCATGTGTTTCTATGTGTGTATGTTTTGACTTGTAATTTTGCTGCATTTGTTTTAGATTTTGAAACCTATTCAAGACAGTTCTTTTCCTAAGATTTTCATAATTTTTGATAACAAACATTTTCTTAAGATATGTTAATGAAGCTAATAAGCTTTGTATTGTGATGAAGTAGGTGGCAAATTGTGTAGCTCCCAGCTGCACAAGCTCCTTAATTTTGATGTGCTCTCATGTAAATTTATGTACATTGTAAATGTATTTGGTGATTTTTCTGACTACTTTATTTTAACCTATTTAGTTTTGCTTGTATCCTTAAGTAGGAGATCAATGCAATTGGTGGCACAGGGGGTACAAAAACTGGTAGGATGACTCACCTCAATTGGCTTAATTGCTATAAATGTTCCCCTGTGAAGTGCAATTTGTTGTGTATGTTTGGGTGGTGATAGGATGGCCTGTGGCCTGAAAGGATGTTTTTAGGTTTGCCCCAGCTTGGATATTGCTCAACTTGTCACTGCAGGTTGATTGGACTGTCAAAAATAGCAATCTGGTCTCCTTGATAATTGCTAGCTGTAGATGGATATCTTTCCAAACTCTTGTCTTGATATGATTGCCAAACTGCTGCAACCCTGGTTGGGATTGCAAATGAGGTCAGGGTTTGTGTCCTACCTCTAATCTGCCAAATGAGGGTTATCGTCCTCAAAGCAGTTCGCTGGAAAAATCGAGTTGCACAATAGGATAATGATCATAGATGCCAAAAATTGAAATTTAAACTTGCTAGTATACCTTCTGTACTAATTGGGCTCATGGAACCTATTTTTGGTGCATAGAATGAAATTTGAAATTCAATTTGAAATTAAAATGTTATATATTCTAATATTCTTTTATATATTTATATTATAATATCGGTATTGGAAAACACTATTTTAAATAAAAATAATAGCAAGATTATTGGCAGGAAAAGGAACATGACAGTAATAGAAAATAAATGGTAGGCAAGTTATATTGCTTGGTTAGAATAACACTTTCTGTGTACCATTGAGGGTATTGCCTTTAGAAACTGACTTGTTTCTATAGAATTTGTTGGTGCACTTGATTTGTATTTTGACTAAAATTATATCCTGGATCTATGGTGTTCTCATCAATGCCAATAGCTCTGCCTTACTTCTGCATGTCAGTGGTGCTATTTTAGTATTGCAGCATTCATCTCTTTGATTTGAATATTCATAGTAGTTGTGTGCAATGTACACATATGTTATGTCTATTTTCGGAAGATCTTGTGTTCTTTTTATTTTCCATTTAATATTACCTTTATTTTAATCTATCTAGGGAGGTCTACGATGCATATGCTTTGGGTATTCCATAATCATTCTGCACGAAGATTCTTACCTATTCTATCGACTGTTCTGAGTAGATAGTGAATATAACAAAATTTTATCGTTTATTGATCCCTAATAACATAAAAATAACAGCATGCCTCCAGTATTATCTGTTTGTGAAGGTGAACTGAAGTCATTCAATGAAAAGGCTCTCATTGTTGCCCCCTACTACTATATTAGACACTTGACATAACTTACTACCAAATAATATTGTCTTCATACAATGTACTGTTTTGAAATAATACTTTATATTATTGCCCCCTACTATATATTAGAAGCTTTATGAGGATAATTAATATAATACTTTATTTTGGATGATAGTTTTGAAATTAATTTTCTTCTACTGTTGATTTAGATGTTTGATATAATTTATTAAATAAATAAACTTTGGATTGCTTTTGCAGGTGCTATCAGACTTGGAACGATCTGTTTGTAGAATGGTCAACCGACAGGCAGGTTCCAAACTTACTGTGACTGTTCAAGATGAATTTGCATTGTTAGCAAATGAAAGTTTATTCCTTCTGTAAGGATATCAGGAATTTCTTTCTTCAATTAGACAATTTCCTTTAGAATTCTATGATTAAGTGTAAAGATCTTATGTAAGCTGCTTTTCCCTTATTGGAACTCATTATGAGCTTTTAAAATCTGGATATTTTCATTGCAGAATTGTTTATTGTGTTTATGTGCTTTTATTTATCAGTATATTGTATATCAAAACATTTGCAGGATGAAAGAAAAGTAGAATTCTTTGGTTTTGGTCAACATCACTGGATCCATGGCTTATGCAGCCAGATCTGGGTCTGGTTTGAACCAGATTTGGGATCTGGTTTGGTGTGGGAGGGAGCCACAAATATTAATAGTAAAGTTTGAACATTTTCATATTATTAATATATTATTATATTAATATCATTAGTAATGCTGCAGCGGAAGAATCCAGGAAGATTTCAGTAATGCTAAAAGACATGAACAACACTTTGATTGCGCTGGTCCCCAAGAAAACAAGAGAAACAATAATATCCGAAGCCATGGCTAATAGACTTAAAGTGACATTGCCAGATATAATCTCAGAAGAGCAGAATGGGTTTATCCTGGGCTGCTCAATTTCAGACATAATAATCATTGCCTTTGAGGCCATTTACAGAGTTAAAACTAGTGAGGCAGAAAGAATTTTAGTAAAGCTGGATATAAGGAAGGCCACAATCAAGTTGATCGGTATTACTTAATGAAAGTGTTGGCAAAGTTCAGGTTTGCTAGGAACGGCTTAATTGGAATTCCAATTGCATTTGAACTCCCAGTTCTCAGTGCTAATCAATGGTAGCCTGAGGGGTTTCTTTACTTCCTCATGACTACTATCTCCATTTGTCTTCTTGATAATGGCTGAAGCTTTTGGTCATTACATCCATTGAGGAATTTCAAAGAGAAGATGGAGAGGTATAAAAGTGAGCACCAGACATAAACCTAACAACACATCGGCAATTTGCTGATGTCACACTCCTATTTGGCATATCTATTAGTAGATAAGTAGAAGTCATTAGAAATGTGCTGGATTGTGACTGTTAAGCATTGAGGCAAAGTATCAACTAGAAGAAATCAGAAATATTCTTCAATATGGAAGTAAGGATGCAAAAAAGAGCTTGCAGCCATCTTAAGCATCAAAATCAGCCAGCTCCTAAGCAAATATCTTGGTATGCCTTTGTTCGCAAGCTCAGGTAAGTCATCACTTTATGCTACCCTTATAACAAGCTATAGTAGTAAAATGTCTTCATGGAAAGGAAATTGGCTGTCTTTGGCTGGCAAAATTCTAATGCTGAAAACAGTTACATCAGCGATTCTAATATTCATTATGTCATGTCTGAAATCATCTCCCGAACAAACTCAGGCACGCCCAGGGGCTAAGGGGCAAATCTATAGCTTCCCACCCAGCCGGTCGGTAGCTCTCCTTCGGTTTTTTTATAATAGTATACAAAGTTAATTAGATCTGATCAGAAAATGAGGAACTTATTTGGAAAGGAACTTTAGTGGATAAGAAATTCCAATTGATAGCATGGGAAACAATATGCAAGCCAAAAGAAGTGGGGGGTAGGTGCCAAATTGGTATGGGGAATTTATTCCAAATCACATAATAAGTGGGGATATAATTCTACAACATATAACACTTGGATTCAGAGGCCCCAGAAAAAATCTTAGCCACTTCAAATCATTGCAGTGAAATGGTGATTTGGCATTTCATGTTAACATGTAGACATGTCCGAAGTAAGTATATTAATTGAGAAGTAAAAGATGATAGAAGGGCATTGTTTTTGGAGGATTCATGGAATGGATATCTATCTCTCAAGGAAATCCCCTACATAGAAGAAACAACACAAACATTGGAAGAAAACTTAGGCCATGTGCATGATTAACAATTGATTATTGAAAGAGAAGGGAGTGGCATTCGAAGAAGTCAATGGGTGTGACTATACTAATATAACAGATGGACATCTTTAAAATGAGCTGGCCCATGGGTTCCATTCATGGTTTCAGTGGTTGGTCAAAATGAAACACTGTCCAAGCATCAAGGTAATCGGGGAAAAGAATTTCTGAAATCTGCCATAGGGGCTGCACCTTCACAAGGTATGGACTGGTTCTTTTCTTTTGAGGTGGGAAGTTCTGATAGCAGCATGGAAGAGGACAGTGAGCCAGAACTAAATGTTTGAAAATGCGAGAAATATGTTCTTATTTTATGGGTGGGTATATAAACCTAAAATAGTTTGGGAGATCCAGCATATGCAGATAATATAATTTACCCCATGGGGTTTTTGTATCTGGCCCCACATTGGAGCAGATAAATAATGGAAATACTATGAGTATGCCCCCCTAGACCAAATTTACTGACCATTTTTTTTTACTGGGACTGGGACTCGACTGGCAGTCCAAAATTTCCACTTGGACTTGGGACTCGACACGGACTCAGCAAAAAAACAACTACTTATATTATACAAATAAAAAAGAAATCAATGCATTTAGAGAATATAAAGCCTAATTTTGACTATCAATTTGTCATATTTCAAACATTACATGTCATATGATCCTCTCACTCAATATTTGAAATTTCATGGTTTCAATTGTATATCAGAATTATAAATCTATAAATATTTACATATGACGATATGTCAAAATGAGAAAAACAACTAAACAATCTACATCTTCCCTCTTTCCCCTCCTAATGTAACTTAATTTTTCAGGCCTTCAACTAGAAGGTTCTACAATATCAAAACGTTGATGGATTGTTTCTTCAAAAGTGTCTTCGTTTTCCTCCATTGCATCCAATTCTGCAAGACCTTCATTAGTGAGGAGGACATCATCTTGTTCATCGAAAGTCCGTTCACCATAAGCATCAACATTATCCAAAGTCAATGGATTCATGTAAAATGACCTCCACATTTCTAGTTCGAAGGTGAAGGTTGTACCAAACAAAGACAAGATCGTTGAGGCATTCCTGGGTCACTTGTTTTTCTTCTTTGTGTGAATGCTCTCAAATAAGCACCATTTGCGTTCATAATTAAAAGCAATACATGGCTGGGACAAAATATGGATGGTCAGCCTTTGAAGATTTGGCATGCCAACACTATAATTCTCTCACCATAAATCTACAAAAAATGTTTAAAAATATAAGAATTTAGTCAAGAATATAATAATGAAGTTTTTAATTTCTGTTTGTAGTATTGAACTGAAATTTTCACCTGGTTGT
Source organism: Cryptomeria japonica (assembly GCF_030272615.1). NCBI lineage: Eukaryota > Viridiplantae > Streptophyta > Pinopsida > Cupressales > Cupressaceae > Cryptomeria > Cryptomeria japonica. The sequence goes on along the minus strand of NC_081408.1, from coordinate 603,899,540 downwards.
TGATTTTCTCTTCTTTGAATTGCTTGCTTGAGCTGAAGAGAAGAGTCTCTCCTCCACACCCTTGTAGACCTTGAATAGATAGATATTATGTATGTAAAATGGATGTTTGTAGAGAGTCACATTGCCAAATTCATAAATAAGATATAGTAAATCTCACCTCCAACTCATCAAGAACTTTGTCTCTCATCTCATGATTTGATACTATCTTATCAAGGCATGTAATAACACCTGCCATGTCCTCCTTATCAGCCTTAAATGTATCAGAGAAGTAGAATTTTGGATTCTAGTAGTAGGCCAAGGCATGTATTGACTGGTGTAGTTGGTTTGTTCATCTACAATCAATGATGTGCCAAATGATTTCTTTTTTTTTTGTTTCTGGTATAGTAATGCAAAACGGTCTCTTTGGCCTTATCAATTGCCTCATAAAGGAAGCCCATTGGCATATCGTCTCCATCCACCATATGAAGAACCGTAATCAAAGGTTTTGTCACCAAAAAATTTGAAAACAAATTTTAAATTATTACAAAATTAACCCATAAAAAAAAATCAAAGAGTTTATGTTTGTACTTGTTACTTACTCTGATTAACTCCTCTCCATTTTTGATGACGTGTCATAAACAATTGTTTTTGCAGTCTTCTCCTCTACTTTTTTGGAAAATGGAGACTCCAACAAAGCATCAGACAAACATTTGCTTGAAATGAGGAATTGTGGCAAGAATGCTTTGCAAAGTGAGGAAGTGGCTAGCAAATTGTGTCACTCCTAGTTGCACAATGTCCTTGCCATTTGTGTGTTTTCACATTAAAGAAAGGACCCAAGTATGATTATAGATAAATTTGGTAAACTATTTAGCATCTGCAAACACACTTTTGACCCATCCAATCTTCCCAATGTTCTCTAACAACGAATCCAAACAATGTGCAGCTCAAGGAGTCCATGAAAAATTAGGATGCCTCTTCATACTAAGTCTCCCTATGGCTACATATGCAACTGCATTGTCCTTGATAATTTGGACAACATTCTCAATCCCAACCTCTTGGATCACTTTGTCCGATAGATTGCACAAAGTCTCATCATTTTTTACTTCATGCAAGGTATCTATAGACTTCAAAAACACCAATGTGCCATCAAAAGCCACTAAAATGTTAAGGAAAGTTCTATTCCATCCATTTGTCGATCCATCTAATAAGAATTTACAGTCTAACTTTCCTTTGATCATCAATGACAAGCCGTGTATTTTTTTATGGATTCCTCTAGCAATGGTCTACTCAATCTCTAGCTGTTGGAGTCTTAAACCCTTTACCCTCAATTATCAAAGCATTCACCAAACCTTCCCAATATGGGCTGATCACCACATTGAAAAGTAAATTATTATGGTGCCAAAAGTTTGCTACTGCCATCCCAGCTTCATGGTGCTTTTTCTGTTTTTCAAGTAGTACCTTCAAGTGAGGGTTGTGCTCCCGGAACATTGTGTGGAACAAAGAAATTAGGTGATGAAGAAGGAATCTGGCTAGAAGTAGAAAAAGAACCTCCAGGATTCTCACCAATAGATGAATGTGGTTGACGAAAGCCTAGACTTGGGCCAACAAAGGAATCCATAGGTGCAAAACTAGATACATTATGACTTATCATTGTTGCTATTGTTTTTCCCTTTTTTTCATATTGTACTCAACAAGTAGGGCATTCATCTCTTTAGAAATCTCTTCTGTCGGACACCTTAGGGCATATCTTCACATTTCTTCTACATATTTAAGCAAGGTTGTATTTTTAATACATTAATTCTACCTGTCATCCCTTGATAGTTCACAGTATCCCATACTTCTATGCAGGATCTTTTCTAGCACTAATTTGTATTTACTTGAAGTTGACACTATAAATGTTAGTGCAATTTCCATTTAATGAACAAGTTATATGCAAGATGGTGTATTTAAGATTTTGGTATTATGACTCTGACAATAATATTGTTGTCTTCAATATTGTAACATGAATAGTAATAATATTGAAGATCTTTCTTTTGCTGCAGGTATGGAGGATGAACATGTATCGATTTCAATGTCATCCCCTTTCTTTTGAATGATGCATATATAGTAAGGTAGTCATGATCAAGTGGCACCTTGATCGGACATGTCTTTTAGACATGTCCGACCAAGATGTCACTTGGTCGTGACTCTTCCAAATGTCAACCGATCCATTCGGTGTCTATGATAACTAATTGGTGCCATTGTAAATGATAACAGATCGATATAAACACACCTGATAATGAATCGGTATCAAAGCAAACAAGCCCGATAACTAATTCGGGTCAATTCTAATATAACCCGATTATATATCGGTAATATTTTGGACATGTATTTAATTGCAATTCGATAATGAAGAGGTTCGATATATAAATCATTCATATGAAATATATATCTGCATTACTGTCTTTCTTCATTTGATGTAAATAGATAGGTATACGGTTTTATTTGATCAATGCTACTTGAATCAACACTCCCTCTTAGCTAGGGAAGATAAAGTTACCATATCTATCATCTCATTTCTTATGATGGTCAGGATTCCTTATGAGGTTTCATAATCTTACTCTACATAGGATTATACCATTCAAATATGAAGTATCACCTAAACACGTGATACAAGGGGTTGGTCATATTGTAATGACATGATATCACCTAAGCACGTGATATCAGTATTGCCTACACACGCAATACTTAAGGATAATCATATGAAAATAATTAAATTTTCAACATATCCAAGTTGTGATAAGTGCACTAGCATTCTATTTCAAATGTAATATCAGAACACAATCATGGCACATCCATGACATACCAGAGATCCTATCACGATAACTGGTTTGAACATCATAAGATCGTCACCTTATGATGTTCCCATACAAGTGTACAATATTTGAGAAGTCGTCACTTCTTGAATATGAAAACAGGGGGTTACACCCATAGAAGTCCTAACACGACAAAGAAGTTTACACATTAAACATCTTATTGATATGCAAGTATAGGTTACAAAACAGATTACCTTTCTATCATACCCAAACCTTTTCTGAAGTGATCAACCTTCACTCTAGAAAGGGGTTTGGTCAGAATATCTGCAGCCTGGTCTCCTGTATTCTCATACTCCAATTGGATTACATTTTTGTCTACCATATCTCGCATGTAATGGTATGGAATCTCAATATGCTTGGATCTATCATGGAACACTGGATTCATTGAAAGTTTTATGCAGCTTTGATTGTCGCAATGGATAATAATAGGTTTCATAGGATCACCAAACAATCCCACAAGTAACTTTCTAAGCCACACTGCTTCTCGGGCAACCATGGAGGCCGCAATGTATTCGGCCTCGGTGGAACTTTGCGCTACAGAAGACTGCTTTCTGCTGATCCAGAATATCATGGCTGATCCCAAACTGAAGCAGCACCCAGAGGTGCTTTTCCTGTTAGTCACACTTCCAGCCCAATCTGAATCTGTGAATCCGTGTAGATTAAGATCAACTTTCTCATACTTGAGACCAAGATTTAAGGTGCCTTGTAAATATCTCATAATGTGTTTTACTGCAACTAGGTGTATCTCCTTTGGCTCACACATAAACTGACTCAAAGCATTCACTGCATAGTAGATATCTGGCCTTGTATTTACTAGGTACATAAGAGACCCAATCATCTGCTTGTATAGAGTGGGGTCAGTAGAAGGTGATTCTGCTGCTGCTTCTTTAAGTTTATGAAGATTGGTTTCCATTGGAGCGGTCATGGGTCTACAGTTTAGCATTCCAAATCTCTTCAGGATGTCCAAGGTATACTTGCCTTGGTTTAGAACAATGTTATCAGAATTCTGCCATACTTCCAACCCTAGGAAATAATGAAGGAATCCCGAGTCCTTCATATCAAATTCTTTGGATAGATCTTTCTTGCATTGATCTATAAGGTGATCTTCTCCTGTGATTAATAAGTCATCAACATATAAAATCAATATTAGCATATCACCTTTGTTCTGTTTGTAGTAGAGATTAGGATTTGCATCATTTTTAGAGAAGCCTAGTTTTGATAGATATGTGTCAATTCTTTCATACCAAGCCCTGGGAGCCTGTTTAAGCCCATATAGAGCTTTCTTGAGTCTACACACATGAGATTCTGCATGATAAATCTCAAACCCTTCAGGTTGCTCTGGGTATACTTCTTCAGAGATCTCTCCATTAAGAAAACCTGTCTTTACATCCATTTGATGTACCTTCCATCCCTTTGCTGTTGCAATGGCTAGCACAGTCCTTACTGAGGTATATCTGGCTACGGGAGAAAATGTTTCTTCATAGTCTATTCCTTCCTTTTGAGAGAACCCTTTGGCTACAAATCTTGCCTTATGTTTTTCAATACTGCCATCTGCTGCATGTTTGATCTTAAAAAACCATTTAGAAGAAACAACAGATTTCTTAGTTGGCCTAGGAACAATCTCCCATACATCATTTTTCATTATGGATTGATACTCTTCAGACATAGCATCCTTCCATACTTGATATTTAAGGGCATCAGTTACATTGTCAGGTTCATTTTTAGATAGATCATTCATAAGAGCAACATAGCTAGTAAATTTATTAGGCTTTTTGCTTTCTCTGAAGGTTCCTAAAGGAGCAGCAAACCTTTGAGCTTCTTCTACTGTTTTGGTGGCCCATAGTGGTCTTTTCTTGAGATTTCTAGGTGAGTGTTCATTTTCATTTTCAGATTCATCTAGATTCTCCCTCTGAAACTCAGGAGCAGGATCTTCATCTAAGTTAGAAGTAGGGACATAGATTTCAGGTTCTATGGAGCTTTGAGCTCTTTTGAAGGCTAAGTCCTCCTCAAAGATTACATCCCTACTTAGTTCAATATTTCTTTGACCGGGTACATAGATTCTGTAGGCTTTGGAGGTTTTACTATATCCTACAAGCATTCTTTTTTTTCCAGAAGGCTCTAGTTTTAGTCTTATTTCTTTAGGTACATGGATATAGACAAGACACCCAAATATCCTAAGGTGGCTGATATTTGGCTTAATTTTAGTGAATAATTCCTCAGGAGTTTTATCTTCAAGATGGAAGTGTGGGCATTTGTTTTGTATATATACAGCGGTGCTGGATGCTTCTGCCTAGAGATTTGTGTTAAGGTTTTGATCTAGAATCATGGCCTTGGCAGCTTCGACTATAGTCCTATTTTTTTCTTTCAGCTACCCCATTTTGTTGGGGGTTATAAGGTATAGTAAGCTCCCTCTTGATTCCATATCTCTACAAAATTCTTTAAACGAATCTGATGTGTATTCTCCCCCATTGTTAGTTCTTAGGGTTTTAACTTTGTTTCCTGAGTAGTTTTCAGTTAGTGATTTAAATTCTTTAAACCTAGAGAGGATCTCTTTTGATTCTTTACATTTCAGAAAGTAGATCCAAGTCTTCCTAGAGTAGTCATCAACAAATATTACATAATACAAGAATCCCCCTAGAGAGGGTACAGACATAGGTCCGCATACATCAGAATGAACTAACTCTAGAACTATACTAGTTTTTCTAGTACTATTTTGGAATGTACCCTTGGTATTTTTACCTAGGGCACATCCTTTGCATGCCCTTGAATAATCTTGCTTTAACTTGGGTAGACTTGTGACAAGGTTTCCCATTGAAGATAAAGCCCTAAAATTCAGATGGCCTAATCTTCTATGCCAAACTTCATTTGCATTAGTGGCTTCATGGATTAGGGCTAGGTTGGGTTTTGTGCACAACTCATACAAATAACCCTGTCTCTGTCCAATGGTCTTTGCCTTCTTGATGGAAGAGTTCTTTGGCCAAGCCAATACTCTGTTGTCCATGAATGTCACTCTGTATCCGTTATATTCCAGTGCCGATATAGAGACTAGATTCCTTTTGATGCCGGGGACATATAGTACTCTTCGAGCCGCAAGGATATGCCTGTCTTCAATTTGATGGTGCAGGTTCCCATTCCTCTGACTGGATGTGTGGAGTCATCTCCGATGGTTACTTCCTCATCACTCTCCTCTGTCATGGAGTCAAGTACTTCTCTAAACCCTGTGATGTGCCTGGATGAACCACTGCCAATCACCCATGAGTTGATCTTGTTAGAAGCTTGGCTTGTGAGTGCTGAGTAGAGTACATATTTTCCGGAGTCATCTTCCCCTTTAGTCTATCTTGCTTTGGCAAATGTAGCATGTTGCTTGGTTCTTTCCGGGCACTTTGCAACATAGTGTCTGAACTGATCACATCTGTAACATTGGATGTGAGATAAGTCCTTCTTTGAAGTGTTCTTGCCTTGACGACCTTTTCTCTTCCTAAATTGCCTTTTCTTGTTTTGCTTGGTGGAGTTAGTGTTTAGGACTTGTAGGTCTTCATCTATATTTTTATGTTTCATTCCTTTCTTATTCAGTCTAGATTCCTCTTGGAGATAGTCATCTCTTAGTCTTTCAAACTCGGGATATTTGTCCCTTGCACTGATGCTCTGGACAAATGTTTCCCATGCACTAGGTAACCCATCTAGAACAATGAGTGTTAACTCTTTGCTCTGAATCTCATATCCTAGGGTTGCTAGTTCATCTCTTAGAGTTGAGATCCTCATGAAGTAGGCGTTTACTGTCTCTCCTTTGTTCATGGTTATATGATTGATTTCTCGCTTCAAGGCCAGAGTTCGACTTGCATTTGATATCTCAAATGTGTTCATAAGTGCTTTGAACATTTCAAAAGCCGTTTCATGTTTCTTTATAATGGGCATTATGTTATTTCTCACCCCATCAACAATAATCTTGATTGCTTTTTCATTTCCTTCTATCCATGATGCTTTGTCAGGTTCGGTCTCTGGTTCCGTAGATTCAGTCTTGATAAAAGTTTCGACTTTGTTCTCCCTTAGAATCATCTTGATTCTGAACTTCCATGCGGAGAAATCATCACCCACACCAAGTCTATCTTTGAATCTCATAGCATTGGCCATTAGAGAAATAGGATGCTTGATATAAACTAGTTCTTAAATTTTCCACAAAATTGAATAGCCTCAGGTTCGATAGCCTGGCTCTGATACCATGTAAATGTTAGTGCAATTTCCATTTAATGAACAAGTTATATGCAAGATGGTGTATTTAATATTTTGGTATTATGACTCTGACAATAATATTGTTATTGTAACAAGAATAGTAATAATATTGAAGATCTTTCTTTTGCTGCAGGTATGGAGGATGAACATGTATCAATTTCAATGTCATCCCCTTTCTTTTGAATGATGCATATATAGTAAGGTAGTCACGATCAAGTGGCACCTTGATCGGACATGTCTTTTAGACATGTCCGACCAAGATGTCACTTGGTTGTGACTCTTCCAAATGTCAACCGATCCATTCGGTGTCTATGATAACTAATCGGTGCCATTGTAAATGATAACAGATCAATATAAACACACCTGATAATGAATCGGTATCAAAGCAAACAAGCTCGATAACTAATTTGGGTCAATTCTAATATAACCCGATTATATATCGGTAATGTTTTGGACATGTATTTAATTGCAATTCGATAATGAAGAGGTTTGATATATAAATCATTCATATGAAATATATATCTGCATTACCGTCTTTCTTCATTTGATGTAAATAGATAGGTATACGGTTTTATCTGATCGATGCTACTTGAATCAACAGACACTACTGTTCTAACATGAAAAAAATCAGTAGGGTTTAGCAAAAAATCAGCAACAAGAAAAATGACATGCATTCATTTAAAATATATAGAATCCAAAAAATAAGCTAAAAGTATTGGGAAATAAGGGATGGAGGGAAATGGAAGAAATTTTGACAACATTTCCCCTAGATTTTCAATTTTTTAAAATTTTTAATTCAAGAAAACAAAAAAAGAAAATAAAGATTACTTGTTTAATGGTTTGATCCCAAAAGCTTGTCTTCTCTACTCCTTTACTTGCTAGGATGCTGTTTGGCTTGGGGAAATGGATGAGAAAGAGATAAAAATGAAAAAAAAAGTAGAAGTTTTTTTGATTAAAAACCCGGTTGGGTGCACCTAGAGGCATACTGAGAGTCTGAGCCTAGGACTCGTGAGTTCATGCCGGACTCGGTCGAGTACACTGCAAGACTCGCTAGGACTCAGCTCACGAGTCTTGGTCGACTTGCCTTCAACGCTCCAAGCAATCTTGAGTTGGGCAAGTCCTGCTGATTATTCGATGAGTTTTGAATCTATGACACAAACAAATCTCTTATAAGAAAATTATATCTGTCAAGCTATATTTGAAAGGTAAATAATGTTTAATGGCCTTGATTAAAATTTTGGATGCTATTGCTATTTATATATTGGACTAGTGAAATTTAGAGCGATTGTTGTAAAGAATAGTTCTATCTAGTATTATTCTGTGATTAAAAGTTGCCTTTTCTTAAGCAAAATATTTGGCATATTACAAGTAGATAGCTTTGGGAAGAAATTACACCAAAAACATATTTATGTGGAAGTTCTAAGCCATTCCTTCTAACTAGTCGTCGGGATGATAATGGTAAAAATTGCAGAAAAGTTATACATACAACTTTGTGTGTAAAAGAGAGATTGATTGGCATAGTTTTGCATTGACACAATTAGCCACTGGTGAACTTGAATGGTTTGTTTAAGAATAATTAACAATTGCTCTATAAACAATTTCACAAATTATTGTTTTTTTTGTCAAATAAAGTTCATGTTTTCAGTCATTAGCAAGAATATATCAACTATATCATGCCAATAGATATATAAAGTGGCTGGTTTTTAGTATATGTTTTTGGGTGAAGGATTTATGGGTCAATTCACATTAAGCCACTTTATATAAGAACCATTTTTTAAGACAGAGAATCTGCTTAGGATTAGGTTTATGTAGAATTAATCATCAAGCCAATCATCACCACACGTAACTTCTCCATTTAAGGAATGTCATATTTTTGATAGCTTTGGATATAGGATTGGAAAAGAAAAGAAAAAAAGCTAAAGTAGATTCCTCTAGCAAGCTTAATGAGCAAAATGGAAGTGATGCAGTGGTTGATGTTCTCAATTACTAAGCATTAAGTAGGACGTGTATCAATTTGTTGCTGACGATGGGGATGCTGATGAGGTTATCAGAATCCATTTCAAAGTAAGTGACAATTCTCATTTATTGTGGCACCAAGCAATGTGGGAATTTGTGGGGTTCTCAAGTCTTGACTTTGGAACACTGTGAACTTGTGGGTCGGAACTAGTGTACATATTAGTTGATCAAAAATACAAATCTTGACGGGCATTCAGTAATAGAAGGAAATCTTGATAATTGAAGTTATGTGGCATTGTACAGTCAGGTTAATATATAGACATATTTGCAGAACATGTAGCTCACAATATCGATTTTATTGAAGATTCTGATAGAAGTGGTAGATGGTCAAGATGTGTTAAGCTTTTGCTATCTCAGTACCTATGCTTAGCTCTGCAAAGTTGAGTAAACACATCTTTCTCTCTGACATTGATAGATGCTTAACTTTGATGTTTTTTTTTTGCATCTCCATGTAAAAAGTGAATAGCATGTAATATCAATTCAATAACTCAATGTTTGCCATTATTATTATAATTGTATAACCTAACATTTCTAGGAACATGGGTATGGTTTGCATGAAAATGCTAGGTATATCACATTTGAGATTTCTTTTAGTTGGTTTGCTCTAGTGCACTCCTAGCAAGCATATAATTAGTATTTATGCTAAGAAATGTTGTCAACAGTTGCATTGGTTGCAAGATAAGTACATGTGGATGTTCAATTTAACTCATCTTATTTCTAGGACCATTGATATTCTCTTGAAAGTTTTTCCTTTAACTTTTCTTTAGAATTAAAGCTTACTGCAACAACTGAACACCTGCAGGTTGCAACGATAGCATGGTTTGATGTAGAAGATGTTTGCGGGAGCCACTCATTTGCAATTCCTTGCGTTCTTTCCTTTCCTTATTTTTGCCGATTTTTCCAGTGTCTTCGGCAATATAAGGACACGAAAGACAGGTTTTGTCTTTTAAATGGTAAGATCTTGCTGAATGATTTGATATAGAAAAATAAAGTATTACAGGGGAAGGAAAAGACAAGGTAAATGTTTCAACTAGAAGTTGGGAATTATTTGCTCGACCAAGTCCCATTTGTTTTTCCAATAAATATGGAAATAGTTGTTTTAGGAAACAAATGAGTAGTATAACTATAAATACTTGGACACATTCTAATCTAATATTGGCATATCTAGAATAAATTCTCACACTTCCTCATTTTGTAAGTTTATCAACTTTAGTGTAGCCAATTCCACTCCAGGTTAAACAAATCAAACAATAGGAATAAAATAAAATGGTGCTATGCTTCATGTGAAAATATTTGACAGGATTATTTGAAAGTTGCCTATATCAGTCTTCTGTGATCCTAATTTTATAATCTTATAACCACTTTTCAGGTTAATTGAATTTGAAAAGTATTTTTAACTAGCTATAACTAGTTCAATGGAAATCTATATTTAATGGTGATCCATTTTATTGCCTTAGAACCAGCCACATACTTTATTTATGCTTCTTTGGGGTACGCTGGTATGGCATTAGAGACTTAATTGTCATATCAAACCTTCTCTAAAACGTCTTCACTTATATATTGTTTTCTCAAATTGCCTTATTGTGTACAAGACTTTGTTTGACAAACTAACTTGTGGAATAATCAATAAACTTGATATAATGGGTAATTTTTCTCGACAATGACAATCCTATGAATAAACATTTCAAAGTTACTCATATTCCTCCATACTCATCACCTTGTATTTCCTCATCTTGTATGAATTGCACCTTTTCGGACAAGCACAATCTTCCCAACAGATATGGAAAGTGGTGACAATCACACATGACAATTTCCAGTAAACTAATTTACTGCCACTGCTTAGTTACATTGACATGCTGACCTTTTTCTTTGCCATGAATTTTTTTATGGAATCGTGGATGTGGATGGGATGTACACTATATGTTCAATTTTTGCACCTTATTTGTTAATACGAAATATCTGTGTTGACTCCACCATTGATCAAGCTTGCGGTACTTCCCTCCAGGTTCTTATTTTGGTTCAGGGCATAAAATTTTTGTTTGCGCTATGCAGTTAGTCATGTTGACTGCTTCTTAGTCATGAAACTTTGTATCATTTGATTTTAGCACAGTACATTATTTTTGTTGCATTTATTGATGACCAACTTTCAGTTCATGATCAAATTTTAAAGTCCGTCTATGGCATTACTTACAGAGGTATCGTTCCCTCTTGAAATTTTGCAATTTTATAAATAAACTATACCAATAATTGGAGAGGGTGAAAATGCTTTCATGGCCATCCTATCCCAAATTCTTATTATTTGTCTTTCTTTCTTCATTTTTTCCTTTTGCAAATAATCCCATCAGATGGAGAAAACATGACCTGTCAACTTATTAATGCAAAATTGATGCTTTTGGGTCCAGTCTATCAATTCTTGGGAATTTGAGGTTTCTGAATATCTTAAGTTTACTTTCCATCTGGAATATTGCAGTGGTAATTCTTATTTTTGGTTCTTATAATTGCAACAAGTCCTCGACACTAATCTAATCCAAACTTTCCTGCAGGGCTCTTATTTCTGTTGCCTCCACTTCTTTTTCTGACAACGCTTTGTGCCATGATCCTCAAGTCAACTAGTATAAATGCCCTTGTAACATAAAAATGAGACAATTGATGTTCAATTTAATTACAGTGAATTTCTAAGCAATCAAAGTTTCCAACCAGTGGAAACGAATTATCAAATTTGCATTAAGGACTCTGAATTTATAGTATTGGAGCATGAAATGAGAGGCAAATTCTCCAAGATTTTTCTTCCTCCCAAAGAGTTGCATTTTGTTTGTTACAAGAAAACGGTCACTAAATTAATTTGTCAAATATGCCACTCTGAAAAAATAACAGTCATCTTGTAATTGCTGATGAGAGTACATTCATACGGTATGTTTGACTGCTGATTATCATCTTCCACATGTAGATTCTGGGACTTGTTATTTTGTTTGTTCCTTTAAGACTTTACAGGTCTACGAACTTACAGAATTTCCACTTATCTAGCATTGTCATCTGATCCAAACTCCATGATCATGTGATGTCAGATTCAGTGTTGGGATTCACAGATTTATGGTGCTTATAAGATTTCCGGTTGCCCACTTCTGTCATTGACATCTGCCTTGCCTCTCTTTCCCTAAACTGCTGTAGTATAGTAATTTTTGCTTTACAGGCATATGGTATTATAGGGGATTTCAGAGGTTTTCTCTGATATTCCTGGTTATAACTGTAAATCTCAGCTTAAGTTTAACTGATGTTTTAAAAAAAATATTTTGACATAACATTAAGCTTGCAGGTCTAATTAGAAAGATCAGTGCTTAATTATTAACCACAGCTTCAGCTGTCTTCATTTTTCTACTGACATGTTGACCCTTGGGTGTCTCTCAGCTTTGAAATATGCTACGGCGTTCCCTGTTATTTTCCTTTCAGCACTCAAATATCACGTGGATCCAGAAATGTGGACAAATGTTTATCGACCTCTTTGGCTGTTCTCGAGTGTTATTAATTCTTGCTATTCATTCTATTGGGATGTAACCCGTGACTGGGAATTAAGGTTTGCCTATATTTCTGCATTTTGTGATTCAACAGTTGGAATAAGTAAATATTCTTTTGTTGCTCTTTCCTTCTTAGATTGTTGTTGTGATCTGTGGTTGTTTGTTTTGGCAGTGTGTTTTCCAGAATTTTTAGGTTTAAAGGCCCTCATTTGCATCCAATTATGTTATATGGCCGTCGTTGGGTAAGTATAACTTTATGGTTTTTAGCATTTGTTCAAGAATGTTGTAATGCTATTGATACTTAAAATTCTTAAACTAGTTAAGTTGAAATATGACCAGCCTGTTTTTTAGCTTTCATAAATAAACTACCATCTCTGTTGTGCCAGTAAACAATTAATAAACATCCTCCAAGCTGCTTGTTTTGCAATTTCAAAGACTTAATGTATTATGCATGAAAGGCTATTTACCAATTTACTTATCTTTTTAATTCAAGTTGGGACTCTGTTTTCACTTTGAAAGTGGTTCTCTCCGTTTCTGCCTATTCCCTAATGTTTCTTCAAGAATTTTACAGCATAGAGAATATTATACGATTCTGAAAGTTTGAGGATTCTTATATAGTAGTGGAAGTTTGAATTGGATTTCTTTGGATTTCTTTGGATTTCATGTAAATACTCCAAAGATAATGGCAAGACCAGATAATTAAATAGTTAGGTCATTATGATAGTACCCACTCTAGATTCCCCATTTCTTAAATAGAAGCATAAAATAATTTTCTTTCTGATATCCAATACTGCTGCCATTGTTTCTAACTGTTGTAATTCAATTTCAGGTTTATTACTGGGCAGTTATGAGCAATCTTGTTCTTCGTTGTGCATGGACATATAAACTTTCAGCACATTTACGGCATAATTATTTAACAGTTTTTACAATAACAGCCTTGGAGATATTTCGTAGATTCCAGTGGATATTTTTCCGTGTGGAAAATGAGTGGAATAAGATAACACTGAAGTCAAACGAATGGAATAAAATAGCTCCAAAGTCAACTATGCAGTTTCCTCTTGATGATATTCCTTCTTCAGAAAAGGAAAAGTTGCTTGGATCTGCTCAGCATAGTGTATAAATAAGGTTATTCATATTTAAGAAATGCTGCTTCATTATTCAATTTTAAATTCTCATTTCATTTGTTGTATGCTCTTTTAATATGGTTCTGCATTATTTTGTCATTGTAGTCAAATCGGTTTCAAATTATTTGTAGATTAAGTTTTCTTTCTGAGTTTCATATGGTTTATGTTAGGAAACTTTAAGAGGAAAGAAGTGTTATATTCATCATGAATTTATATCTATAGATTGTTAAAAGTCCTCAAGTGTACTATTTCACTTATTTTGTACTAATATTCGGTTGAAAAGCTTTAGATCTGAAGTATGCTGTGCTATTATGTAGTTGAAAAACTTTAGACCACTACTAATTATCTTACTGGGAGATGGACATCCTTATAAATCTATTGCCTTGCTCCAAAATGAGAGAATATGATTCAATATGATTCAATGCAATGAAGCAATTAATGTGTTGCTTTAAAAATAAAAAATTGTGATGGTAGAATCAATAGAACACTCAATACTTGGGTTCCTCATATTTTCCTACTATTCAATCCACCGTTTTAACAATAAAATTTAAATTTTCCAATCCACCGTTTTAACAATAAAATTTAAATTTTCAACTCTAAAATGTGAGCAAAATCATCTTCTTTTTTTTTTTTTTTAAGTTTGTTTTTCTTTCTTTCATTTTTTTAAGTTTGTTTTTCTTTCTTTCATTTTTTAAGATTTTTTTTTAAATTTTTATTATTGTTTTGTTCATAAGGATTGCAAAGGTGCTAAAAGATGTTCCCTAAGTGGTAGGGGAGGGATCTAGTTTGCTCAAAGGACTTTTTATCAATCTAATATAAGTATTTTGTGAGATTTTTTTCCTGGTAGAGATTTTTTTTTTTGTTATTATGACTTGCTGTAGGCAATAGCATTCACTTATGCATAATTAATTGATTTTTGGCACCAATAAAAAATGATTTTATTTTTGTTTTCAAAATAAACTTACTTTTATTAAGTTGAGATTCATATTATTAAATTAAAAATTATTTATTTACAATATGATTGGATGAAATTTTTTTGTGTTATAGAAGTAAATTTATAAGAATTTGATTCACATCATTTAAATAAAATAAAATAAAATAAAATAAAAATTTAAATAAATAATTAAACTATTTTATTACAAGCATTACACATGTATCTATTATAAATAATTTAGTATAATTTTCTTTTGGAAAACATTCTATTTTATATTGATACTTTTTGAAAATTATATATATATTTTTAATCATTTTAATATATACAATATAATTTTATAACATTTAATCATAAATTTAAATATTTTTTATTTAGTCATTTAAAAACCCTATTTTTCTTTATTGTTTATATTATCCCATTTATAATTATTAATAGTTTATTTAGATCAATTATTATTAATATCACATAAATATAAAATAATATATAATTTTAAGCAACTATATATATATATATATATTATTTTACAATTATAATTATATATTTATAATTAAATTAGGATCATATTATCAAGGAAATGTATATTTTCACTATAATGTTTATATTATATTATAGTTATTAATATTATTTTATGGTAATGAATTGATTAATTATTGCCATTTAAATAAAATAAAATAACAATTTAAATAAATAATTAAATTATTTCATTAAAGCATTACACAACAAATATTTTTATTATAAAAAATAAGCTCAATTATATCCATTATAATTATAATTCCATTTAATTTTTTTTAGAAAATATTCTATTTTTTATTAATACTTTTTGAAATTATATTTTTTTGATCCAAAATTCAGTTATGTGCTATGTTAGACCAGCAATGACATTAGAGTTTGTCAAGTGTTAGACACGAAGGGGTTGCAAAATGAACAAATTATGGAATAATGCGATGATTAAAGGCAACTAAAATCTCATCTCTTAGTGAAGAAAGGATTATGGAGGCTAGTTGCAAAGTCTTTTTAAATAGTGGTTGTCTCATCCTTTTTGAAAACATTCTCTATTTAAGAAGAATGTTCCTCTCTTCCTAAAAAAAATGTCCCATTGGATAAGGCATTTTAGAATGAGGCTAGAGACCATGCAAATGAATACATTTTGAATATGATCAAGTTTGTTGATACAATTCCACTATTGGACAAAAGTTTATGATGAAATAGATTGTGCTAAAAAAAGGCATAAACACAAAGGATGATATTAAAGAAATAGGTTATCTAAGGGTGACAAAAATTATGTGAAACATTGAGTATGATCAAGTTTGTTGATAGAAATCCACATGTTTGGAAGAAGTCTATGATGAAATAGATTGTGTTAAAAAAGGGCAGAAAGATATAATAACATTGAAGAATTGAGTTTTCTAAGGGTGGAAAGAAATTATTTGTGACCATTCGAACAAGAGGATCACATCTTACATATCCATGCATATGCATTTTCTTCCAAATATTATATCTCAAAGATTTTGCATGGGAGAGCATCATATAGAGACAACGAAGTTGTTAAAGGGTACACAATTGTTTTGAAGAGTCTTCTTGATCTATAAGAGGTGTATAATGTGAAACTAGATTGGGCATGGTAATCTCATCATGAGATCATAGTAGCTGAGTTCTTTGAGATAAATAAAAGACAAATATTCATACATGGTGGCGCCTGCATGGGAAAACTTACATGTGCTTCAAGTCATTTGCATATAAGATTTTATTATAGGTAAATGTTTTATATTTTTTAAACACTTTTATCACTTTTTCACATTTTTAAGTTGTATTAACTCTCCAATTTCAACATGTGGTGAGCTCTTCTCTAATTGAGTGGAATTAGAGTATATACTCTCAATTAAGTGTAATTGTTTGGCTACCTAAAATAGAATTTTTTTAGTTACGTTAGTTTTAAATTGTACCTTAAGGAAGTTGACTATAAATAAGGGGCAATGAAGAATTGGGATATAACCTTAGAGTGACAACTTGATGCATATATTGTAGAGTTTGTCAAAGTCACTTTAGATGACATTGTAGTGTCCCTCTTTGACTTGACTTGACTTTCATTTCATGTATGATAGACTTATCTAGACTTACTTGTAATGTTTTGGATTATGATTATACATGTGTTTCAACTACTCATTATGATGCTAGACATTAGTTGGACATATGCTATTTTGATGATTTATATGGATGATGACACTATCATTATTGATCATGTGATTTGATGGATAGAAGTGTTTGATGGATCATATATGCTTGATGGATTTTATATGCATTACTATGATGATGGATTATTGATAATTTATATTGATCATGGATTTGATGCTATTATGATTACACTAACCCTATCTCACGATTACATATGATGAGTTGATTATGCGACGTGTTTGATTATTGTATGAGTGTCTTCGTGAGAGGGACGATGTCACATCACTCATTGTGAGCAGGATGTGCCGTTGCGATTCCCTATCACTTGCCTGTTATGATATATATATAGATTTATTTATTTGTGTGTGTGTGTGTGTTGTATCATTGCTTTGTGGTTGTAGGATTTGTAGGTAGCAGACACCGACTCCACCTGGCTCCACAGGTCTGAGCGTGTCTTTAAATCCTAATGGCATGTGGTTCGGAGTTGACACAAGTTCCCTTCACATACTCTAGGTCTAAGATGTCTACCTTGAGTCGTCAGCGTCTTGACGTAATTTGCTATGTCAGTTAGTGAGCTGTGGTGGTGTGAGTATGCAAGTGTTTAGTGATTTATTTAATTAATTAATGTGAGATTATATAGTTATTAATGATTAATTTAATTGCTGGTTTAATATAGTTTTATTTGAGTATTTAGTTCTTTGGGATTTAATGCTCATTTATTTATTATTGATTTATTGGTGTTTAATTATTTAAGATTTAATATTATTTATTTATTTATTGTTGGTTAATGATTTATTTAGTATTTATTGTTTAATTAATATTCGTGGCTAGTTATTTATTTATTATTTATTAATGTCTTTGGGCTTTAGTGTTGAATTATATTTATTGGAGATCAATTATTCATTTTATAAGCCCTTTGGTTATTTATCTAACTACCCATTTGATTTATCTATTTAATCATAGCCTATATTTATTTGTGTAGTCTTATTATTAATGAATTGGGGGTAATAAAGTATCTTATATTATGTCTTTTTACTTCGCACTTGTAATTATAAATGTGTTTCATATATTTCCCTCACCCACCATTTATTCTCATTGGTTGAATTTGAAATGAGAAAATAAAATATAACCTAACGTGGGTAGGTAAAATATATTCCCAAAAAGAGTTTTTTGATTGGTTGATTTTGAGGCTAGGATTTTGGTTTGGTTTTTCATTTTATTCGGTAGTCTGAGCTTGTTGCCAGGTTTCCGTTTTTGAAATATTTTTTGCAATTTTATTTTTGAGCTTGGACTTTGGTTTTGAGAGCTTGCTGGATTTTGTTGGGCGCTTCTACAACTTCCTTCCATCACCTCTGGTTGCAGGTTGGTGGTGTCCTTCTCTTTGTTTTCTGGTTCTGTGTTTTCACCGTGTCTGCAGATTGTATGCGGGTATATTTTGGGGAAAAAGATCTCTTATATAGTTAGACTATAGTTTGAAGAGAAATATTTCCTTGAATAAGTTTTAATATATAGTTTAAACTTAGGGAAGGGAAAATATATTTGCGTATTTGGTTTTGTAGTACGCACAACTCTGCATATATCTTCTTCTGTGATTCTTCCTTGTGTGAGCACTTTGCCCTGTTTGAGAGTGTATTTTGATTTCTCTCCGGCCCGTGTTTGTTCTATGTATTATTTTGGCTTATTAGACTATCTGTGAGTTTTTCCAGAGTGCAATTTTGAGGCTTAGCCGAGGGAGTGTGTTTCAATGTACCTTTCATTATAGTGTACGATTTCCTATTAAGTTTATTTCATTCATTTTGTATTGTTCGGGCGTTTCTTTTATGCCCTTATTTGTAAGATTTCGTGATGTCTTTGATTTTATATCCTTGTCGTAAACTTCATCTTTTTGTGCCCGAGTCTGAAGTAAATGCGTTGAAACTACGTATGCGCTATAACCTTATGTATGTTTATGCGCTAGAACCATTATCAAATGCGTTGTACTGTATTTTATTTGCATTGTCTGATCTGCAAATGCACCGTTTCATAATGAATGCACTGTTTAATTTTATGTATGCGATTTTATGTTTTGTGATTGCGTTGTATGGATATGCAAATGCGCTATTTAACTAGGTGAATGCGTTGTATTGCATAGTATATGCGCTACATTGCCCAGATTCAGTTTGCTCAGTTTGTCTTGGTTTCTGGATTGGATGTCGCACCAGAGGCATTTATGAAAGTCTATTGATAGTTTCCAGTTTTGTGTTTGGTCAAATTTGATGTTTTTATGTGTTTTTTGCTTCTATATGTTGATATTCTTCATTATTGTGGTTTTGTGCTCTCTTTCATGTTGATTAGCCATGATGGAGAGAGTTGCTTTGATGCTTTTGAACCAACAAGTTGATGTGCCTTGCTGCTAGTATTCATTTCATATGATTGACAAATTTGATTGCCTTTATATGGCTTGATGCGTTATTATGCTGAGGCTCATTGTTGCTTTACTTGACTTTTTAGTCATTGGATGTTAATGTATGTGTTATGGCTACATGATGATACTTTTGGATTTCATTCTTGAATACTGAGTTTGGAGCCTCTTGTTGTGGTTTTGTTTGGGGAACATGTAGGGTGAGTCGGCATCCATGTGATGACTGGGATCATGAGAGATAGGCGGTGAGTTGATAAGCCTCCCGTCTAGATTGCCACAACACATTGGAAGTTTTCCTTATTATAAACAAGTGATAATATTAATAATGTATTAGATGGGTTGGGTAATTAGGACTCGCCTAATCAAGATAATTAATAGTTGAGCCCCAAGACTTGATCCTAGGGAGGATGTTTTAAGATAAGCTTGGGAAGGCCATTGCGGTGGTAAGTCAATCTCCCTCGATTCTCTCATAGGTTGAGATGACTCCACATGTCTATCGGGGTTGTGCCTTGAAGGGTTGTGTTTCTATATTTTGGAGGATAGCATGTGATGACACTTTGCTCCTACATGTTGTAGTACCTCTCCTCGATTAGACTCTTTTTAGACTTATGTTTGACTTCCGTTAACTTTTTAGTTGTTACATTACTGCTATACTTTATTTAGACTTATTCGATGTTATTTCATGCTTTTACTGGATTTGCCATGTATGCTTTCTTGCAGTATTTCAGTACTTATGATTAATGTCATTTTTATGGATTATTGTCATGGACTGACACTTTTAACTTACATATGCGATGTGTTATTTATATGTTGCATGTTTGCAAGTGCATGTTTGAACGTCATGATTCTCTTTCATCAGTGTGCGTGTCGTGTTTGATTATATATTTGTCTATATGCATGTGTGGTTCATTGATGCAGGACATTGCAGGTACAAGTATCAGGTAGGTACGAGGTATTGACTTCATCCGGTTTCACAAGTTTGAGCATATCTTATTTGTCCGATGGGAGTGGAGGAGATAGTGGTTGGACCCTAACTTGACCTGCAATCACACTCATGTGAGTGTTGTCAGTTGGTCGTCTTTCCCGTTTGACCGATATGCGAGTCATAGTGTTTTAGTATTTTCGCTTTGTGAGTCGTCTTTTGATCATTCCTCGTTTTGCATGCTTTTGATTATTTAAATGGTTGTTAAATTGAGTGAATGATGCTATTTTTGTGTTAGCGTAATTTGTTGTTTAATATGCCTTGAGTAATTGATTTAAATTAAATAGATGAAGTTGCTAGAATTGAATGTTAAAAATTGCTTAATATATTGTGTTAAATTGTATTAATATATTGGATAAATAAGCAAGTATATTCCTTTCTATTTAAATTTCAAATTGCCATGTTGAGTTAAAGTCTCTTAGAAAATGGTAAATGTAAAATAAATCATAAAGGCTTTTCCTCTCTTACTTTTCTTTTTAACTTTTGGTTTTTAATTTGTTGAAAGAAAAAGATTAATTAATGGAAAAGGGTACATCAAATTTTCTTATTTTATTTATTAGCTTTATTCTAATTGTGTGGGGAAAAAAATTTCAACAAAAAAGTTTAGGTTGAAATATTTTTGAATATATGCCTGTGAGTTCAGGGGAGGAGAAGGATTTATTTTTGGAAGACAAAATTGAAAATCCATTTGGAAGAAGGAACTGGGTTTGAGAAATTTGGTTGCAGGGATTGAAGTTCTTCCACAAATTACTTCCTGGATAGCTTTGCAGGTTGGATAGCTTCTGCTTTTGTTTAAATAAAAAAATTTAGATTGTTTCCTCTTCTTCCTGTGTGTTAATTGAAATTTTTGAAAAGTGGTTGTAAGTTGATTGGAGTAGTTGCTATGAGATTTAATGAAATTTCAGCTTATTATTGTTTTAGAATGCTTCTCCAATCTCCTTCCTTGTCTATTTCATGCTTAAAATTTAGCTTTTAATTAATTCCTCCATTTATGTCATGTGGATGGAATTGATTTTCTGAGTGTGTTTCAAGTTTTGATTTGTGAAATTTGGGGGTTATGCTGGCAAAATTTTGCCAAATTTGCCTTCTTGTGTTTCCAAATAAATTCTTCCTGGGTGTTTTAATAATAGATGAATGAAGAAATTGAGTTAAAACTTCCTCTTTCTCTGTTCTTTACCGTTATTATTTTGCCCAAAATTTTATTTGGGATTTGTCAATCCCTTGGGTTTTCAGTCAATTTGGCCTTGTGGAAGATTTTTTTTTTTAAAATGAGTTTTTGCACTCTCTGTTCTGTCATAGAGATTTTGGGTTTTTATGTATTTTTTTACCAGTAAATACTTTGTTATGGTTATAGTTTTAATAGAAATTTTTTCATTAAAAAAATGTTTAAAAAAAATAAATTAATTGCTTTGTTTTGGGTTGCATGGCGGGGAGCTGGGCTCAACCCGATCATGCTACCCAAGCAGCAGCGCTGCCACCACAAATATGTGGTAGCAGACTTCGCTGCCCTATGCAGCGCTGCTACCACATATCTGTGGTAGCATGCGGCTGCGACGGTGGGCCGTGGGCCCCACCGCAGGGTATATCATGTTTTATTTTATTTTATTGTTTTATTATTATTATTTTTTAAATTATTAATATTTTATTATTAAAGTATTTTTTTATTTATTTTTTTAAAATGAAAAAAATAAATAAATTTTAAATAATATTATTAATACATATTTTGTATTAAGTAATATTTTAAGTCAATTAATGTTTATAATTAAATTTGTAGTTTATTAATTATTAATCATTATATATATATATATATAAATAATAGTTGCTATTAATTTATTAATAATGTAATAAAATGGTTTAATTTGTTTTAGATCAAATGATGCTTTAGAATAAATGAGCTATTTAAATTGGGAGTGTTTGTCCATTTTTCGTTGTGATTGTTATTGTTTCAAAATTAAGAGAATTAAATGGATTATTATGATTAGTTAGATTTCTAGCCCTATCAGTGCAATGATGACTTGATTTTCTCGTATTTTTTCATAGTGATGATTTGTTTAATTTAAACGATGAAAATTGCAAGTATATATGTTGCTATTCTTTTCAAAGATTGATTGTGTTGGGTCTTAGTGAATTTAGCTTTTCTTGCAAAGGGGTTTAATTGGTTGTTGTCCCTCGTTTTT
The DNA here is from genome assembly GCF_030272615.1 of Cryptomeria japonica. NCBI lineage: Eukaryota > Viridiplantae > Streptophyta > Pinopsida > Cupressales > Cupressaceae > Cryptomeria > Cryptomeria japonica. The sequence continues at coordinate 603,877,158 of NC_081408.1, read as the reverse complement.
CTCAGTCGTCTTGCTGTGGCACATTTGTATCTCTTGACCAAGTAATGTAGTATGACCTCGTTGTCTTAACCATGTAGTGCATGTTCCTTATGGTTAGCCAGGGGTTGGTATGTCTTTGTCTTTGGCCACTTGTTTTTGGATAGAGGTGTATGACTGTCTGTTTCGCCATCGGGTCCTTGTAGAGTGACCATGTTTGTTAGTGTCTAATGAGAGAGTGGCTTTCGAGTGGGGGCCGCACCCGAAGTGGTTGGCAGGATAACCCCTTGAAAGTCAGTTAATAAGTGATAACCTAATAATTGATTAGGGGGTGGGTAGTTGTAATATTAACTATGATATTGTACCCCACACATGGTTGAGTGCTCGTATAGGCTCAAGATGTAGTGGGAAGGCTTGGAATGGCAAATTGACCACCTTGTCTTCACGAAGGGTTGGTAGGGTCCGCATGAGACTTAGATGGAGCTGGGGGTTCGAGAAAGGTTACTAGGATAACCCAGGATGGGGGCCAGGACCTATGGAGGCCTACCTAGGGTAACCATCTTAAGCCATGTGATGACACTCTCTCTTTAGGGTCACTAGTGTATTGTGAGTTCGAGTCACATGGAGTATTGTGGAGTCATTTTGTACTGTCATCTTGTATTGTTTATGCTTGCTTGAGGGTCCTCTACTATCTTCTAGCACGGTGGGGTGGTTCCATTTTGGGGTCACATGGTCAGGTGGTAGTGCCACTTCCCATCAGATATTCTTGTTCTTACCTTCATGCAAGGACTGGCTTCACAGGTGTTCTTGTGGTTCGTGATTCATGCTTTATCTCATGCTGGAGATTATTATTTTGAGACCTATGTGGTCAATTGTATCAATAAATTTATGTAACCTTGTATTTGATTTAGATGTTAACTTTAAATGTATATTGGAAGCCATGTATTTATATGGTCAATGTAATCCTACGAGTTGGATGTTATTTATCAGCTTTCATTATGATATGTGTAAATACTTAATTTTAAAGGAAATTATATTGTTACTCTTTCAATCTTTTATGGTGTAATATGTTATTGAATATGATTAGTTATGTTAATTGAGTAATGATGGTTAATTGGATTAATCGTAATTGTGTAATTTAACTTTTAGCTTTAATCTTCATTGGTAACCCTCTAGGAATTCTGGTGTAAGTCTTCCGCTTGTGTTATTATTGTGCATTGTAGTAATTAATGCACTTAATGTGTTTTATTCTTTTAATTTTTTTTTATTTCACCCTTTGTTGCCTAGATATGTGGTTTTTCCTTTGGGGTTCCTGGCGGGACATTACACATGTATCCTTGCTTGTTGCATTTATGATTTGATGATTTGTAAGCCTCTGAGAGTTTCTTCTTGTGATTTCTTGTGGTTGGTTCTTGCTTGAGAGTCCTTGCATTTTTTTAGTCTCTTTGGTCGTTAGGTGCCCGCTTAGGTCTAGAGTGTATGTTGGGAGCTTGTGTCATCTCCTAGCATAGGGGGTGGTTCCTTTGGTTCCACATGGTCGGGTGGTTGGTGCTTTTCAACCATTGGGTTATTCTCTTGGATTCTTCATGCGTGGATGTGGATTCTTCTCATTGTAGTAGTTTATAGATGTTCGAAGATTTTTGTAATGAATATCTTGGATTTATGTAATGTATTATTATGTAAAAGATGTAGACGAAATCATGTATTAGGAATGAGCTATGCTCATGATGTATCATTCATGTAGTTGTAATTGTAACTTTATTGTAGTTGGTGCCCTAGGACATGGCATGAAATGTAATAATGAGACTGTGATGCATAGATATGTATTTGTATTTCAAAAAGAAATGATTTCATGTACTTAGATGTTTATAATGAATTTAATCCTATAATAGAATTGATTTATGTGGTTGATTAGTTGTAATAAGTTTAGAAGGAAAATTCATGGTTATTAACTAGGATGTAGATTACTATGTAGAAGATCCTTAAGGAAATGAAATGAACATTATGTAGGAGTTGTAGATGATTAATAATATCATGTTTAGTTGATGATATCATTCACGTGGTTGCATTGGAAAGTTGGGAAAGTATGCATAGCATATAAGATGATTAATCAAGGAAGGCATTAAGATTTTTGCATTATGCATTGAAGCTCATGTTTAAGGAAAAGATCATGCTAGGAATATGGATGCATGTGTAGCATGGATAAGGTAGTTTAATTGAAAGAATTATGTTTATGCATTAGATATTGCATTATCATTATAGATGGATAAAGATCATGTAGATAGGAAATGGTTAAGGGTTTAAGCACATTTGGATTTGGTTTATAAAATAAACTTAAAAAAAGGGATTACTCTTGCATTGAAATAGTAAGCATATCATGTTAGTTAGATGATAGAGCATAGTGCATCTCATAACGGTTAAATAATCAAATAGATTGCATATCGTAATGGAAAGAAATATAGAAGTTGCATTTGATTAAGATTAAGGATTAATTGATAATAAGTGTGGTAATCAAGTGAGTAGAATGTTATTGCTTAGGATAGTTGATCAAGTAATGACGTTGAGGTACTCTAGAGAGATAGTAGTAATGATTGTGATGTTATTCCGCTTGCGTAATTAGTTAATGTGTTTATAATTCATGTTCATAATGATTAATGTTAATGGATGTAATTGTAGACGATGTTATGTGTTGCATTATATATTAAATTTTTTTTATCTCCATTAAGTATGTTGGATGCTTAGTTTCTCTAGGGTATTTTGGTAGGCATTAGAGACATGATGGCTCCTACATATCAGTGGGAGTGGCATTATGCTTGTTTATTGTTGAAATATTATGTAATAACCACCCTTGATTACTACATTCTTTTACCTAATCAAACCATGGTAAGGGTGGCAGCTCTATGATATAGTTGCACAATTTAGATCATTGACTAATCCTAAAGGGTTCATTTGAGACCACCCTACATACATATATATTTTTAACAATTGGAGACATAATTCACATCTTAAAATAGAAAGGCTCTTTTTAACAATTCCAAAGAGGAGTCTACCAAGGGGACTCACAATAGCTAACAACAAAAATCCCAAAGAAACCAAGTTGTCAACCTCCCAAGCCTAATCTAGCAACCATCAATCCCCTTGGTCATCATGAAGAAGCTTAAGAACCTATTGAGCCTTATCTTGGGCCAAGTCAACTCAATCACTCACATTCCAACTACACATTCCCTTAGAAGCCCATTTAGATAAACAATCAACAACCTTATTCCATTTATTGGGGATGTGGATAAAGGAGATAAAATCAATGTTTTAGGCTAGATCAAGAATCTGTTCAGCCACCAAAGCCAAACATCAAGTTGACTCTTGAAAATTCCTTTTGTTTAGAAGCAAGATTAAAATCATAATCTCACTAATGACTCTTCTCCATCCCATAGAAGAATCTTGATAGAGCTAGAAGAATTGCCAAGGCTTCCATCTGATTATTACAATGAATGGTCATGAGTAGAGAAAAGGAGTTGAACCACCCTATAAATCACAACCAATACCACCAATTATTCTAACACTAAGTTTGCCTTGGGAAGAATAATTTTTGTTAATTTTCAAGAAACCACAAGGATGAGACCATTCCATGATCTGTTCACCCACAAGGAAACCCAAACTCTATTTCTAGGCCTAACTTGTGAGGTACAATGAAGAGAAATCCAAGAGCTTGATAAGGCATAAATGAGAAGAAGAAAGAGTATCATCAAAATTGAACTTAGCTTCTATAGTCTCTTTGATAATTTGATTTTAGCCCACACTTGTATGTCCTTGCTTTGGCATCCTTGAAATATTTGTTAATTTTGTTCCAACCAAATTCGCCAACAAATAAAGTGAGGACTAATATCCCATGCAACCAGAAGAAAGAAAGAGAGAAAATGCTTGAGGTCTTCCCATACTATTCCAAAGATCAGCCAAAGAAGTAACATGGATAAATTGTCTATTCCACACCTTCCACCATAACCCCATATTTCTAAAGAAAAAGAGCATTGGAAAAATAGGTGACCAGAGCACTCCTCATGATTACACAAGTGGAAGCAAATGACGGGTCCCAAGAAACATCCCTCTTTCTAATGTTATTTCAAGTGATAAATTTATTATGAATCAAGAGCAATATGAAAAAGTTACACTTAGACTAGCCAAACTTGTTCCATATTATTTACCAATGGAACTTGCATTCTTTGCCCTTTGCATTGCCAAAAATGATAACCAAGAGAAACTAAAAACATACCTTTTCGATCATGGCCCGAGGTAAGAATTTTTGACTCCTTTAAAGATTTACAAGGTCTTACAACAAGAATTGATGCCAAAGCATTACGATCTTTTTGTGATCCTACACTAGGCCAACTTTGGGGATTTTTCCACCAATGAACTAGAGAACTCCCCAAGTAATTGGATTGCTTAAAACCAACAAATTTGGAAATCTAGCTTCTAAGAAGATGACACCGAGGGCTTGAAGTTGAGGAAAGGAATTTAAAATAAGGGGATAATCTAAGAATCACCCCAAAATAAAGCTTTGTTATTCTTATTTGCTATGCAAAAAAGTCTGTTAAGAAGAAAGCACCCACTTCTTAGGAGTTTTCTAGATTAGGGAAACTTGCCCAATGAACTACATCCACAAAATATCAAATATCAATTACCCCACCCAAGTATTTGAAGTTGAGAAATCTCGCCCATGGTTTATCAAAATTTTTGCACCATCTCCAATATAATTTGATTGCTAAAGCATGGCAATTGAGCTTTGACTGTCACAAATCAAGGCCACCAACTTTTTTAGGGCTATAAACTAATTCCCAGCTAGCCAAACTCCTTTTTAGATTTTCAATATTACCTACCCATAATAATTTTTTGGAGAGACTATTAAAGTCCTTAAGAGAATATTTAGGAGTAGAAAGAATAAGAAATATATATATAAAGGAAGACCCTGCAAGACAAATTTTAATAGAGTCAAACAAACAACAAAGGAAAGCCATTGAAAAGTCCAAGGGTTGACTCCCATGTGAAAAAGGATCTAAATTTTTCCTCCATGAGTCTCCTCTAAGGCTCCCAATCAAAAGGGGAATACCAAGGAACTCCATAGGAAGAGCTTCCATCTACAAATGTTGAAAAAGAAAATGCCAGACTTATCCTCATTAATTTGTTGGACAAAAGAAAAAGTGTAAATTTATAACTTTTCTGATGTTAGTTGTTTCTCCTCTCCTAGCCAGTACCAAATGAGCGATATCATCCACAAATTGGAGATGAGAATGAGAATCATGATTTTGATTGTATCGCCATCTTTGTGCTTAAACAAGAATCCAAGGCCTTCATCCATCACAATAAAAAAATAAGGAGATAAAGGATCTCCTTGTCTAATTCCACATGAAGTTGAAAAAGGGAGGATGAAATTCGATTAATCAACATCAAGAAAGGATTCAACATTAAGCGACTCATAATCCAATCAACCCAAATCGAACAAAAATCAAATGCCAACAAAGCATTATGAGGAAATCCCCAATTAACTTTGTCATAAGCCTTGGATGTATCTAATTAACCTTCTTCTTAGATGTATACATTGAGTGATTGATCTCCGTTGCCACAACAATACCATCTAAAATTTTACAACCCAGCACAAAACCGTTGCTCGAGAGATATATGTTGGAGTAATTAGGACACTTTATCTAATTACTTAATTAATTAGGCCTTTTAATACCTTTTTCACTTGAGATAAACTTTGGTGCTTTTTGTTATCTAGAGTTTACTATTCTAGCTTTATTTCAATTGTAGTTGATATTAAGTCAAGTCCTACTTTGCATTGCTTTATTCTCCTAATTTTAGCATTAGGGTTGTGCACTTAGAGTTTCTTTTATCCTTTATGAGGATTCATTCATTCATTGTAATGGTATCTCCAATATCCTTGTTTACAATAATACAAAATTTTCAAGTTGTTATAGAGCATACAATCTTTGCTTGATCTGTTTCATATGACAGTTGTTTTGCTTGTAGATGAATCTTTGTTCCTGTGGTTGTATCATAAACTTCTAAATGGTATCAAAGTTGATATGTTAAGTTCCTTTTCACATGCTTGAGGGATCCAACCTGGGGTTTTTTTTTGTAAATATTGGGCTCAAATGGAGGTTGTCATTGCATTCACAATATCCCAAAATCCTAAGATCGATTGTTGTTTTGTAAAAAAATGAGAAGTTGAAGTTTTCAGTCAATTTGATTAAGGGCACGAAATGCAAAGAAAAATTTGGGGGTAGTTGAAAATTAGGGCAGTTTGGCGTAAAAGGAGGTCACCATCACATTTCGGAGGCCTTAGAACACTAAGATCACCTATCAAATCGTCAAAATCAGAGTAGTTGAAAAAATTACAATTTTTTTAAAGAGGCATGGAAATCTGTACCCCAAGGCACCGTAAATAAATCACAGCATAGGTTAAAAAAGATCTATTTCATTGCTCCACTAAATTTTTTGCAAAACTTTCATTTTTTATAAAATTTTGTTCATGTAACAATGGAGGATGAACTTTTACAAAAAGGGGGGGACACACAAACAAAGTGAGACTTGCAAAGGAATTAGTTGTGTAAGTATGGTGCTGACGTCACCTTATTTTTTTGGCCTTCTTTTTGCTATTTTTTAGGGCCCCTCTATTTTTAGTGTTATACTAAATTTGGCAAGACTTGGAGGTATATTTCGATGAAGGAAGGTATATTCCAGCGAGATTTTTTTCCTAGCAAGGGGGAGATTTTTTAGGTGACAAGAAATATTTCATAGATGTCATCATTGTACGAACACGAAATCATCACCTAGTTTGCCCCTCAAGCCCTAAAAACCCACCTTTGGTTTTTTTCTCATAACTTGAGCATACGGCTCAGGATTGTGCAAAACATATATTGTCAAAAAGCTAGTTACCTTTGGTTTTTGGCTCATAACTTGAGCATACAGGCTGAAAATTGTTCAAACCATATATCGACATTGATCCAAATTTGTAGGTGGATTTGATAGATCCTACACTAATTTCGTACAAGGTCTCCATAGTCAGCCTAGCCTTTAATTTTGCAGTCTCATGGCCATATCTTGCACATACGGACTCTATTTTCTGAAAACCAAATATTGTTAGAAAGCTCTTAGAGTCTCCTATTTAGATATTAGGTCCTTTTTTACAAAACCTTCATCAAGTACTTAGATATATCAACTTGTCCTTTTTGGATTCTTTCTTGGAAAACATGAAAATTAGTTGTTTTTTTTGCCATTCAAGTGGATTTTTTTTTGCATTGAGAGGATATATATTTTTGTATCAATCTATTTTTGTAATTTTTTAAAATAATTTATCATGGATCCAAATCATATTTCTCCCCTTCATTCAACTACCATGGCTGGAAAAAACAAATGAAGATTCACTTGAAGCATTTAGGGTTATACAAAGTGACCACGAGTACAAAACTTGAGCTTGTAGATGTTGCTAAGAAGAGAAACTGGTTCAATAGTTGTGATGAGGCTTTTGGGACTTTATGCATGTCAATATCTGTAGATCTTCTCTTTCATGTAGAGTCTTTCACCACACCTAATTATATTTGGACTATATTAGAATCCCTATTTGGGAAGCAAGATGCATTAAGGGATTTTAGTTGGAGAATGAGCTTCTAAGCTCTTGTTGCTTTTCAAGGCACAACAAAATAGATGGTTTCACATATCAAAGGAAAGGAATAAAAACACAAGGTTTCCAAGTCATATGAGCAATCCAAGGACACACTATCATATGATTCTTTGGATTCTTCTTCCTCTTCCAAGATGCCATCATCGAATAAGGATAAGCCAAAGTGTTCATATTGCACTAATCTAGGACATGATGAGCATCGCTATTATGCAAAGAAGATTGATGAGCTAACACATCTTCTACAAAAGCACAATATTTAGCTGCCTTCATCTTGTACATCTTCTTGTACCACTTCAAGATCTGGACATTCAGAGTCCTCTTCTATGGCATATGGTGAAAGATGAAGGGCCATGTTCTCCTTGCATCCACATATCAATCCTCAAAGTATATTCTTGATTCGAGAGCCTCACATCATATAACATCATCAGAGGGTATGTTCTCTTTTTTTAGCACTATGCATTTCCACATATTTTGATGGGTAATAACACTTACATGAGTGTGAGTGGGAGTGGTTCTATTGAGGTTAATGGTGCCACATTCAATAATGTTCTTTGTGTCCCTACTTTATCTTCCAATCTCCTTTATGTTTACCAGATTACTCATAGTGAGATAGGCAAGACAATTGAGTTCACCCCTAATTTAGTGCTTATCGAAGATCCACATAGTAGAGAGCTTGTTACAGTTAGCAGTGTTGATCATGCATCACGGTTTTATGATTTAGCTCATTTTTCTCCAATTGAGCATGTAGTTTCATTGACTAGTCCTACCTCTCATGCAATGAGAGTGGATTAGAAATATGAGAGGTTTGGTCACTTGAACCTATGAGTGATTTAGTCATCCGCAGTGGTTCTTGAGACTTATGTTGTACCTCCTCCACCTCCTACTTCTTCAGAGGCTAGCTCAATTTAGCAGGTTGATTGTTCCCTTTTAGTTTTAGAAGAGTGGGACGAGTACTTGCTATATATTGTAAGAATATTTGATAGATCACACACTCTAGAAATTGTGGACATCATTGAGGATATTCTATTCCTCCTTCATGGTAGTTTGAGCATTCTTGTCATCCCATTTTCAATACCTTCAGAGGTTGTTCATCAGGTTTCTTCACAGTTGTTTGGATTTTATTTAGTTGATTTGGCATATTATGATTTAGATAGTTGACTAGTTGAGCATTCTTCCATGGCACACATCATGAGACTATTCCTTCCATCTCCTTCCATGGTGTTGGTTGTGCCTTGTCCATTTGATTGGTTTCTTCCTAAGGGGAGGGATGTGGTTTTTCGCTCTTGGATCTTCATCAACATGCATCCTTGAGCCTTCATCTTCGATATTGGAGCTTCTCTCTTATAGGGTAATACATCGTCTCTTCTTTTATCTCCTATGGGGGGAATTTTGATTGTACTTTTTTGATTGATTCGGTACTTGGGGCGACATCTTGCGTCCTTAATGCTTGTCACATGTACTTTCTTTTTTATTTCATTTTCTCTCTTTTCAAGAGGAATGTCCTCCCACTAGGTTTTCTCCTTTTCTTTGGTTGTGAGAGTTACATTATGTTGCATTGGTTTGTACATGAGTACCTGATCAATCCTAGTTGTCGGGACTCATTCATGCATGTTTTTTGCATTCATATTACCTCTTTAGCTTATGAGGACAGTTAAATATGACTAATTAATTTAATCAAATTTAATTCCCTTAGTCGCTTGCATTAGCTAAAATAATTCATATTATTTGATTATATGTGACATCCTGTCTCCTCTGACTAAATTAATTAATGAATAAAGCCATGTCCTATTAATTGATTAATCTTTTAATTAATTAATCCCTTAAAATTTTCTTCTAATAAATAGAATAATTTAAATATTCTATTTTATTTCATTTTGTCCTTTTCCTCCAATTCATTAATTATGTCTCCTAACCTAAACCCTTCTTCTAACCCAACCCCTGGCCTAACCCATGGGTTCTAACGAATCATATCCATCTAACCAACCTTATCTTCTTCTAACTTCCCCTCTCACATGTGAGCACATTCCTAAATATCTTTTTTATTTGGAAAAGATATTATAATTTTTGGGTGGTTATCTCCCAAAATTGACATGTGTCTCAAGACACATGTCATCCCTCTCCTTGGCACTTGTCTCTTCTAGGGACACTTGTCACTCCTAGTTGAGCCACTTGTCCTAAAAAATGGCGTCTTGAGGCTTGCCACATGTCTTCTTTGAGAAGAAGTGTCTCATTTTCAACCTCCCTTCATCTCCAATCCATTTTTTATTTAAAACCTTCATTTTTTATGCATTTTATCCACTTTTTCACACTCATATCGCCGTAATGCCAAAATATCCACTTTTTCATAATCATACCATCGTAATGCCGAAATAACCACTCACCTTACACATAATTTCCATCAATGTCATCTTTGCATCGTAAATTTTCGAGCAAAATAGAGCATCGATAACGTCATGAGCACACATCAAATTGAAGAACTCTAAAAAAGAAGTAGATTTTTGGTTTGCATTTATTTGCTATTTCAAATCTCGTTTCATTTTAACGTTCTTATCTTGAGTGTTTGAATGAATTCAGTGTTTGCTTCGGTTGATTATTTTATCTTTTAATCTTTTTATTCCGCACACAATTTTCACGAAGACATTTCTAGTACACCCAATGGAATCCACTTCACAGTTCATTTTAAGATTTTTTTTTGTTTTAGTGATTTTTTATTGTAGCTTTTCGATGCGTGCAGACAAAAAACACGATTTTAGAGGCCGACTTTCACTTCAGTAGAGGTCATTTCGTCACTAGGACAAATTTTGCAGTCTGGTGGGTTCGAGGGCAACTGCAACAAGTTCACTACCAACTCTAACGGGAATGCACTCCCACCATTTTGTCTGCAGGTATAATTTTTTTTTTTGTAATTTTCATAGTCTCGCGGGTTTGAGGGTAACTCCTATGGGTTTGAATTGGTGATTTAAATTTTGGTTCTTTTTTCTCTCGAATTTGCTCATTTAGAATTATGTCATTTTAGCAGTATAGCGTGTTTGCAGGTAACTCCCACGGGTTCGTGGGTAACTCTAGTAGGTTTGCATGTTAGAATAGCAGGTTTGTATTTTGTCTGCATTTTTTAGTGTTCTTCAATTAAAATTCTGCATTCTGTAACTGAAATGGCGGGTTTGTGGTCAACTCCCGCGGGTTTTCACTGGTGAAGTTAATTCTTAGGTTTTATGCTCTTTGGTCTATGTTTAAAATCAACTCCAACAGGATTGTGGTCAACTCCCACGGGTTTGAGGGTAACTCCAGCGGGTTTGCATAAAAAATAAAATATTTTTTTTGCATAAACTACGAAAATGCATTGAAACTGAAAAACCGTGGGAATGCACCAAAAAAATGCGAGAATGCACTAACGAGCCACGAGAATGCACTATGCTTGTATGGGTTTGTGGTCTTTGTGTTTTAACAATCATTTTCCCAAATCTTTATTTCATCAAATCATTTCTAACTCGCTAACTTTTGTTGTTTGATTGGATTTTCACTAATGTTTGTGCAACTATCTTACTTATTGAAGACCCCACACTTTTGAAAAACTATCGATTTATTGCAAGGCCGCCAAAGAGGGGTTCATTTTTGAAAACATCTTTTTCTTTAATGCTTTTTAATTTTCATTGTGTTTTATTACTTAATCTAGTGGCACACTTCAATTTCATAAAGGAAAAGAACAATTGTTTTTTGCGTTTGACATATTTGTGCATGTAGAGAAGACCTATTGCTAACATACACTATCCTCTCCCCTGGTTCTCGTGGCCTTGGGTGCAAGAGAAAAATGTTAGCGATGCTCAAATTTTACTTTTTTAGGTAGAAGGGCCTACCTCCCAAGTAGCCGATAAGGCTAGGTGAGAGGGAACAACCCAAGTGGTACTCTTTCAGTCGGCCATATAAATATTTGTGATTTTGGTGAAAGCCATAATCGACTGGTGTTGTTGTGTTATACCAATTGTATCCCTCGATATCTACATGCAAATACCTTCGTGGTCTTGATGAAAGTCAAAATCCCCTAGTGCTTGTGTGGTAGATGCATAAAAACCTATGTTGTACAAGCTTGGATATCTCTTAAATGAGCTAGCCACTGCATATATGACCACCAGATTACCCCAAAAGTACCCCTACTATGAACCATGTTTTAGTAGCCCCAATCCTTTTTTTCTTGTTGGTGCAGAAGGTCAAACCTTTGAAGCCACCCCAATTCATATTGTTCATAGTCGATATAGATGTCCCCTGGTTCATAAGATCTTTGAATCTTTGGGGTATGAGATTTCAGTGTGCCCGAGAAGTGTGTGTCATGGTGAGGGAGGTAATGCCATTGAAATCTCTATCTGTCCAGTGAGGGTGCATTTTGTATTGTTTATACCAGTGAAACATCTTGGGCTAATCTAGGCCCCCTTTCTCTCAGTTGTGTCAGACATTGTGTTTTTCATGCTTGATGTGTTTGTGTCACAAAACAATATTTTGCCAAAATCAGTCCAAGTTGTCAAACACCTCATTTCACTTAGTCTTAGTTATTTCGTTTCTACAATGGGTTTGCTTCATAGTATAGTGGGAACACCTTCTACTCTTATCTAGATTGACATACTTAGCATAGTCACTATCATTCAAACTCTCATGGGTTTGATTCTAGAACCCGCATGTTGGCTCTCTACTCTGACATGTTTACCCTATGTGTAACCCAATCCTCAGTTGGGTAGTGTGGTGGGTTCGCTTGACATTCCAACGAGTTCACACCCTAATCCAACAGGTTCGTTGTTCTTGTCACTTGTCATTGTAGTCTTTTTCATACTTTAGTGGGTTCGCATCTAGGTATGGCGAGTTTGATCCTTATTGTGGCGGTTTGATCCTTAATATGGCGGGTTTTCCTATACCTTTAGTGGTTTTTCCCCTTTTATCTCATTATTGTGTAGGGGAAAAAGTGAGACTAAGTATGGAAACCCTAATCCCACTCTCATACACACTCATGGAATACAAAAAAAGATTAGGGAGGTAATGCACATCGACTACTTATTATGAGAAAGAGGGAGTCGTGGATTACCTCTTATGTTTTATATTCCTTTTTTGTAAATGAGAGAGAGGAATGATGCAAAATGCAATCTAACCTAGAAAGCAAATAAGCAAGCAAACCCTAATCTGAGAATGCAGATCAAAGAACAACTTATATACTACTGAAAAGTACAGATCATAAAGCAAAATCAAAGCTGCACCTATGTCTAAAATCTAAGTAGAAATGTCTGGGACCAGGATGCCACGCCACTATCCTGATTCTACAATTTTGGAGCTGCATCTGAAAGGAGGGATCCTAAGATCTGCAAAGTACTATTCTGCCAAGTCCTACTAACAGAGGGCAGGAAAATGGTGCCACACCATTGTCCTAGGTAGGAACAGGTCCCCACACCATTGTCCTTGGGGTTTCTGCTGAGATATGCAACCTAGAACTGTCGCTGTGTGCTCTTGCGGTCCCGGAACTTCCAGTGACGCTCGGATCCGAACCTGTACTTGAAGCTGAAAAAGATGGTTTGGGGTGGCTATATAGGGTTTTTCCTTAGTCAAACCCCCATGTTGGTAATTTCCACCTCCACAAATAGTCTATAATGTACTAAAAATGTGTGTGCAAGAACCTTGTGTGTGTGCAAGATCCTAAGAATGAAAGTAAACAACCTAGAGAAACCCTAAAGAGTAAACCCTAATTGCTTATAATTGACAAAGTAAATACTCTAAATCTACAATGCAGAGTGATATAAAGCATGAATGTGAATCAAAATGAAGCTTATGCAAAGATACGAAAACAACATGAAACCATACCCAACCCTAAGGGAGAGGTACAAGCCAGTCGTCAGTCGGTGATCTCTTATTGTTCTTCTATATCTTCAAAAGCCCCCAATTGATAAAATGATGCTTTATGAATGTTTGATAGATGAATGTTGAATGTTTTTGAAGACTTAAAAGATCTACTCTTTCACTACAAAGAAGGCTCTAATGCTCTAAAAAACTACTCTTAGATCCTTAGAAGAAGACCCCTTCAAATGAAGAAAGAGAGCTCTTAAGTATGAAACTCTAGATCTTAATTTCATGTTTAGGCCGACCTAGGATTTGAATTTCCCGCTAATATTTTGGGTTTAAGCATTATTATATCATAAGATTGTGCTCTCAAAATTTTGGGAAAAAAGTTGCGGACCATGTGCATTCCCGCCACGGTCCCACCAACTTTTCGCCAATTTTTTTGGGCCGTTAGATATGATGATATTAGAGCACATCCCAAAGTTACAGCTAATTTCGAGATGTTTTGGTATGCGAAATCAGGCCTAAATAGTCAAAATAAGACATAATTAGGGTTTATGATTAAATGATTTATTGGAGGAATAAAATAAAAAGGGGCACACTTAGGGTAAAGGGACCAACTTTGTAATGTGTAAAGTGATGAAACATGACCTTAGATTTAATTGAATTCTTAAAGGAGAATTAGAAATGCAAGATGCAAGACATACTAAGGCGGGTGCGAGGGTGTACAATTTACGACACTACATTTAGCCCTCGCTTTAGCGGTCATATGACTCTACGTGCATATGCAAGCTAAAGTACATAAAAGTCAACATCATTTCATAAAATGATATATCCACAAGTTGTCGAGCGAAACCCCCAACGGTATCTGCAGTACACAGTTAGGAACCACAACCTACAAAACCACATGTTAGATCACAAAATCACCTAATTCTTACTAAGGAAGGTGATGAAATTAGCGGGTAGCTATATGCCCCCCTATTTCGACTTTCTTATTAGTGAGGTGAAACATGGTATCATGTTTACCACAGAGAATTGTGATAAAGATTTTGACAAAGAAAGTTTGCAACAAGGATTGATTACTTATCCAGGCATGTTATGGAACTAATGTGGAGCGAGAGGGAAAACTCACGATTCCAATGCCACCGACAGTGCGAGAATCGGAGCTTCCTAGCTCAAGATATGACAGATTGAAGAAAAAGTGCAGAAATTAGGGTTTTAACTTAAAAACATAAAGTGAAAAATTGCATAACACATAAATATGAAAGTGACACCTTCATTTGTCACTTTCTAACTTTTGGGCACTATTCACTGCAGAGGATCCCACATACAAGCCCTCATGCCTGGACGTCAACCTGAGCGACCAATGTAGATGGAGATCCTGCACCAATCCGTACTCATCGACTGATCACTCGACGAGGTGAGTTGACCTTCCATTGACTGCATTTGACTTTTTCATGTTTTCATAGTTTTTAGTAATGATGATGTCATCACCTAGTGCGGGTCGGGGCCCTCCCTTTGAACACCTAGGGGTCCTAGGGTGCCCTGGTCCTCCTAGGGCGCCATGGTCCCAAGGGGGCGCCATGGTCCCTTCTGGGTGCCAGGGTCGTAGTAGGGTGCCATGGTCCTAGTAGGGAGCCTTGG
Organism: Cryptomeria japonica; assembly: GCF_030272615.1. Lineage (NCBI taxonomy): Eukaryota > Viridiplantae > Streptophyta > Pinopsida > Cupressales > Cupressaceae > Cryptomeria > Cryptomeria japonica. The sequence goes on along the minus strand of NC_081408.1, from coordinate 603,862,052 downwards.
TCCCTATTCAGGGTGACCAACAACGACACATGATCATGTGATGAATGCTAGAACTGACAAAATGATTGCATTGATTAGATGATGAAAGATGATTGATCGATTACTGATGAAAGATGATTGATCGATTACTGATGATAGATTACTTTGCGTTTTGCAGACACTACCGTACATCCATGAGCATATCACCGGTCTCACCTTTCGGAGCCTTCAGGAGCAAATCCTAAGACAAACATAAAGAGAGAGGGATTTGCTACATGCAGTGGGCTTGTGGGATGCGATAACCATGCCAACCATCTGATTCCATTCTGCGATGCTGATGGCACTGATGGAGAGGTGGGATGCAGACACCTTGACGTTTTCACTACTTGTGGGGGGGATGACGGTCACCCTTGAGGATGTATACCACATCCTGTGCCTTCCCATTAGAGGAGAGATCGTGAGATATCGATCCGACTAGACAAAGGAGGATTACAGGAGAGAGAAGTTATATGTTGTGGGGAGAGTGATACGCAGTGAGACGAGGGGCCCCATCATGGTCAGCTGGCTCCTACACCCTACTGGCGAGGTTCCATTAGTGAGGCAACTCATTATTGTGACCCTTGCATTAGCCGTGTGCCCTAATGGGCGCAACACACATATGCATGGAGGACTCATCTACGTTATCCGAGCGATGGAGAGACATAGGAGGGTATACTCTTAGGGTCAGGGCATGCTTGAGCATCTCATCATGACCTTGGAGAGTATGTTTTTGGATAGGGATGCAACCTGATGACATGCATACTACTACAGGTGTAGATGTTTGAGCATATTACCTACACTAGGCCTGGTGGAGCCCCCATAGAGCTTGTCCGAAAGCAACCTAGGGTATTTTCTTATCCTCTTACCTGCGAGTGGAGATTCGGTGATCTTCTGTATTGGAGGTTGAGCTTGGATAGATTGACAATGGGCGGAGTCATATGTAGACCCTACCTCAAGATGTAAATGTGGGTAGGGATACACAGGTAGATGTTCAACATGCAAAGGAACCATCTACTAGAGGCATAGTACAACCACATAGTCATTCCCCTTTACTTTGACGGTGAAAGTTCGGGTTCGTGTAGTGTGTTCCTACTGATGTGCCTGTGTACATCCGACACTCATGCGTGATGTCGAGGCTAGGAGCCATTCCTAGGCCTACTAGTGATAAGATCGACATCACGGATTCAGACGGGTCAGATCAAGACATAGCGACAAACTATAGAGATGATTCAGGCGCGCACCGACGATACATCACATGGTGGGGGAGGACATATTGTGGAGCCATTTTTCTAGTGGATTTCCTTAGAGGGAACCCCAGACCATGGAGAAGTCAGGCGACGGAGAGGGTTCAGATGATTAGGCTGATGACATAGGAGAACAAGAGGCAGGCTGAGATGGAGACGATGAGGAGGAGGAAGAGGATAAGGAAGACGATGAGCACGAGGAGGATGAGTTAGGTAGATTTCCTCATCACTCTAGGGAGGATACCAGAGCCCTAGATCCACCGAGTCTCCCACTACAGGTAGAGAGGATCCCCATAAGGGGTCCCGATCCTAGTCCCCATCGGCCCACACCTACTGTACAAAGATAGTATGAGCGTGGAGAGCCTAGCGAGTCCCAGTCTCAGGCAGTTGCTATCAACAATCCCTACTGGAGAAAGGGAGATCCAGGTAAGGTGTCCTGTTATTGATTAACTTTTGTATCTTACTTTCTTTAGATTTGATGATATAGAATATTACTGATGAAAAACTTCTGTATCTTACAACTACCATCCAGGAGTGGCGTTCTTTGATTTAGAATATAGTGACAGACCTTATTGTGACTACACACGTTCCTTTTTCCTCACATATAGCGCACAGATCCCAGAGGAATGCAGGACGACATGAGGACCTTTTCTTCCCTATTCGAACGAGGTCGAGGTCAAGGTCCTACGAGAGAGATTACGATAGAGAGAGGCAACCACATACCATGGGATCATGATGGAAAGGGATCATAGGAGCTTCTCACAAAGTCACTCACGGTCCGTATCACAATACACCCCTATGGGGCCACCCCCATGACCAGATCAGGAGGGGGCATATAGCCACCATCCTCCAGCTACTAGTCCTAGCGATAGGAGATGATTTTGATGTATTGATATATATATATATATATATATATATATATATATATATATATATATATATATATATATATATATATATATATATATATGTATATGATGACACTCATGATTATGTTATTTTTAATGCTTAAACAATATATGCATTGCTTAGATCAGAAGTAACATATTGAGTAATGAGCATGTATATCTGATTTAAATTTCCACATGATTGATTTCTCAATGCTTCATCATTAAATTGATACATGTGTGATTTAATTAATTAACCGAATATTTAATCAAATGCTACTTTGATGATGTAAAAGCAGAATGCATTAAGCTTGAGAACTATATAACTAATGTGATTTAATTAACTCTAATTAAACACAACATGATATAATTCTACATAACACATAAGAAATTGTATAACATGATAGCACATATTAAATGTAAATCCATTATAATTTACATAAAAAGAATCCAAGACAAACAATAAAGTAATTAAACATGCTTGTCAAGAATGAAGTAATGTAGATCAAATAATATATCATCATTTAATCTTACATACTTTAATGAAGACATGCTAACATATTACCCAATTTTGAAGCAAAAGACATAGAGAGAGAGAACAAAAAGAAGATGAGAGAGAGAGAGAGAGAGAGAGAGAGAGAGAGAGAGAGAGAGAGAGAGAGAGAGAGAGAGAGAGAGAGAGAGAAATAGAACTAGGCATAGTATCTATGAAGGTGCATAGCATTTATGGGTTCCTTGAGAGGCGTACCTTCCACATCTACTATACTGTAAGCACTTGATCCATAGACCTCGACAACAATGTATGGTCCAAGCCAATTAGGGCTGAATTTTCTTTTCTCCTCAGGTAAGGCATTCACATTATGTTGATTCTCGTAAAGGACTAAATCCCCTATCGAGAAGGAACGTTGAATAACCTTATCATTGTAGCTTCGTTGCAAAGTTTTATGATACACTTGAATATGCTCGAGGGCATTTACACACCATTCATTGAGCATCTCATGTTGTTGACGTCTTTGCTCTCTATAGGAATCATCATCCACTATACCCCTAAGATAAACTCTCGAAGAAGGAATTTTTAACTCCAAAGGCATAATGGCATCAACACCATAAACAAGATTATAAGGGGTACAACCCATATCAACATGTACACTCGTGCGATAGGCCCATAGAGCATAGGTTAATTGACTATGCCAATCCTTACAATTCTTGTTTACAGTCTTTCAAAGAATTTGTTCAATTATCCTATTAGATGACTTGTCTTGACAATTTGATTGAGGATAATAAGGTGTAGAAAATTTATGTTGAATATGATTATTTTCGAGAAACCTCTTCACATCCTTATTTTTGAATGACGTTCCATTGTTCGAAACTAAGGTGGAAGGTATACCAAATCAAGAAATGATGTTTTCCAAAACGAATTGACAAATTACTTCAGTGGTAGTGGATCGAAGAGGAACAACTTCCACCCATTTCGTAAAGTAATCAGTGGCAATTATGATGAAAGTATGTCCTTGCGATGAAGGAGGAGATATTTTACCAACAAGATCCAAACTCCATGTAGAAAAGGGCCAAGATGCTACCTGTGATCGAAGCTCTTGTGCAGAGGCATGAATCAAATTTTTATGTTGCTGACACTAATGACATCTTTTAACAAATGCAAAGGAATCCTTTTCCATGGTTTGTCAATAATATCCCATCTGGAGCAATCTGAACTAAAGACCCACCCTCAAAATGCCCCCCACAAGCACTTGAATGTGCCTCTTAAAGCACAATAGGGACTTCAACCTTGTTTAAGCATCGAAGAAGAAGACCATTATAACCCCTCCTATAAAGAACATTAGAAAGGATAATGTATCTAGCAGCCAATTTGCGAACCCTAGCCCTAGTATTCTTATTTGCAAAATCAGGAAAGGTACCATCACTCAAATATCTCACGATATGCGAGTACCATTCATCAGAATCTATAATGCAACAATATCCCACATCACTAGGATTATCAGCAATAGCCGGGGAAGTAAGGTTGTGAATAGTAAATTGAAGATCTACCAAGGGGTCCTCTAGAGACACAAGAGAGGCAACACATTCCATCGCATCGGCATGTTGATTATCTTTTTGAGGAACGGGCTCCATGGTATAAGAATCGAATTTTTGCAACAAGGATAAAACTAGATCTTTATATTGCGATAATTTGTGTTGCTTAGCTTGATAAACTCCTATCAGATGTCTTATGATTAGTTGAGAATCTCCATAAATATGTAGATGTTTCACATTCAACACCAAGGCTTCTTTAATTCCAGCTATAAGAGCTTCATATTCATCAATATTGTTGGTACATAAGAAATTGAGACGATATGATAAAGGAATAGGCTTCTTCTTAGGAGAGATTAAGACCACCCCTGCCCCCGATCCTGTACGACACTTAGAGCCATCAAAGTAAAATTCCCAAGTCTCATCAACCTCAATGGAAAGAATGTACTCATCGGGGAAAGACTCTGGATTAGCTAGGGAGAAGGGTGAAGGAGCATCAACTAAGTGATCAGTCAACGCTTGGCCTTTTATTGCCTTTTGTGAGACAAATTTGAGGTCAAACTCAATCAACATCATAACCCACTTAGCTAAGCATCTGGAAAGATCAGTTTTGGAGAAAAGATGCTTAAGAGGATTATATTTAATGATAACCTGGATCTCAACATTCAAGAGATAATGCCTCAACTTTTGGGTTGCAAAGACTAAAGCAAGGCACTCTCTTTCTATCGTAGACTATCGAACTTTGTAATCGAGTAGAGTGGGAATTCTCTACCATCCTTATCACATTGTGCCAATAAGGCTGCAAGAGCTTGAGGGAAAGTAGCGGTGTATAGAAGAAAAGGATTAGTAGGATCAATAGGTTGAAGAATGGGAGGATTGGCCAAATAAGTTTTTAAGTCTTCAAATGCTTGACGACAATCCTCATTCCATTGGAAAGTGGTATTATTTTTAAGCAAATGTGTGAAGGGAAAGGTACGATCTGCAAGTTGAGAGATGAACCTACGAATAGCTTGGATCTTTCCTTGCAAACTTTTTAGTTGGGAGAAATTCTTAGGAGGTGGCATGTTAACAATAGCATCTATCTTCTTCGTATCCACCTCAACGCCATGATGCGAAACTATGAATCTTAATAGTTTTCTACTATCTACACCAAAAACATATTTTTGGGGATTCAAACGCATGTTATACTTATGAATTCTCTCAAATATTTGACGAAGGATCTTAACATGATCTTTATGAAGAACGAATTTGGCCAAGATGTCATCAACGTAATCTTCTAGAGTCTTATGCATATAGTCATGAAATATGAGATTCATAGCACGCTGATAGGTTGCGCCTTCATTTTTCAATCCAAAAGGCATCACAATCCAACAAAACGTACCCCAAGGAGTGGTGAAAGTAGTTTTATATTGATCTTGGGGATTGATGAAAATTTGATTATATCCTGAGAAACCATCCATAAAGGATAATAAAGCATACCCTGCTACTGAATCTACTATCATATCAATATTCGAGAGGGGAAAATCATCCTTTAAGGAGGCCTTGTTCAAATCACGAAAATCAGTACACATCCTAATCTAGTTTTCCGCTTTAGCCACAACCACAATGTTCGAAATCCATGGGGAATAATTGATATGATGGATGAATCCATCATCCAATAATTTTTCAATCTCAACTTTAACAAGTAATGCCACCTTAGGGTGAATCTTTCGAATCCTCTGCTTCATAGGTTTAGCATTAAGAATTATTATAATGTTATGAGTGATAATCTTAGGATCTACGCCAAGCATGTCAGAATATTGTTTTTGTTCTTCTTCGTCAAGACATTTCCCTATCTTGATGATCTTATCTTCAACACAAGGATCCATCTTGATATCAATGGTGTCATTTATTAGGATATTGATTTGTTGAGGAGTGTCTTTAAATTGAGGGAATTCTTTAACTATCTCATCATTATTTATTTATTTCCCAAAGTAGGCTTCCACATTTAAATAATAGGGAAAACTGCGATTATGGTGATAACGAGGAAGGTTATCATAAGCTCCCAAGAATTTAGCTACGAAATCATCAATAGTAAAAACATCCAAAGAAAAGACACAAGAAGGGTCATAGTCAATATATTTTGGATATTTTAGGGAGAGAGAAGCAGAAATGACATTAACACTAATAGATGGTCTTTTAGAGGATTTAGTACACTTGAAAGGATCGTAACCAAGCCCAAACATCATATCACAAAAGTTGTTTTCCAAGGGAACCTTAATCCCTTGTTCTTGAGCATCACATCCATTTCCATTATATCCACACCTAACCAATATGTGAAAACCAGTACCATAAAGGTTAGTCATTTCCGAAGAAGAAGGAGGATTTTCAAACAGCGAAAGATCAAAATCCTCTAGACCAGAAACTAAGGGAGATGAAATCTGAGAAGCCGCCACAAAATTATTACTCAATGGCCCAAAAAAGTAGATTACTTTTTAGGTTCTTCTTCTTTCTTCTTTTCGACCTTAGGTTCTCTAGGGGGAATTCTGTATTCTCCTACGAAAGTAGGATTTAAATCAAGGGATCCCCAATCATCTTCTGCAAGAATCCTTTCAGGAGAGAAAGTGTTCTCAATCATAGAGTCAGGTTGAGAAGACTATTCTTCAGGAACCTTAGGTCCACTTGAGGAAGTATTGGGGATTGGTCCAGATATAGGAGATAGGTTTGATGAACTGATCACACTAATCAGAGTAGAAGCTTTAGAGGAATTATCTAAGATCGTTGGCGAAGAATTGATTGAAGAGGATTTAGAACTTGATGTTTGTAAACAAGCCTAGAATCTTGTATCACCTAACAAGGTGTATGTTATATTGTTGTGAATGAATTTAATTTGCCTATGCAATGTAGAGGGAACAACTTGTTAGTTAGATGAGAGGGGGGGGGTGTTGAATCAGATAAACTCACAATTCAAAATATTCATCAGATTCAACCTCGGTAGAATTTACTTGATATGCAACTATGACTGTAAATCATTCAAACTCATAAACTGATAAACTTGAAACATCAAAACACATTTAACACCAGATTTAATGTGGAAACCCAAATAGGGAAAAACTACTGTGGGATTTCAGACCCACTAAGAAAATATACTCTTCTAGAGTATGCTCGGTTAAAAGCCAATCCTATTAAAGATTACATAAACACATTGCTAGATGTGACCAGGTCAAGGGATTTCCCTCAGATCTATCAGAATCTTGCACTTTGTTAGAAGTGACCTTGTCAAAGGATTTCAAACACTCATTTAGAATGTTACCTTGCTAGAGGATTTACAAATAAGACTGTTAGGTCCACTCGGTTAAGAGATTTCCTGTCACTTACAAAAATAAATAACAGTAATAAAATATATATGCAACTTCACATCTGAAATGTTAAAGCAGACTCTATGTGCTCAAAATAATCTTTTCATAAGACTTATCTTCCTCCTTGCTGGGCTTCTCAATCTGTTCTTCAATCTTCTGTACTCGGTAATCACCTCTGCAGTATCATTGCTCTTCTATTTGCCAGCTTCCTTTGTTCATCAACTTTTCCTTATTTATAAACAATTCCTAACTGCTTAATCTCCTTAATCACATTTCCCATGATTAATCTTAGCCATCAAATCTTCAAACTTGACTAGGTTCATTGAATCCTTCAAACTGAAAAATGTTTTATCTTGCCTTGAAACTTGTATACCTTCCTTGGTACTTGTGCTTGGTTATGACCGTTCAATCTATGTTGTAGATCCAACTCTTGAATTTTCATTGCCATTGATCCTTAACAAACTTTTTGCACAACATTCCAATCTTCTATAAATTTCCATCTCATTGGCATCCTTCATTTAATAATGTATTTATTCATCCAATGCATTCTGTTACTGCTTAGTTGATACTCGGTAAATACTGAACTTTACTCGATAGACATTCTTTCTTCTTTAACCGACACTAATAACCTTAGTGTTTACCGACTAGCTCCTTGCTCAGTAAAATAGAATAGTATCAAACCTTTACTCATTCTATTACATGAAATCTTTTCTCCTTCTTATTCAGTCTTCGAATACACATATATAGGATATTAAAACAATCAAAATAATAACATAATCTCATCACTGTCTAACTCGGTAATAGTTTCCCATTGAATAAATTATTACTCCCCTTCATTTTCACATTCTTTCTATGTCACTTACCAACATCTTTATACTCATCAAAACATACTCTTTAAGATATGGCAACATCATACTGAATCAAAAAATCAATTGCTTGACATCAATGACAAAATAATATTATTAAGACAGTAATCATCCTTTATCAATTATATCATCATACCAACAAACTTAATGTAATTCCAACAATCTCCCCCTTTGGCATTGATGGCAATACCAACTTGATTTATTCCAATTGATTCGGACTGCTGTTATTCTTCTCCTGTTATCCTTGAGTTGTAAACTTCTCCTGTGATATTCTCCCCCTATCATTAGTCTTCTCCCCCTTTGACAACAATGCCAAAAGCAAAACTAATCCATGATTACTTCCCCTGTGAAGTAATTTCCTTGCTTGTTAAAACATATACAAATGTATCATCTCAGTCTCGGTCTGGGCATCTTGTCTTCATTCACTATTTCCTGCACAACTTTAGATGACCTTCTAAAGTGTGTAAATCAGCATCAACTCACAAATAGTATTATGTAGATCATAGAATTGATGCTTTCAACGAACTCTGTTAGTGAGTACTAGATAGGGGTAGGACCCCTAACTTACTTCTGAGATACTCAAAAGTGTCCCTTGGCAGTGGCTTTGTAAAGATGTCTGCTATTTGTTCCTTTGTGCTAACATACTCCAACACAACTTTCTTTTCTTGAACTTCTTCTCTTGGATAATGATACTTTATAGAGATATGCTTTGTCTTAGAGTGCATTACTGGATTCTTTGAAACGTTAATAGCACTTGTATTATCACAAAATATAGTTACTGGCTCGATAACTGTATCATTCATACCTTCCAACAATTATTTGATCCATGCTATATTGGTACAATTCAATGCTACAACGACATATTGAGCTTCAACTGTTGACTGTGAAATGCATCCTTGTTTCTTGCTAAGCCAACTCACTAGTCTTTCTTCCAAAAAGAAAGCTCCTCTGCTTGTGCTTTTCCTGTCATCAATATTTCCTGCCCAATTAGCATCAGTATAGACTTTTAAGTCAAAATCATTCCTCTTTTTATATAGTAAACCATAATCTTCAGTGCCTCTCAAGTATCTGAAAATTCTCTTGATTGTTGTCATATGGGTTTCTTTGGGATCTGCAGAAAATCTTGCAGCTATACCTAATGCATGTGCTATATCAGGCCTGCTGTGAACTACATATTGCAACTTTCCAATCATAGATCAGTAAAGTGTCTCATCAGCAGATGCAGATTCATGATTCTTTGATAGTTTACAATTAGTAGTCATAGGAGTACTTACAGGTTTAGAATCCTCCATTCCAAATTTCTTCAAGATTTCCTTTATATACTTGGATTGAGTAATGAAAATCCCATTTTTCATTTGCAGTATTTGTAAACCTATTAAATACTTTATTTCACCGATTAATGACATCTCAAATTCTTTGCACATTTCATTTCCAAATTTCTTGCATAAAGAATCATTTCCACAAAAAATAATATCATCAATAAATATGGCTGAAATCAATATTCCATTATCCTCATCATTCTTCATATACATGTTGTTGTTTTCACTAGTCCTCATAAATCCAATCTTGATTAAGTAAGAGTGCAACCTTTCATACCATGCTCTAGGTGCTTGCTTTAGGCCATATAAAGTTTTGTTCAACTTACATACCTAATCTTTATTCTTCTCTTCAATAAATCCTTCAGGTTGTTCAATATAGACTTCTTCTTCTAGTATACCATTCAAAAATGCAGATTTAACATCCATTTGATATACCTTGAAATTTTTGTAAGCAGCATATGCCAATAATGTTCTCACTCCCTCAAGTCTTGCCACAGGTGCAAAAGTCTCACCATAGTCTATTCCTTCTTCTTGAGCATAACCTTTGCAAACTAGTCTTGCTTTATTCCGAATGACCTCACCTTTGTCATTTAGCTTATTTATGAAAATCCACTTTGTACCGATTACATTTTTCTCTTTTGGTCTTGGGACCAGTGTCCATGTTTCATTTTTCTTGATTTGTTCAATCTCTTTTGTCATAGCATTCACCCAATCTTCATTGCTTAATGCCTCTTTTACTATCCTCGGTTCAAACTCGGATATCAGACATGTGTTCTATCTCAGTTTGTTCCTTGTCATCACTGGAGCATCCTTATCTCCTATAATCTGACTTGATTCATGATTTGTTCCGACATATTTTGCTAATATAGGCTTGGTAGGCTCTGTATGATCTTCTTCATCACTCGGTAACTGAGTATTTTTTTCATCGGCTTTCTTGGTTAGACTTCTTGGTTGTACATATACAAACTCTTCATAATCTTCTGGTTCTTTGGAGTTTCCTTCATCATTCCTTTCGGCAAATTCATCAATTTTCACATTTGCACTTTCCAATATTTTGTTAGATGATTTGATCAAACATTTAAATGCTTTACTCCTAGAGGAATAACCAAGAAATGTTCCTTCCTCGCTTTTTTGATCAAATTTTCCATTTCTGGCATCTTTGTGAACATAACATCTACTTCCAAATATTTTAAAATAACTTACATTTAGTTTCTTGTCATACCAGATTTCATACGGTGTCTTCATAGTTCCTTTCTTCAGTTGTACTTGGTTCAGGGTGTAAACTGTAGTGCTTATTGCTTCTCTCCAAAATATTTGAGGTACTCTCTTTTCTATCATCAAGGTTCTGGTACAATCTACAATTGATCTGTTTCTTCTTTCAGCTATCCCATTTTGTTGTGGTGTTCTTGGTGCAAACACTTGTCTCTTTATACCATGATCATTGCAAAATAAGTTAAATTCATCTGAAATGAACTCTCCTCCTCTATCAGATCTTAGACATTTCAACTGTCTTCCTGTTTCATTTTCAACTCTTGCCTTATACCATTTGAATATTTGAAAGGCTTCTGATTTCTCTTTTAAAAACATAACTAACATCATCCTTGAGTAATCATCCACAAATAATATGAAGTATTTATCACCATAATAACTTTGAACTTTCATAGGACCACAAATATCAGTGTGTACAAGATCTAAAATTCCTTTAGAAGTGTAAGACTTACTTGAAAAGCTTGATTTTTTCATCTTACCCATCTGGCATCCTTGACATATTGCAAAATCAGGTTTTTCCAAGCTCGGTAGACCTCTCACTCGGTGCTTTTTACTTATTTTGATCAGGTTATCAAAATTTACATGACAAAACCTTTTATGCTATAACTAGGTATCTTCTATTTTTGTATACAGACAATTGTTCCGAGTTGAGTCAAGATGAAATGTATTACCTCTTGTTTGAGTCCCGGTAGTAGCCAACTTTCCATGTTTGTCATGAACTTTGATAATTCCTTTTTGAAATTCTATTCGATATCCTATATTGTTTAGTTGTGCTACACTCAACAAATTGTATTTCAGACCTTCAACCTAATATACATCATCACATTTAGCATTGTCAAGAAGTGTGATAGATCCTTTACCTTTCACAGGATATGGTGCAACATTACCAAATCTTACATAACCTCCATCATAATCTTCTAATTTAATAAACTTGTGTTTATCACCTGTCATGTGATGTGAGCATCCACTATCTATGATCCAAGAATCATTATTATTTATGTGTGATATTAAGGCTTTTTCTTCATACCTTTTTTCATCTGATCCATCTTTGATAGCCACATATACAACTTCCTCTGTCTCAGCCCCATCAGATTTTTCATCATTGGATTCCTCATCAGCTACTAGGCATGTCTTTCTATCTCTCCTTCTGAAGTCTCGATGCCCTCTGTATTGGTTATCTTTTTGTCTGTCATCTCGGTATTCTCTCTTTTCAATAGATTCTTTGTCAGGATAGTTTGAAGCCATATGTCCAATTTTATCACAGTTAAAACATTTCAAAGGTAACTTTCCTTTATACTTACCTTTGCCTCTCGGTAACCTTCTGGCCAATAATGCTTCAAACTCTTCTTGCTTTTTGATTTCCTCATATAGTTTGTGTACTTCTTCCATGTTTTTGCAAAATCTCTCACTTGCTCCACTGTAATTTCCTTCAGCATACTTATACATTCTATCATTGTAATCATTAGATTCATCAAGATGAAAAGAACTGAATGCAGATTCAACTTTGTTAACCGAAGACCCATTGTTATCAAAATAACTCAACTCAAAAGCATGTAGCTTACCGATAGTAGCATCCAAAGAGACTGGCATGTTTGGTACAGACCTTAATTCATTAATTGCAGAGACTCGAATGACATAAGCAGGTAGAAGTGTTCTCAACAACTTACTTGTTACATCCTTTTCTTCAATAGTTCCTCCTGCTCCTTTGATTTGATTGACAGATTCCTTTAACCTTGTACTGTATTGGATTATGTTCTCACCTTCATTCATTCTCATGGATTTAAGTTATCCTCTTAGATTGTCTACTTTTTCTCTTTGAACATGTTCATCACCACCATACACAGATATAAGCTTATTCCACATAGCTTTGGCATCATTACAACCTTCTAGATCATTAAACTCTGAGTCGGTCAATGCTGATGTTATTTCAATCATTGCTTGAATATGTTCTTGATTTGCCTTTATCTCTTCCATTGTCATCGGGTAGGTGTTGGGTGCAGTGTAATCATTCTCTAGATAATATGTTGCATATTCTCCAATTCCTGATAAGTGCAGCTTCATCCTTTTCTGCCATGTGGTGAAACTTGACTTGTTCAACTTTGGTGCATCCCTTTTATACATCTTCGGATCTTGCCTCAAGTTCCTTTAAACTTTTCTTTCAAAGTTCTAGCTCTGATACCAATTGTTAGTTAGATGAGAGGGGGGGGGGGGTGAATAAGATAAACTCACAATTCAAAATATTCATCAGATTCAACCTTGGTAGAATTTACTTGATATGCAACTATGACTGTAAATCATTCAAACTCATAAACTGATAAACTTGAAACAACAAAACACATTTAACACCAGATTTAATGTGGAAACCCAAATAGGGAAAAACCATTGTGGGATTTCAGACCCACTAAGAAAATATACTCTTCTAGAGTATGCTCGGTTAAAAGCTAGTCCTGTTAAAGATTACATAAACACATTGCTAGATGTGACCCGGTCAAGGGATTTCCCTCAGATCTATCAGAATCTTGCACTTTGTTCGAAGTGACCTTGTCAAAGGATTTCAAACACTCATTCAAAATGTTACCTTGCTAGAGAATTTACAAATAAGACTGTTAGGTCCACTCGATTAAGAGATTTCCTGTCACTTACAAAAATAAATAACAGTAATAAAATATATCTGCAACTTCACATCTGAAATGTTAAAGCAGACTCTATGTGCTCAAAATAATCTTGTCATAAGACTTATCTTCCTCCTTGCTGGGCTTCTCAATCTGTTCTTTAATCAGATATTCAATCTTCTGTACTCGGTAATCACCTTTGCAGTATCATTGCTCTTCTATTTGCCCGCTTCCTTTGTTCATCAACTTTTCTTTATTTATAAGCAATTCCTAACCGCTTAATCTCCTTAATCACATTTCCCATGATTAATCTTAGTCATCAGATCTTCAAACTTGACTAGGTTCATTGAATCCTTCGAACTGAAAAATGTTTTATCTTGCCTTGAAACTTGTATACCTTCCTTGGTACTTGTGCTCAGTTATGACCATTCAATCTGTGTTGTAGATCCAACTCTTGAATTTTCATTGTCGTTGATCCTTAACAAAATTCTTGCACGACATTCCAATCTTCTAGAAATCTCCAGCTCATTGACATCCTTCATTTAATAATGTATTTATTCATCCAATGCATTCTGTTACTGCTCGGTTGATACTCGGTAAACACTGAACTTTACTCGGTAGACATTCTTTCTTCTTTAACCGACACTGATAACCTTAGTGTTTACCGACTAGCTCCTTGCTCGGTAAAATAGAATATTATCAAACCTTTACTCATTCTATTACATGAAATCTTTTCTCCTTCTTATTCAGTCTTTGAATACACATATATAGGATATCAAAACAATCAAAATAACATAATCTCATCACTCTCTAACTCGGTAATAGTTGCCCATTGAATAACTTATTACTCCCCTTCATTTTCACATTCTTTCTGTGTCACTTACCGACATCTTTATACTCATCAAAACATACTCTTTAAGATATGGCAATATCTTACTGAATCAGAAAATCAATTGCTTGACATCAATGACAAAATAATATTATTAAGACATTAATCATCCTTTATCAATTATATCATCAATCTCCAACAACCTTCTCAATATCATCGTACCAACAAACTTAATGTAATGCCAACACAACTTGCATGCTATGAATCCAAGGTCCTCTTAGCAACAAGTTGTATGTAAACTCTCTAGACATGATATGGATATGGGTGGGTAATGTAACATGACCTACCTTAATAGGCAAGGTGATGATACCTAGTGAATATTTAGCAACATTATCGAAGCCACGAATGGTGAGAGAATCGGGTTTAATAAGAGATGTATCAACATTGATCTTATGTAACAAGTTAATGCTACAAACATTAAGGCCAGAACCATTGTCCACTAGTGTTTGACTTATCACACTATCGTTTATGATAACCACAATCATTAAGGGATCATATTGTTGTTTAACTTCACTAGAGGGCAGCTCATCTTGTGTAAACACTATATGAGCCTTAGGTGATGTAATATAGTGAATCAAGAAAGCCATATTATTGGATGTCACCGTGGGTGGAAAATTCAATGTTTTCAAGGCAACTTGTAGCATTCCATGATGAGTCGAGGAAGTTTGAAGCAAATCCCAAATGAATATCTTGGCAGGAGTAGCTTTAAGTTGTTCGACAAGATCATATTCCTTACCAAGGGTTTGTGAAATGTGAGGTTATTGAGGAAGAATGAGTCGAAGACCAAGTAGAGGAGTTAGAACAACCTGAGGAGGGTTAGGTTGCCTATTGTTTCTCGTGTTATAGGTATGGGCAACTACATTATAACTCTCCTTAGTTAGTTGTCTAGCATAGCTATAAGGACTCTTAGTGAGATTCCATCCTTGAACCATAATGATATGTTTGTTTGGAGTGCTAAAGGAATCATGACTATATCCACCTTGAACCGTGAAAAAAGGTTGATTAAGAGGAGGTGAAGTTAGAGAAGGACAAGCACCTTGGACAATAAAAAGTGGTTTGCTATGTTCATTCAAATTGATCATATTGATTAACCTTTTAGATGCATTATTCTTGTTTTAAAGTTTAGATAGAGACATAAAGTCATCAAGGGCATCATTCAATAAAGAATGGTCATAGTGATTGAAAGGATTATCTTTGGATTCTAAAGGATACATAACATCATAGAGGGAATTATGGGAATCAACTATGTTGCTAGATCTAGTGGAAGAGTTGATAGGAATGTACCCATGAGAAGGATCATTCAACTTATCTTTCTCATCACCATGAAATGGCATAGTAATAAGGTTGATTAGCTTTTGGCAAAATGAGGGTTTAGAAGGCTTAGGGTTCAAAAACTCATCTAGAGCTTCATCTAATTAATCCTTACTAAACTCATAATCAACAAAATTGCATACATCATCAAAAGCATGAACATGTTGCAAATAGAAATTTGACATTTTGATTTGAAAATTGCATGAAACTTAAACACACAATACACAATGCAAGGAAAATGAAAGAAACCTGTCTCTTTTTTTTTTTCTTTTTCTTTTTCTCTTTTTATGTTTTGAAAGAAAATGAAATAAACTAGATCTAGATCTAACAATGCAATGCAATGCAAATGAAATTGGATTCGCATCGGGTTCACCAAAGATGTGTAGGATAAAAAGTGAGACTAAGTATAGAAAACCTAATCCCACTCTCATACACGCTCATGGAATACGAAAGAGCCTAGGGAGGTAACGCGCATTGGCTACTTCTTATTAGAAAGAGAGAGTCGTGGATTACCTCCTAGGTTTTCTATTCCTTTGTTGCAAATGAGAGAGAGGAATGATGCAAAATGCAATCTATACTAGAAAGCAAATAAGCAAGCAAACCCTAATCTGAGTATGCAGATCAAAGAACAACTGATACGCTGCTGAAAAGTACATATCAGAAGGCAAAATCAGAGGTTCCCCTATGTCTAAAATATAAGCAAAAATTTCCCGGACTAGGGTGTCATGCCATCGTCTTGATTCTGCAATTCTAGAGTTGAAATTGACAGGAGGGATCCTAAGATCTACAAAGTATTGTTCTGCCAAGTCCTCCTAACAGAGGGTAGGACCATGGCACCATGCCGCTACCCTAAGCAGGAACAGGGTGCCATGCCCTTGTCCTTGGGGTTTCTGCTAATATCTACAACCCAGAACTGTCCCTGTGTGCTCTTTCGGTCCCGAAACTTCCACTGACACTCGGATCCAAACCTGTACCTGAAGCTGAAAAAGAGGGTTTGGGGTGGCTATATATGGTTTTGCCTTAGTCAAACCCCCATGTTGGTGATTTCCACCTCCATTAATAGTCGATAATGTACTGAAAATGTGTGTGCAAGAAGCTTGTCTATGAGCAAGATACTAAGATTGAAAGTAAACAACCTAGAGCAACCCTAAAGAGTAAACCCTAATTGCTTATAATTGACAAAGTAAATGCTCTAAATCCACAATGCAAAGTGATATAAAGCATGAATGTGAATCAAAATGAAGCTTATGCAAAAATATGAAAACAACATGAAACCATACCCAACCCCAAGGGAGAGGTACAAGCCAATCGTCAGTCGGTGATCTCCTATTGTTCTTCTACATATTCAAAAGCCTCCAATTGATAAAATGATGCTTGATGAATGTTTGATGGATGAATGTTGAATGTTGTTGAAGAATTCAAAGATCTACTCTTTCATTGCAAAGAAGGCTCTAATGCTCCAAAAACATGCTCGTAGATCCTTAGAAGAAGACCCCTTCAAATGAAGAAAGAGAGCTCTTAAGTATGAAACCCTATATCTTAGTTTCATGTTTAGGCTGACCTAGGATTTGAATTTCCCACTAATATTTTGGGGTTAAGCATTATTATATCATAGGATTGTGCTCCCAAAATTTCGGGAAAAAAGCCACGGACCATGTGCATTCCCGCCACGGTCCGACCAACTTTCCACCAAATTTTTGGGGTCGTTAGATATGATGATATTAGAGCACATCCCAAAGTTACAGCTGATTTTGAGATGTTTTGGTATGCGAAATCGGGCCTAAATAGTCAAAATAAGACATAATTATGGTTTATGATTAAATGATTTATTGGAGGAATAAAATGAAAAGGAGCACGCTTAGGGTAAAGGGCCCAACTTTGTAATGTGTAAAGTGATGAAACATGACCTTAGATTTAATTAAATGCTTAAAGGGGAATTAGAAATGCAAGATGCAAGACATACTAAGGCGGGTGCTAACCTAAGTGTGAAATTGTACCACCCTAGCAAGGGTGTACAATTTATGACACTACAGTTATGATGCCAAAATTGGTCTATAATGGATTTTCCTATTAGTCCATGGGGTTTACTCCCAGTTCAGTGAGCTGGACTTTGTTGGTTTGTCAATTCATAACCTAGTTGTAGTCGATTCTTGTCTTTGTTACTATTTTGCATCTTTGTGACAACATTATTGATACCCTTGTCATTTCTTGCCTTGCGTCGATTAGATTTCATTAGCACCGCATGTTATTTTTAATGTCAAGGATAACCTTTTTAGTCGAAATTATTCTCTACTTTTTCTAGTTGAATTATGTCACCAGTCCTTCATTTGTGTCATCCTCATTGATCGTTCATTTCTCTCATCTCTGTCCCTCACTCTGGTTCACCAGTCTGAATTCATCCAATCCTTTTTGGTCTCAGTCATCCCAAATTGCAATATAGTTATAGACACCTAAAATTTGATTAATTTGATTAATTGAATTTAGTCATTCCAAGCGCATTTAATTAAATAATTACGTACTATTTAATTAACTGACAATGTTTCCTTCTAGATAATTAATCTTATTAATTACGCTATATCCCCCCTTTAATTAATAATTTGATAACCATAAATCCATTAATTAATTAAATTTGACCCCCTTTTCTATTAAATATATCAAATATGCAATTTGATTATTCAATTCGCGTTGACTTTTTCCTCTCAAATTCCCTCATAGAATTAATTAATTCTATTTCTCACATGTATCCTAACTTTAACCCCTATCTAACCCTTCCCCTAACCTAACCCACCTAGCTAACCAAGGGATTTAGTCAACCTTATCCCTTTACCCTCACCATATGTGTGCACATTCCTAAAATATCTCAAAATTCCCTAAAATATCCCAAATTTTAGGTGACTTTGAATTTGGGGACAATTTCCTAAAATTTGGGAAAATATCCCAAATTTTCTCAAACATGGGAATAACATGATTTTTCAATCTCTTTTGCAATAGAACCTTCAAATTTGGGTGGCTTACTTCCAAATGGGCATGTGTCCTTAGGGACACATGTCATTCCTTCTAATGACACATGTCCATCTTAAGGACACTCATTCTCCCTCATGACACTCGCCCCTCTCAAGGACACATGTCTCATTCTCATGCCCTTCCATCTCACCCTCAAGCCTATTTAAACCCCCCCCCCCCCCCCATTTTCTTTCACAAACCGTCCACTTTCATTTTCATAACCTCATAATGCAGAAATGTTTACTCATCCCTTTTGCATAATCACATCCATTTAGCATAGAATTTTGTATCACATCTTGCATAGTTTTCATTTTACATTCACTATCATGGAGCACAATCAAGTATCTATCATATAGAAAACACATATCAAATCAAGGGACAATCAAATCAAAGGAGGAAAATGGAGTTTGCATTTTAATTACTTTTTTATCTCGTTTATCTACTTTTCTTTCTTCTTAAATATCCTAGTCTTGAGTGTGGTTGAGATATGTGTTTGTCATTTTCTTAATTCATCTTTTCAATAGTTTAATTTCACATTTTTCTAAATACAATAGTCTACATCTTTTATATAATAGGCCATTTATCAACTCTTTGACTATATCATGTCTAGAGTTTAATCTTTACTTCCATTGTGATCTTATCACCTCGAGCCAGAGGTATGACTCATATTGGTTCATCTTGTTTCTTGAGTGCATCCTCTTGATTAAATTTGGTGTCGTATTGCCTCATTCAAATGTCATCCAATTTCAATTTGAGTGTTGATCTTCCACTCATTCCATCTCCAAATCAGTCATTGCTTCCATACTCATTCCTTTTCTTACGAGTTGGATCTAATCAAATAATGAATCCAATCCTTGACTTTAGATTTGCACTTTCGTCACCTCCTCATTTCATTTCGCGGTTCATGCCCATCACTACCTGATCTTGATCTCGACAAGCTATGTAGCAACAACCTTCTCAGTTTGGATTAGGATTCCAGGACCCATAATTGAATCCTGATTCGAGTGTCATCCCTATCATGTCAAGGAACGTCCCCATCACCTATGACTCACTTAATTTGATTGTCCTTGACGAGATAGACTCCGAAAATAATCTAGTTGACCAATTCCTCTCAAATCAAGAAAATGCCCAAATGGTAGAGGAAATCATAGAGAGTCCCAAGAGTCTCCTCTTCGCTAACATGGGTGACCGAGGCATGACTGTCACATCACTTGATACACCTATGACTGCTAGACTGCAGGAACCCCCTCAATAAGGGATGCCTTTACAACAACCCTCGTTGTCATTTCCAGTCCAATAATAGCCCAATTACCAGCACCACCACCACCAATGAGCACCCAACGTACATCGATCATACTACCACCTCTGGATAACCTTACATGACATTATCAATCATTTTATGCCAATTCATCTAGACTAGCGTCACCCCTATTTTCAGGAGGAGGTATCTATAATGCAAAAGTTAATGTGCCCTCCTCATAGCTTATCACATCACCTCCCTTGATGGCTCAAATTCCTATGACATCCAATGTGGTGCATGTAACCCCTTTCGTTAATCTGGTCACTCAACCTATAAACGTACCTTCTACACTAGCACCGACTTGGACCACAAGAATGCCAAGCTATATGTTGTCATTTGTTATGCAGATTACAACTAGGGGCATGAGTTACACAACGCCATCACCATCCATACCTCCAACCATACACTCCATGTCACTAGACTTTAGTGCCCCACTATATCAACCACAATTGACTTCATAACCAATCTTCTCATGACCGTGATTCAATAACTTGTAATCGCCACCTTCCTCCTATGTCATAACAAATATTCATCAGTTACTAGGTAATGCTAATTCGAACCCACCTTCATACAATGCCCAATCCAATGTGCATCCTAACTATATTGGGGCCAGTTATCTTCAAAGTAACACTCCTCAGATCCAACAATTCCCAAATATGCAGTACCAACAACAACCCACCGCTCTACAATAAAATATTATGACATACTCGCAACTAGCCCAATACCAACAACAGTCGCTTGCCCAACAATATGTTCCTATCTATCAAAACATGACAAGCTATCAAAACCAACCAAAACAATTGAAATATCTTCATTCACATCAACTAACATATCATGTACCACATTATCAATCAACTACATCATCTCCTAATCGTTTTTCGATTAATATTGAATGAGAAGAAATGAAGGCAACTCTTAAAGCCTTGAAAGATAATAGCTTTGAGTGAGTCCTCAAATTTAATGAGCTTTGTCCTTACGCATTCGACAATTCCATAATGGCTATGCCTTTTCCCAAACACTTAGAAATGCCAAGATTTGATAAATACAAGAGGAAAGGTGACCCACACCATCATGTCAAAGAGTTATTTATGGCTTGTCAGGAAGTATCATGGTGTGACACCTACCTTTTGCAATTATTTCCTAAAAGTCTCAGCGGACTTATCAGAGCATTTTGTTTCCCACTATCATTACAATATAAAGAATGAAGTCTCGATCGTTGACCTATGTCAAACCAAGCAGAAAGGGGGTGAAAGCCTTTTAGACTATATCCAAAGATGGAGACTCCTCACTGGTCACCTCCGATTCACTATGCGAGATACTTAGTTGGTCTCGGTTTTCATCAACAATCTTCACCCAAAGCTCACATATCATATAAGACTGAATGGCACTAGCACTTTTAAAGACATCATGTTTAAAGGGTCATTAGTAGAATAGGTGTTGATTAAAGAATGAATCATCAAACTCTATAAAGAGTATTCTGACAAGCCTAAGTCATGACAAACAAAGGTATTGGAATAAGAACAAGAACAATAACATTGTAGGTGATGGAGTCGCTGATTCCAAGACAGTGCAGATGATTATGGCCGTAAAGCCACCACCCTCGTAGACATATGCTAATCCCCCACAATAATCGTATGCCAATCCTTCTCCAACTATTCACGTCAACTCACTACCTCCAGCTTACCAACATCCACAAGCATAGACACAAAATGTGCAAGCTAATAGGAGGAATGCAATCACTATCCCAAGCTTCTCCTCATCAGATAGGTCAAAATGGCCTGAGATGCAAATTTGTGACCATGGTTGAACCATTAGACATCATTTTCAAACACATAGAACAACATAAGATGGTTGTGTATCCTTAAACGCAACCATTCGATGAGTGCACACCTAACACTAATCGGTATAAGGATAACAAATACTATGTCTATCATCACATCAAGGGTCATGATATGAACAAGTGCATGAAGCTCAAACACCTGGTTCATGACCTTATTGACTAGCAGAGAGTTTTTTAGTGGCGAATCTTCGCCAATTGGTGAATTCCGCGCGAATAGTCTTGGGCACCATTGTGGTCAAATCGCCCGAAATTTTGGGGTTAACGATACACTGTAGAATCTGGCTTTGCCATTGACCACACATCGTCGACGTGCATGCCCATAATATTCTCCTAGAATCAATCGGACGTGGGTATTAGATCACCTCCGTTATTTGCCAGCAATAGTAAAACGACCACGTACCCAAGACCTAATTCGCCAATGGTAAATTACATGTTCATTGCACGCATCGGCCAAATTCGCCAATATCAATTAAAACATTATAAGCATTCGAGGACCCATTTCGCCCCGCTTAAATTAAATATTCATTGCACGCTCGCGCAATTCACCAAAAATGCAATTAAATTAAATGTTTATTGGCAAATGCGACGCTCCGGCCCCACGCAATTCGCCAAAAATGCAATCATGGATTGTTATAAATACACTCTTTCTTACAATTTGTTTGTGTCTGATTAGTAAATTGGGAGCTCTCGAGTCTCAATTTGCATTCCGCAAATTGAGTTGGAAAGTCAAAGTTCATTCACATTGTAGGGCGGGGCGGAGGGCCAGAGTTACAATCCTGCAACATAGGCCCAGGCATTCCTGATTCCTGATTTGGAGAATTGAGAAGGCATAAAGGTGAGTAATCATTTCTTCATACTTGATAGTATTAGTTTTAACTTTTAATTCGTAGTGAGAGGTCAAGACTCGAGATGTCACAGTCAGACATGGGTGAGACTCCTCAAGGTGGTGAAGGGATTGAGATGTCACACAAAGGTGAGACTGAGACTCCTCGGGGTGGTGAAGGGATTGGGATGTCAGACAAGGGTAAGACTCCTCAGGGCGGTGAAACTAAAGGGATTGAGAGGCCATCAAAACGCCCAAAACCTAAACTTAAAGATACTACCATAAAGTCTTTCTTTGGAATTGGCAAAGTTTCTGGTCCATCAACGTCTGCAGTTGCAAAAGCCATTCACAGTAGCTCACCACCACCACAAGGTGGGATTGTCGTTGAGTTAAATGCATCAAATGAGGATGACAATACCAACACGGAAAAAGATGTTGTAAGGGATACACACAATGAGATAATTCACTCGGATGCAAATGTTAGTACTGAAGATGATGTTGGTAGGAAGAAAAGAAAAAGGAAAGTAAAACTAGGGCGAGAGTGGGAGATGACAAGGAGTTTTAAGATTGATTGGGTAGAAAAGTACCCATTCATTGAATCGGTCCCAAAAAATGATGAACAACCAACAGAATGCAGGTGTAAGATTTGTAGCTGGAAAACTAAAAGAGAGAAGAAGATGCAGCTAAAGCTTGACACCATAGAAAAGCATATTGGTAAGGTTTATGAAAAACAGATCATAGACGGAAAGGAAACACGAGTAGTAAGATGGAAATCAAAGGAAGAATGTCTTCATGTTAAGTATGCTGTGGAATATGAAGAGCATAACCACAAAATGACACTGATTGGTAATAGTGTATTTGGAAATACAATCAAGGTTGGGCTTGAACATGTTGTGAAAGATGCAAACCTGGCAAAGACTGTTCAGATGAGTGTTGTTTTTCATATTATGTCGAGAGGGCATCCTAAGAAAGATTTCCCAGAATTTGGTAATTTATTATCTTTTTTGAATGTTCCTCACTATCCTATGTCACATTGGTCAATAAATGCTAGATGGGAAATGGCAAACTGTCTCGCTGAGGTGGAAAAGAAAAATTTACAAGAGAGTGTAAAAGAGTCAAATTTCATTTCATTATCCATAGATGAAGTTACTATGGTAGATAACACTACTTGGCTTTGTATGCATGTGTATACCGTAAAAGAACACATCCGTCGAGCTCATCTACTCTGTGTTCATAAAATGAGGGGCAATTCAACAACAAAAAATTTATATTTGGAAGTTAAGAAAGTTTTGAATGAAATTGCTGGTATGGATGACTTGACAATTGCCAAGAAGTTGGTGTGTGTTGGAGCTGATGGAGCTGCAGTAATGCAAGGTCAAAGGACCGGTCTTTGCACAAGATTACAAACTAGTATTGCACCATACATGGTTGGCATTCACTGCATGGCCCATCGAATGATTTTAGCATATAGAATTGTAAGCAATTTCCCTACAGTATCAAAAGTTGAAGATCTGGAACACGAGCTCCACTCATACTTCTGCCGAAGTCCTAAACATTTTGTAGAATTTCATATTTTTGTTGAGGGAGTAAGAGGAGGAAACAAGCTTCTCAGGGATGTTGAGACCAGATGGATCTCCTTGCATGGACTAGCGGAATGAGTTCTAACAGAATATCAATCCTTGATCGGACTAATGTATGAGCAACACCTCATAGTAGACAAAGCTCCTGATCTCTTACATAAGTTAAGTGATATAGAGACTCTGTTAACTTTAGCTAGTCTTCTCCCCATGCTGGATTCAATGAACAAACTTGTTAAGAAAGCCCAAGACAGAACTATGTATATCAATGAGTATAGCACTCTACATAAAATGACATGCTTGAGCCTGGATGGTCTATATTCAGATCTAACAGGGCGAAGCCCAAATTTTTTTAGGTGGCAGATAATTACAGATTTGAATCATGCTTAAAAAATTTTACATTTCAATACAAAAAATGAGTTATGTGTCTTTGTGAAAGGATTTCAGATACCAATGCACCAATCTAAGACGAGCAAGCGAGGCAAAGCACTACCAGTTAAAAAGGAAGATTTTGACAGGATTGTTAAATCTGTTAGTGATAATTTGAAGTCTATTACATATGAACTTTCAACTGAGATTCGTGAAAGATTCCCTCGAGAAGAAATACTTGAAGCCATGGGTTGTGTGTATCCACAATTTTGGCATTCAATTGGAGATAATCCAAATGACACAAAGATGTATCATAAAAAACTAGAGGAATTGATATTGACATTTTCAAAAGATGCATATTGCAATGGATAGCCAATAGAAGGAATTTTAAATTCAGATCATCTTAGAAAACAATGTAAACAATTTGCATTGGTTATGAAACAACAGTTGGTTAACTTGGAGAATCCATTTGAACCTCGATCAATCACAAGGCTTTGGAAAAGGATAGATCAAAGTGAAGCATTGCGTATTGCAATACCAGAATATTTGAAACTTGCTGATTTATGTCAAACAGTGATATTGGGGTCGGTGGAAGATGAGAGAGTTTTCAGTGCATTAGGGCTTTTGAAATCAAAGATCAGAAACAAATTAGACAAGAATTTAGAAACTTGCTTGAGGTTGTTTGTAACCCAGTATAATGTTATAGATTTTCCATATGATAGGGCACTGGCAATCTGGAATTCCATGCGTGAAAGACGAGGGGTGTGCAACACTTTAAAAGTTGGTGGTGTTACTGCTAGTGCTAGTGCTGAGATAAATGAATATGATGGATTGCAGACTCAGAGTCAACATGAAGACGAAGACATTTTTGAATACCCGACTCAGAATGAAGATGAACCTATTAGTACTAGTTAGTTTCTGGATCTTGACTCCATTTGGGATATGGAAGCCTCAGAGTGAGTCACTGAAGTGAATTAGCAGTCAGTTTATAGGTATTTATAATTATACTACAGTTCTTTAGTCATATTACAATTTCAATTTGCAAAATTGCAATACTATAGTTGTCATTGATGATTTTTGATATTGTATTCCTTGAATTTGTCAATCAGAATGGATACTTATTTCATATTTTTGATTGTGAATTTGAATTATTAGTAAACAATTGAATTATTAGTAAATTGGTATTTGGTTCCGCATTATGTTGAACATGAAATGCAACAATTTGTGTCACAAGATCCATAAAATTATTCATATTGCATAATTGTTACTGCTAGAACCTTTCTACTGTTCTATATTAAATGGTTAACATGATGTTCATGCCGATTAGGGTTTTGTGCTTGTTTTTTTGTCTTAGTTGGCTAGTAAACCGAAGTTGTCGTGCGTTGAAAATCTGAGTTGTCCTCTCTTTATTTGTCCATGTCAACGTCAAGTGTGGTCAAACAACTGGTTAGACATGTTTAATGTTTCATCTCTAACTCGCAGATAAATTTCATGTTTAACAGTTTAAGTAGCGACTTAGCGAGTGTTGGTTTGGGTTTAAATCGCGAGGTCTCCAGTTTTTTGAGTGTTAGCATTTTATGTTAGCGAGCTGGAGATTGTTAATGAAATTGCTTTGGTCGCGAGGTCTTGAATTGGTTTGATGTCATGCATTATAGCCGCAAGAGTTAGCGAGTAAGTACTAAGTCATTAATGGTCTGTGTGCCACTGCTCGCGCCTATTTATGATGGTAAATTAACATAAAACATTGATTTTTCTTGGTACTCGCTGGGTCGTTGCGGTCAAGAGATAAAAAGTTTTGAGATTTTATCTCGCAGGTCCTTTATCATCAAGTCAGTTTAAGTCGCGATCTTGCGAGTACTAGGAGATTTTAGTTGTCGCTACCTTGTAAGATGTTTTGCACTTGACCATTTTATGTTGTGAGTTTGCGACTGGGTGTGATTTTATGTTATCGCAAGGTCGCGAGGTGTTTGCGATTAATTCATTTTAATTTGCGATCATGCGATGTGGTTGGTATCGCAGCTTAGTTGGTTTTGTCGCTTGCTCGCAGGTTTTGAAGTTGTTTAGCATTTTATGTTGCGATTTGGCGACATGTAAGTTTTGGTCTGATTTTGTGGTCATCGCATGCTCGCGGGTTTGTAAGTCTTAAGTCAAAAAGTGTTGCGAGCATGCGGTGGCAGTTGAGTGTCTTGTTGTTGCGAGATCGCAAGGGTTTAAGTCAAGTTAAGTTTCGAGTTGCGAGCTTGCGATGAAATAAGTTGTTTTGTTAGATTTGCAGTGGTCGCCAGCTCGCAGGTAAAGAAAGAATATTACAAATGTTGTTGCGAGGTTGCGACTGAAGGGCTTGATGAAGATCAACGGCTGTCGCTCACTCATGAGATTATTTGAGGATTTGTAAAAGGGGTTGCGAGCTTGCGATTAAGAGGATTTGGTAGCATTGTCGCTAACTCACCGGTTCCTTTCCAAATTGTTATAACCGGTTGCGAGTGTGCGATTAAAGATGGGGATTGACACATGGACTTGTTTGTCGGGTTCTATAAAAGTTTTGAATGGCAATCGCCAATCAAATGCCACAGTACCTACTACTAGTTCATGCAAGTGTGGCAATTAATATTAATGAGACTTGAGAGAAGTGACGGCGCCCAAATACCATAAATTGCATGATCGAGCCAAGATTTTGACATTTGTATAATTGCATTAATGCCACACTAGCTAGTTCATGCAAGTGTGGTAAACCGCAAATGGAAATTAATGAGACTTGAGAGAAGTGACGGTGCCCAAATACCATTTTATGTTGTGAGGTTGCGACTGGGTGTGATTTTATGTTATCACAAGGTCGCAAGGTGTTCGTGGTTAAGTCATTTTAATTTGTGATCACGCGATGTGGTTGGTATTACAGCTTAGTTGGTTTTGTCACTTGCTCGTAGGTTTTGAAGTTGTTTAGCATTTCAAGTTGTGATCTGGCGACAGGTAAGTTTTGGTCTGATTTTGTGGTCATCGCATGCTCGCGGGTTTGTAAGTCTTAAGTCAAAAAGTGTTGTGAGCATGCGACGGTGGTTAAGTGTCTTGTTGTCACGAAATCGCAAGGGTTTAAGTCAAGTTAAGTTTCTAGTTGCGATCTTGCGATGAAATAAGTTGTTTTGTTAGATTGGCAGTGGTCGCCAGCTCACAGGTAAAGAAATAACATTACAACTATTGTTGCAAGGTTGCAACTGAAGGGCTTGATGAAGATCAACGGTTGTCACTCACTCGCGAGATTCTTTAAGGATTCATAAAAGGGGTTGCGAGCTTGTGATTAAGAGGATTTGGTAGCATTGTTGCTAACTCGCTAACACGTGGACTTATTTATCGAGTTCTGTAAAAATTTTGAATGGAAATCGCAATCAAATAGAAGGGCATAAATTCAAATTTTGCTCGAGTAATTCAGCTTTGAAGTTTGAAATTTGAAATAATGCCATAGTAGCTAGTTCATGCAAGTGTGGCAATTAATGAGACTTCAGACTTGAGACTTGAGAGAAGTGACGGCACCCAAATACCATAAATTTCATGGTCGAGACAAGATTTTGTATAATTGCATTAATGCATTCTATCTTCGAGGTAATCCAGTGAATTGAGCTCTGCAACAACATTGGAGAATTCAGAGTATTGGGTGGGAAAATTTTAGAAAATTGGTTAAGTTTTTCTCCTAAAGCTAAAATGAGCCAAGCGACGAGTGGAACTGGAGCTTCCAAGCCCAAGCCCAAGCCCAAGCCCAAGGCCACGACAAGTGGAGTAGGAGGACGTTGAGGTTCCAAGGCCAGTGCCATTGAGGAAAAGATGGTAAAGAAATTCAAAGAAAAATTTGTAGATTTGATGCCAGGGACTTCCGTTGCTTTGAATACAAATGTTTTGGCATGGAAATATTTATGGAGCCAATGTAGAAATCCTACCATGATTAATATGACTGGTTCTGCTCTGTTTAATTATTTCTGGAATAATAGGGTTAAGGGTGTCCCGATGTCAAACCCTTGGGATTTAAATATGGCAAAGTTAATTGTGTCAGATGTGTATGTTGATGTGGATTTGATCAAAGAGTTGGCCAAACGCTATTGCCCAGTATCTAGGGTAATCAGAAGAAAGAACCAGTCTGCCCTAGTTTCAATTAACAGAGCTAGCTTTGTTGAAGCTTTCCAGATTACTGGTGCTACATGTACAGATATATATTTGGAGTGGATATCAGAGGATTATGACAAATACAAAGGTGTTATCAAGAAGCATGCAATCCCCAGATACATGCCTAGGGTGAATAGGAAGCCGGTTATAATTCCAAAGAGTATCGAACCACCATTTGACATCACACCTTTCCACCATTATATGCATTGTACAATCTATGGATTATGCAGAGTGTTGGGTTTTGATGGAGATTCAACAGTGTCAGCTGAATTACTGATGATGGCTATGGACATTCAACACCCAGATGTTAACAAAGATTACGATTATGTGGGCTATGTGGTTGAACACATTCATAATGCTCCTATTGAAATTCAGAGTGGTGCACCCAACCCTACATTCAAGCATTATTCATTGTTCATGCATTTAATCTTGTTCTATAATGTTGAGTTCGTGGATAAAGAATTGGAGATTTTCAAAGAATAATTTGGTGTCTTAATGCCAATACAATGATGGACCTAGGTTTGGGACAGTAGTTCTCCCCATTCTTCTTTCCTTTTCTTTGAAAATTGGATTGTTTCGCCAATTATGGAAATGCTAGGAATAAATAGGGAACGATTGTCAATTAATGTTAGGAGAGTTTTGAGACCTTACCAATTTGTTCCAAACTGGTCTATTTCACATAACTGGGGGGACTTTTATTTTTTTGATAACTTTACTGTGATCAGAGTCTATGGGTGTCCTCAGCCTCCCCATATTTTACCAAAATTTGTTCCAATTAGGATTGCTTTTATGGGGTTTATCTGGCAATTGACCCTAGTTGAAAAAGAATACCTTGATAAACACATGAAGGGTTCTCTTCTTCCTAGGCTTTGGGTTGCGTCTGATTTTACCATTGGTAGGAGTTCCTTTGATGAATTAGACAATTTCCTTAAACAGTATAGGTTGGTTAATGTTGTGTCTAGATTATGTGATCTAGAATAATTTATTAAAGTTGCAATGCCAAAAATGACACCTTGGGCCTCAATAAAGGACCATGAACCATTAGATGATGAAGATGTGGTTAGAAATTTGTTGAGAAAAGATGAAGTACAAGAAAGGAGAAGAAAATGGAAAAATTTGATGAGAGTTAAAGCAGAATTGAAGGCTGCTGACTCTAGTTTCTCAAGTTTTTTCCCTGATAGCCCGAACCTAGAGAGGATTAACAAAATGCTGAGTTTATATGAAACTCTGATGGAACAAATGCCTCAAATTCCAGATTCAAAAGTGGCTGCTCAGCAACAAGACCCCCAAGATGGACATTCTTCATATGGCAAGAGGCCACTTACTGTGTCTGCTGATGATGTAGAGAGTGGGGATGAAGTTCAATCTACCCCAACTGCAAAGAAACAAAAAACCAATGAGGTCGGTACAATTGTGAGGAGAGACCCTGCTAGAGCAATTGTTACAGAACAAGGACAATACTTTCATCAAATAAGGACACATCTCAGAGAAGCAGGGCAGAATGAAGAACAGTGAGAAACAAACGAAACCCTTGCTCAAGGCTTTGATGAGCGTGTGATGTTGTCAAATGAGTTCATGAAAGATGATGAATTTATTAAGTCAGATGAATTTAAAAGTTTTTTGACAAGATTGAAACAAAAACAATTAAGACAAAATATAATCATAGAGGAAGCAAATGAAGAAAAGAAACAGGAGATCATCAAGGCACTGCAGGAATATGATCCTGACA
Source organism: Cryptomeria japonica (assembly GCF_030272615.1). Taxonomy (NCBI): domain Eukaryota; kingdom Viridiplantae; phylum Streptophyta; class Pinopsida; order Cupressales; family Cupressaceae; genus Cryptomeria; species Cryptomeria japonica. Next base: position 603,831,481 of record NC_081408.1, on the reverse strand, counting down.
GGGAGCAAATATCTGTGGAACAGGCAAGACAATTGATTAAGAGTACTGGTATGATTATGATGCTTGACTGGGATATCCAGTCTACTTTTATTATTGATCAAATTAGGAAGCAAGAGGACCCAATGTTTAAAACTGAATTTGAAATTGGAGATGTAATAAGAGGATTAGGCTTTCATCCTAAGTCAAAGACACTTGTTTCTTGGTCTTTGGCCCCTTCCACTCAAAATCCCCACCTTCTAAATATCCAAGTAGAAAAGAAAGCTGACAGAATGATCTAGAACTTGCAAAACACAACTGACACGGAGATTGCCTCATTTTTTACTCAAGTTTCTTTCATGAATTTATCAAAAACAGAGGATTTGTCAAGAAGATACACAGAAACATATACCCAATCGATTGCATTGTCTAAAAAATATGAAGAGACACTGATGAAGAAGGGCACTCTAGAGGAAGAGTTAGTGGAGTTGAAAGAAAAAATTGTAAATGAGCCCCCTCCAATACAGATTACAGAACAAGTACAAGAAATACCAACTGATGTGACAACAAAAAAGGAGGAATACACAGGGAAAATTGAAAAGCTTGAAAAGGAATAAAATTTCAAGGCTATCTCTGTTGTATCAGGAATTCTGAAACACAGGATTAATGTATTGAAAGGAAAATTGATGGTAGTGCATGATTTGCACATTTCTTTGAAAGAGGCAAGTAAAACATCCTCTGAGGTTGTTGATTTTCTTGGACCTTTGTTCAATGTTTGGTCAGGAAGAAGCAGATTAATGGATAAGCTAGATACTGCAATGATGTATAGTGACGAGTTCCCTCCCAAGATCAGTGACACTAAAGACATGGTGGAGGTAATGAATGCAGCTTATGCATTTTTCATAGGGAAGGATGTGCTTATAAATGAAAAATTGCAGACATTTGGGGAAGGTTATAGTAAATTGGTGCCTTCAATTTATGCTAGTAATGGAGATTTGGAATCAATTTCTGATTGGACCAACGAATTTGATTTGATTCATGAGCAAGAAGAAATAATCAAGCATGTAAATGAACATGTTGATGCTGATTTCCTTAACGTTATGCTTGATTCATTATTCATGGTTGATGTTGACCATGCAAAGTTTATTGTTGACTCCAGGGTAGTTACAGATGCCAGATGGACAGATTCAGTTGCAAAGTTGGAAGAGGTAAAGGCATTCAGTTGACCAACAGACAAAGAGGTGGACAGGTGGCAAGCCATGCTAAAGCCAAAGAAGAAATCTCAGGTTGAGGTTGCTACCCAAGATTCCTCACAGTAACCCTAAGCTTGTTGAATCCTCATCTTATAAAAGGATTCCAAGATTAATTTGAGAGGGATGGCCACTTTTTCTTTTTGATCGGTAGAGAGGGATGGCCAGTTGGCCACTTTTATTGATTTTGAACTTGAAAACTCTTATATAGTTATAAATTTATAATAGCTCAATTGTTCAAGAATTTGATAAGTGCATAGTTTAATCGCATTGTGAATTTAATTTCTGATGTCATTATGAATATAATATCAATATCATTTGCAGTTTGAGATCTTCACATAATTGTCTTTGTGTTGAATTTATCTTTTCACTATGAATTGAATGGTCAAGGGTTTTTAAGTTTACATATGAATATGGGTTGTGTATGTAATGGCAATTATGACATTATTCATAATTTCATTCCTATTTATCTGCAAATGAATCTTATTGAAGTTTATTATCAGGTTGTCTTTGAATTTTAAGTGACTCTATGCCCTAGGATAAGGCACTGGTCTGTTGTCTTGATGTTTAACTAATTATGTTGTATTCCTATCTATTGTGGTGTTTAATACTTTCATTCTTAATACTCTTATGATTTTATATGCTATGGATGTTAATGTAATATATATGGAGGTGTTCTAACTTCTATGACAATGTCTATAATCTGCCCACCAATTACAATGAGGTGAATCCTTAATATGATTCCAGACTAACAAAAAATTTGCATTCCTGGGCATAATAGGATTAGGAAGCATTAAATGAAAAATTACATACACCATAACAATGCAACAAATGAAAAAAGTTAAATCTCATGATTCTGATCATTTAAAAGAGATAGAATTATACACAAAATAAATTTATATATAACTCCTTCAAGAACCTGCACAAAGCTTGACAGTAAATGCTTTTCATTTTCTCTGTAAATGGCTATACAGTATACAACTTGCTCCCTTCACCTAGAGTCTAGAATCACTACTGGAACCAGAAATGTAACCCCAATGACTATACAACTTGCATAACTGCTTGAGCCATGCCATTATCACCCTGATGCCTTCGGATGGAATGTGAGATGTTATGTTCTGTCCAACAGATCATTTCCAAATAGAGGAGGTAGCCTTCATTCCCAAGGAGCTCGAGCCTTCATGCCCACGATCAGGGAAAGTGGAAATAGGAGCTTTAGGGTAAATGTAATATGTTGGGGAGGGGTTGCAACTTCCATGTCATCACAAAGATGATTGGTTGCCACTCCCCACCTAAACAAATCCTTCTTTCATTCCTCTGCGGGCTCCTTCTTCAAACCCCTTGTCATCCTATGGCAGAGTAGAAGCAGAGGATGTGCCATGCTTGGCCTTTCTTGACAATAAAAGGCTTTCACACCCCCTCTGTCAATCCTTCTCACTTTCACAACCCCTCTGACAATAAACAAACTCACATAGAAGAAAACAAAAAAAAACCCATCCGGTATCACAGAGCACACAACAACTCCATGCACGATCCTGCTCAAACATCATCTTCCTTTCTGAGGAAAAAACCACTCTCAGAAAATGAAAAAGGTTTCTTTTCTGAGTTTCTCTTCTACCAATTAAGTCACCACTCCATTGTATTTATAACATTTTCACACTTCATTTGGTGATGCTCATTCACGTGAAAAATCATCATTTTGGTGTTTTTCAACATGACTATAGACTCTAGAAGTCATGCCTATCAAATCCACTGCATCCTGCTAAGGCTCATCTATTGTGAACAATTTTGTTTTGATTTTATTCCTCCTTGATTGGACAAATTCTGCTTCAGAATCCTTGACAACAAGCAACCTGAGCTCTTATTTCTCAGAGAAATCCATGATCTCCCATCTCTAACTCAGAAGCTATCAAATCCTTTTATGCCTCTGAAACCATCATCCTCGCTTGTCTAATCAACCTCGACTCAAGAGAAACCTTCAAACTAGTCCCTCAGGAATGAGTCAGCATCCAAGCCTTAAAAATTTTAGGTTACGAGCTAGCGACCAGATAGTTTGTGGTTAAGTTTTATGGTTATCGGCAGCTGGTGAGGTAAAATGTCTAAAGACATGATCAAGCCGCGAGCTGGCGACAAGTTGGTTTGGGTTTACATCGCGAGGTCTCTAGCTTTTTGGGTGTTAGCATTTTATGTTATCGAGCTGGAGATTGTTAGTGAAATTGCTTTGGTCGCGAGGTCTCGAGTTGGTCTGATGTCATATATTATAGTCGCGAGAGTTAGCGAGAAATCATTTCATACAGTTGTCGCTAGCTCTCATGTTTGTTTAATGTTAGCATTTTTAGGTCACGAGCTAGCGACTAGACAGTTTGTGGCTAGGTTTAATGGTTATCGCCAGCTCACAAAGTTAAATGTCTGAAGACCTGATCAAGCCGCGAGCTTGCGAGTGAAGTGCTAGCAGTTAAGAGATAAACAGTTTTATGTTGGAGAGTACGCGACAAGGGTTAAAGTTACCACTATCTCCAAGTCGCTGCGGTGACGAGGACTCAACATTTGTGGTCAAGAATTGGCGAGTGCCAGTTCAGTTTCCCTCAGTCGCTAGATCTCGAGGTTAAGAAGGCTTAGCATTTTCAGCTTGCGAGTTGGGGATAGAGAGAGTCGTCAGGGCTTGTCGCTAGGTCGCGATATTTTCTAATGCGCAGTCTTCCAGGCAGAGAGTTGACGACTGTGTGCCACATGTTTTAATTACTTAAAGTTAATATCTTGAAATCGCCAAATAATTTTTTTTATGGTTTGAAAATAGCTTGAAATCGCCAATATTTTATTTTTATGGTTTGAAAATAGCTTGAAATTGCCAATATTTTATTTTTATGGTTTGAAAATAGGTTGAAATCGCCAATGCAAATATTTTTCTGGTTTTTAAAAAAATTACAATTCGCCCATGCAATTATTTTTTGGGTTTTAAAAACAGTACAATTCGCCAGGATTTTTCAAAAACTTTGAGCGATCACGGCTAATTCACCAATGGAGATTATTATTTTTCTTCGTAAACCGCAAAAATTTGCTAGTAAAATTAAAATTTTCTTCGGAATTATACAACTTTTGCTAGGTTTTTATACCTTGTCCAAGGGAGGGGTTTCTTAAAGTTTTCTCTGTTGACTAGGGGTAAGATTATCATTGAACCTATCATGGCAAAGTCCCCAAATGCTAATCTTGGCATGTATAATAACATTCTCCCCAAACATCAAAGAGAAGCTAACACATCTAACACTAGTCATACTCATATGACCAACAACCTTAACTATAATATATGCCATTTGATTATGGTCCCACAATAGGTGGCACTACCCCAACAGTGTCTGTGTCCATGCAATATAACATCCTTGAACATCTAGGGAAAACCCCTGCACAAATATTCATCTTGGATTTGCTAAAAGCCTCACCAACTCATCAAGAGATCCTTACCTGAACTTTGCAAGAGGCCCACATACCTAGCAATTTAGATCCTACACAATTCCAAGCCATGGTAGTGCATTTGTCCTCCACGTACCACCTCAACTTTACACAATCTAACACCATGGTTCTGGATCCCGATCATATTCGTCCATTAAATATAGAAGCCATCATCAAACACTATAAGGTCAAATGGGTACTAATTGATAATGGTTCAACCCTGAACCTTTGTACATTAAAATTTTCTACTCAAGTGGGTTACACTATCATGAATATGCACAATTAATGCATCACAATCAAGGCATACAACAATGTTGAGAGAAGCTCAGTAGGGATGATCAATCTCCCGATTCAGGTAGGCTTGGTAACACAAAGCACATTGTTCCATGTCATTGATCTTGACTTGCCATTCAATATCCTCCTTGGTCACCCATGGATCCATGTCATGCAAGTCATCCCTTTCACTTACCATCAATGCCTCAAATTCTCATATCAAGGATGTGAAATCATAATATGTGGTGACGCCCAACCATTCGAGTATTGTCATGCTCTAGAGGCTTCATCGCCATATTCCCATCATTTCCTAGGCATCAACATAGGATCTTCTCAAGCCCCATCATCTTCCTCATATGGTGACCTTGATGTCATACTCATCGCTGCTAAAGAGAAGACTTCCATCTCATCTTCCTTTTCTCAAATCAAGATCAACGAGATTGGTTGTGGCAAATATGCCCTACAAGGAACTTTCATAGTGGGCGCCCTACCTCTAGATCCACATGCTCGTGAGAAACCTACTAAAGAGAAGAAGAAGAAATAACTCGTGGTCTGAAAGTGTGGCTCCACCACATTCCAATCCCAGGGGAACTTAACCATGAGGTTATAGAGGGAGATGTTAACCAGTGGCTCTTCAGAGATGTCTCTAAGGATAATGACACTCGCATCAATAAGTTCAAGGAGAAATATCTCGCGGCCCACAAATGGGCTACTCGGAAGTGGAATTATCAAGGCAACGAACTAGGAAGAGAATAAAAGGGAATTAGAAGACCTATTGATCCAACTCCTAATGTTAGCCATCAAGGGCTTGGTTTTGGATGTCCCTCTCATGAAGCCTCAAATTATGTTGGCACTTATAGAAACAAATAACATTTTTTGGTCAATATCAAAGACATTCCTGAGGAGGTTTTCAAAAACACATACAATGATATATATAGCTCCTTAACCTTTGGTACATCCACCCTATTTGACACACTTGTCCTCCTAATTGACCTGACACTTTGCCACCCTGAAATAATTGATTCAATTCAAATGGTTGCGCACCTAGACACATTCCAAAATGATACAATGCTCCTGCAATTCTTGCGAGAAACTGAGTGTGCTCCACATTATCATCCTGAACTAAACACAATGCACAAGTTGGATTCGTAGGGTTACTTCGAGGAAGAAGGGATCCTTAACCGCAAAAGGGAAAAATAATTAAAAGATCAAGTCTCATGGGCAAAAAATTTCTAAGGCACGTATGGACCACAAAATAGTAAAAATAAAGGGTTTATCTTCTGGTGAAAACCTCTCTGAGGTGCCAGAAGATGAGGATTATCTTCTTCCCCTCATTGATACTCGAGTTCCTAAAAGATCACCAATCCTCATAGATCAGATCAAAGAGATAAATTTGGGTACAACAAAAACCCCCCACATCACTCATGTCGTTGCTTCTTTATCTAATGATGAATTCCAACTTTTTTGGGAAATCCTTCATCATTGTCCCATCAAAATTGCATGGTCAAATGCAAACATGCCTAACCTTGACCCTGAACTAGTAGTCCATCACTTGGAAGTAGATCCAAATGTTAAACCAATCAAACATAAACTTTACAAAATGCATCTCATAATTGCACTATTAGTCAAAGCAGAGTTAGAAAAACTATTGGAGATCAAGTTCATCCGACCAATTGATTACTCAGAGTGGATCTCCAATATGGTACCTATGTCCAAACCTTGCGGTGATATCAAAGTGTCTACCAATTTTTATGGATCTTAATAAGGTGTGTCCCAAAGATGATTCCCCACTTCCCAGCATCTACATTCTGGTTGATTTAATAACGGGACACGAAATGTTATCTCTCATGGATCGATTTTCTAGATATAACCAAATCAAGATAGCAGAATAAGACCATCATAAAAGAGCATTTACCACTCCATGGGAACCTTTTGTTATTAGGTTATGCCTTTTGGTCTCAAGAATGCAAGCGCCACATACCAACGCGCGGCCTCATGCACAAGATACTGGAAGACTATCTAGATGAAATTCTTGGTAAGTCCAAGACGAGCAAAACATACATCTATTTTAGAACAAATATTTAAGTGTCTGACTAAATATAAGTTGCGCCTCAACCCTAACAAATGTTTATTTGGATTTACATCACGTAAGCTCCTAGGATTCATCGTATCTAGGCACAGAATTGAAGTTGGTCCCAAGAAAGTCAAGGAAATATTAGAAATGCCTCCTCTCAGAAACATGGAAGAATCTATGCAGCCTACAAGGAAAGCTACAATCTATCAGGCGTTTCATCACCCAACTGGCAAATAAATGTCATCCATTTACACAACTCCTCATGAAAGGGGCAGGATTCAAGTGGGATGCTTAATCTCAGCAAGCATTTGATAAGATAAAGGAATATTTGGCTCATCCTCCAGTGCTAATGCCACTCATCCCCAGTCGACCTCTTCTCCTTTATATCTCATTAAATCCAACTATTGTGGGGCACTACTTGCCCAACATGATGATCTAGGAAAAGAAAGAGCAATCTACTACATCAGTCGAACCTTGGTAGGCTATGACCTAAATTATTCTCCCATGGCTAGAGCATGTCTAGCTGTTGTCTTTTACTCACAAAATCTTTGACACTACATGTTAAGTCATATAGTCAAGCTCATATACAAAATTGATCTCTTGAAATACTTGTTGTCAAAGACAACACTCACTGGTTGTATATCTAAATGGGTTATGTTTCTCAATGAATTCAACATTCAATATATAAACCAAAAGGCCACCAAAGGACATGTCATTGCCAACCAGTTAGCTCAAACACCCTTGGTCGATGCTTACCCATTAGTCACAGAATTCCCAGATGAATATGTATGCATCATCACAACACAACCCCCATGGAAGCTATACTTTGATGGACTCATACTTAGAAAGGTTCAAAAACAATTTTTTGTTTGTCACTCCCCAAGGTGATCTCATCCCGAAGTCCTTCAGGTTTTCTTTCCCTTGTAGCAATAATATTACTAAATATGAAGGACTAACCATTGGTCTCAAAACAAATATTCAGTGGAACATCACAGATATTCTCTTTTATGGAGACTCACAGCTAGTTATCAAATAGGTAAATGATGAGTATCAAACTAAAGATAATAAACTCCTACCGTATAAACGAATGGATGATGATGTCAAGCAAAACTTCCAGAACGTCATATTTGATCATATCCCCAGAACAAAAAATAAATAAATCGAGGCTATGGCTACCATTGGGTCTCTTCTCACCATCAAATCCCACAGTCCTAAATATGATTTCCTGGTCGAACAACTCCTTCAACCAACATTTAAAACATTACACATAGAAATGGTGTGCAACATCATTGTCCCCTAATCACCCTAGTACCACAACATACACACCTACCTTAAGGATAGTACCCTTCCCCTAACATATCTTATAACGACCATTGAAACCTCATTCACCATTGTGCCCAATTTACCCTTATAGGAGATAATCTATATTGTCACGACTATCATGACATCCTCGCTTGATGTTTAGATTTGAACAAATCTAATCTTGTGATGAAAGAAGTGCATGTTGGGACTTGTGGCGCCCATACAAGTGGATATGTTCTTACCAAATAGATCTTACAAGTGGGATATTACTAGCCCACTATTGAACGTGATTGTTGTGAGTTTGTTAAGAAGTGTGTGCCTTGTCAATGGTATAGAGACTTGATTCATGTTCTAGCTTAGGATCTATAACTGATAACAACACCATGGCCTTTTTCTACATGGGGCTTGGACCTCGTTGGTAAGATCCACCCTCCTTCCTTAGATGGACACAAGTTTATCATTGCTACTGAATATTTCACTAAGTGGGTCAAAGACATCCCCCTCACCCTAACCACTGGGTATAGGTGTCCAAGTTTATCCTGTACCATATCATTTATCGCTATGAGACTCCTTCCACCATCACTACTAGAAATGGAACATCATTTAAAAACCAACATATGTGTGACCTTTGCTCCACATTCCATATACAACATTGTTGGTCTACTCCATATTATCCTTAAGTGAATGACCAAGCCGAGGCAACTAATAAAACCTTACTCCATATTCTCAAGAAGGTTGTCAATGAAACTCGTCATGATTGGCAAATACATCTGAATCCTTCTCTTTGGGCTTATCGCACCAACATTTGAACTCCCACTAGAGCCACCCCGTATTCCCTTGTATATGGTGTAGAAGCGGTGTTACCAATTGAGGTTGAGCTACCATCCTTTTACATATCCTTGAATGAATTAAATTTTGATGAAAAATAAAGAGTAGAAAGGTTAGCTCAACTTTATCTCCTAAACGAACAATGTTAGAAAGCATATGATCATCTTTATATCTACCAGATTAGATTAAAAAGACAATATCAGAAGAGGCTTCACCCTTGTGAGTTTGAAGTAGGTGATCTAGTACTCAAAGAAAATCCACAAAATCAGCAGGATCGAGAGAAGAGAGGAAAGTTTGAATATAACTGATTAGGTCCATATGTGGTCACAACAAAGTATGGTTCAGGGGCCTATTAGTTATCAACTCCATAAGGAGAGCCTCTCACGTACAATGCTAAATCAAAATAAGTGCTCACTACATGGTGTCCTATTATGTGGGTACTCACACTCCATGATATTTTCATATGCATTGCAATGCATTCATCTCATCCTTTTCCATTTTCCTAACCTTACCTATGAATGTGTGTGGTCCTTTTGTCTGTCTCACCATCCTCAACTAAGTCTCCCTGGAGCATTCTATAGCTCATCATCTCATATGGGTTAGCACATAATCTATACATTATATATTATTCATAAGTATCACATCCTACATCATCCAACGGTCAATCCATAATGCATAATTCTCCATCACATGAACATCACATATACATCGAATTCATTACATAAAAGAATTTCATGTGTAATTATCTACACGATATCATAATCATACATCGCATCATAATCATCCATATATCCATCATGCATCCATTCATCCATGTCATCGTATCAACAAACATAGCCTATCATCACAACATACTACCTTCGCATCCTCCAACACAAAATCCGTCAGTGCATACCATATAATAATTTGTAGACGTATAAATCTGACCATCTAGTTAAATAAATATTTAATATTTATTTAATTCATCAAAACCACATTCCTCTATTAATTAAATTATATTTAATTAATTTCTCCACTTTCATCTATTTGATTAAATAAACTATTCAATTTATTTAATTAAATTCATATAGCCAATTTCTAGCTTTTAATTAAATAAATCACTTTATTTAATAAAATCCCCCTTCCCCTTTTAATTAAATTCACATTTAATTAAAAATCCCCTTGCAATTTAAATAAATCAAAATTTTATTTAAATTAGGCAAGTTGTCATCCATTTTTTGGAATAAATCACTTTATTTCAAAATTAAAATCCAAAATTATCTCCCACTTACATTCTCCTAACAAGTCCGCTTGCATGAATTATCTTCTTCTAGAGCCTTCTAGATTCTTCCAATCCATCCTAATTAGCCTAATTCATCTCTTAAAGATTTGCACATTCCTTAAGAGAAGTCACTTCTCAAAAATGCCTCAAAGTCTTTGAAATGCATTGAAGGCTTGATGTCTCCAACAAGTTAACCCTCAAAGTCTCCCAAACCATTAATGGTTAATCCAACCTCAACTCATGGTTAGAGACTTTCTCTCTAACTTAATCCTAATTTAACCCAGGGGTCTCATCAAGCACTCATTGTTTTGACCCTAGTTATCTTATTAACCCTTGCACAAGAATTTACCCTTTGGGTAAAAGCTTTATCCACTAGTTAATCCTAATTAACCCTAACCACACTCTCCTAGGGTGACCCTCATGTCTTCTCAGGCATTTAATGCCTCTTACATCTCCTCTCAAGCCACCTCTTGTTGACAATTGTCACCATTTCATTAGTGAAAAATGTAAACATGGATTGAGTAACTTTCAATCCTAGCCTTTGTTAAGATTATTGAATCTTAACCATCCATTTCCCTATTTTCTCTATAAATAGGACTCACTTTCTTCATTATCCATATCCAAGTTTTTATTTATCTACACTATAGTCTAATTATATCAAGCATCTTGCCTCTCTTTGTTAGAATAGTATTTTAAGCATTTAGAAGCATTTCATATCATTAATATAGCATATCTATGCTAGTATATCATGCTAGCATAGTTTGTTAATATCTTTACTAATTTCATTATCATCATAGTTTAGTATTATATCTTAAACACATCATATAGATCTTAGATGCATTCATGCACATAGATCATTTTATCACTCGTTCTTGGAGTTGTAATTCCTAATTCATTTTCTCAATGATCTGAGAGCAAAACATTGTCTTGAGGGATTCTATGAGATAGAGAACAATGAGACACGTCTTGGGAAGTTGACTTGTTTATATTAGTTTAAACTTAGTTAATCTTTGTGCTCAAAAGTTTCATTGGTACGTTAGCTTTTGATCTCAATTTTAGTATTTCGATCACACCAATTTCCATATTTTAGCGCATGGACCAAACAAAGAGCGGAAAATTTTGTAACACAATCATAAATTAGGCTTGTGAAGCCCACCATCAGTATTTGATTTTTTCTAACTGATTGTGTGCAGGTTCTAACAGTTTTGTGCAGGAATAGAAGGAGTTAGTTTAGTTTTCTTTACTTTCTTTTCAAGTTAGTAAAAGGAACTCATCTTTCCTTTTCTTGCAAAGGATTAAAATGAACCTCATGATTTCTTTTGGTGATTAAAACAAGACTCAATTTTTTTTCTTGCTTTCACAGGTAAAAATAACAACTCAAGTATTTCCTTTTATGCAAGTTAGGATCACATTTATTTGGGCTCTAAAAAGAACAACACAAAACTTTCCATCTTTGCAAAAGGGTTAAAATTGAACATCACTTTCCTTCGGTTCTCATTAAAACAAACCTCACTTTTATTTGGAATCTTAAAAAGAACCTTCACTTTACTATTTCAAAGCTTTCGAATTGAAGATTGTTGTTGTTCATTTTGGCGAATTTACTTTGGTTGACCAGGATTTCATTTGTTCAATTTTTTTTGCTATCTTGGGTTAAAAAGAACCACATGTCTTTTGGAGAAACATCTCCAAAGTAGCTTTTAGAAAACAATTGCGATATTGGATAAAAAGAAAGCGTGTATTCCATGTTTTTTAAGGTGTTAGGTATATGCTCTCCCCTTAATTGGGTGATCAAAAAGCCAGACACACCATTTTCAAGCTTTCTTTTTCATGTAATAAATCCTTTAGAAGGCCCGCCCTCCCGAGTTGCTCGTAGGGCGCCTTTAAGGCCAATGAGAGGGGAACGATCTAAGTAGGGAACAAATTTATCGCCAAGTATTCCAACCCACTTTAATAAAATGTGGAGGTTGATGAAAATCCCCTCCAACTATTTTTATCAGCTATTAGCCTTCCCCCAATATCCTGGTAATACGTAAAGTCTTAGTTTTAAAGGTTGAAGCCTCCTGAGGGATTTTATCACTAAAGATCGAACAAAAGCCTAATTATGAACTTTAGAACTAGAAGCCTCGCCATGTCAGTTTTACCAGATATTTCTAATATCATAGTGCAAGGGTGGGGAAGAATCTACCCCCGAGACACTCACCATAAATCTCCCAAGAAAATGATCCAATTGAGGAGCAATTTTCTTTGGGTCAACTTCTGGCAAAAGGCAAAAAAATGGGCGCCCTCTAGGGGGTGACACGGTTGTTTGAGCTGACAGAGTATCAAGTGTGGGCTATTGATATTTTAAATGCACTTTAAGAATAGAGAGGTCTATCTGATGTGTATTTCTTGTGCAGACCAATGAAAACAAATAAGGATTTGAAAAGATCCTATTGAACATACACTATCTGTTTAGCATAGACAAACTACTTTTCTTCTGTCTACTGTATTTTCAAATCATCTTTTTAGAGGATCATCCATAAAAACATCAGATTTGTTTCAGAAATTTTATAAAAATCATCAAACTAAGAAAACCAAGGCAGCATAGCGCATTGGGAGTCCAAATTACCGCATATAAACATCAGTGTAGCACATAGATTTCATTTAGTAGCGCTTACAATCCAAACATTAGCGCTTCAGGAGATTAGGTTAGCGCATATCAAGAATAACATTTTCACAATCAACAAATACAAGATAGCGCATACCAAGGGCAACATAGCACATCTGGTCATCTTTGTAGCGCATTGGATTCATATTTTAGCGCATCTCAAAAAGTATCCAGAACAGAGAGCAATTTATCAATAATTTTGAAAACTTAATATCGTTTTCAAATACCCTTGTGGGTACATTGTCAAAACCAGCTTAAACGGGAGAAATTTTATCAGAGCAGTATCATTCTGTAATTTTAGTTTCACATTTCAACCATATCGACGTCAGAATATTGAGTTGAGTTATCCAAAGTTAGTCCAAACACATCAAGTTTCCAAAATCAAAGATGTATCGTTCTTTATGAGGAAACTTTATCACATCCTTTTGGACATACTTAGTCATATCAATAGGGGCACATCGAATCCTCTATTCGACTGAGTAAACTTAGATACCAAAACAAAATTATTTTGTCAACCAAAAATACAACTTGTATCACTTGTATGACCACTTCTCAATGGTTACAAAGGAAGAATCTTTACCAGAAAACTGATTTGAAGATAAAACAACCAAGCCAAGAGAAAATCCTAAAATGAAGAAAATTTCTCTACATAAACCGTAAACTCTTCCTAAAACACCGCACTTTCTTACATCGCTTTCATAACTATCTACGCAATAAAGGAACAGAGTTTGATGAGGAAAATTTGAAAGCACGTGGCTTTGAACCAAACTCAGCATTCTCTCAACGTATCAACCAAGGAGGAAAAATCAATTTAGCTTATTTTCCTAAGGATCCAATCACATATTAAGTCAACTTAAGTCATGCCAGTTTCTACACGATCCCATAAAAAACGTCGAGTAGGAAGAAGAGCTTGAATCAAGCATGAGACACCGAGAAGTCAACACTTGGAAAAACTACCTAAATATGGATGAAGAAGAAATAACAGATGAAGTTATTGAAGAGGCACAAAAAGACCCTAGCCTACACAGACTCTTAGAATAACTCATCGAAACTAACAAACAAAAATACTTCCTCTTGCTTTCTAGCAAAGGTATCAAAATCCCCGAGGATTTTGACACAGAACAACCAAAATAAATTGAGAGCATCAAAAAGACAAAATCAAGAACAGACACCTGTAACATGGATCATGACAATACGCATGATCATAGTGATGCCAATGATCAAGGCGACACCAATAATCAAGCTAACATCACTACACTCACACAACAACTACAAGCACTTCAACATTAAATGGAAGACATGCAACAAGGAACTACCACATGATATTCCTTAGAGGACATTTTTTCTTATCCATTTGATCGAAGTCTAAACATGGCACCATTCCCACCAAACTCTGAAATACGAAAGTATGACAAATACAATGGTAAAAGTGATTCTTGTGATCACGTAAGGGAATTTTGCACGATGAGCTTGGAGTTTTCCCACAATGACACTTACATGATGAGGTTATTTCCAAGAAGCCTAGGGGGACAAACAATGGACTGGCTTTCAAAAATCATACCTCCCATCAGATCATTTGAGGAGTTGGTGAACAAGTTTGTTTCCCAATATTCTTATAACATTCAACATGAGGTTACCATGCTTGATCTTTGCAACACAAAACAAAAGAACAATGAAGCATTCATGATGTTCTTGCAAAGATGGAGATGATTGATCTCTAGATATCCCCGAACCGTACCTGAAAAAGAGAAAATGGAAATCTTCATAGACAATCTTAATAACGAGATGAGATATCAACTTAAACTACAATGTCTACCTAGTTTTAAAAAGTTGATTGAAAATGGAATCCAGATAGAAGAAGCCTCAATCAAAAGAGGAACTTTGAAGTTCTCTAAAGAAGGTGCTAGTTCATCAAACAACAACTACTACAACAACTCAAACAAGTCCAAATTTTGGACAAGAAACAAAAATGTTGTCAATGATGGTGTAGTAGACAATGTTAAAGCAAAACAACTGGTGTTAAACTTATCTAGTGTTACTCCACCAACCAACACTCAAGGAAATTGTGAGATTTTTCCAAGATCAAGAGGCAATGGAAAGCAAAAATAAGAGAGAAACAAAATAGATGATAGAAATAAACTGTATTATATCAAGATAAAAATACTAATCAACTGGATCATCAATCGATCGTTACATACAATGAATATGAGCCTGCTTATATAGGCAAGGCAATATGGATATGTGAGCACACAAACATGACATGTGGCTCAATAAGAAACAAGGGTAGGTAGGAAATAGGTGTGGGTAGGTAGGAGAAACAATATAATATTCCACATGAGGTGGATCACCCACTGAATGTGGAGTGTAACAATAAGATAAGTCCACAAAAGGTGGAAATTCTCCTACACACACTATCCCAATGTGGCACAAACACCCAAGTGTCTCATACCCAAACTACTATGAGATGCATTTCCTAAGTAAACTTAAGTAAGGTGTAATAATATCCATGATGAATAATTATTTACACCAATAGAAATACTAATCAAAGAACCAACAATAAAGGAAACATAAATCAAGGAAACATCAACCAAGGGAACAAAAATCAAGGAAACAACACTAAAACAAAACCGACACCATATCGACATAAGTTTGCATCTTTAGAACAAACCCTTGAGTCGACATTTTGAGAACTATTGACAAATAAACTCATTACATTGCCAAACACAAGGGATTTTGAACCTCAAGTCAAACCATCATGGTGGAATGGCACACACTATTGCGAATATCATAAAAATAAAGAGCATCGCACAAATGATTGCCTAAGGTTGAAAAACTTGGTTCAAGATTTGCTAGGTAATGGTGACATAATGGTTGACTGTCATAAAACCAATGATGATCATGAGGCCTTTAAAAATCCACTTCTAAATTATAGCAAAGGCACATCATCATCCTGAAACAACAAAGGGGATTGTATAAATCATGTGTATAACAATGTTATCAATCACATATTAGCCTACGACGACCAGGTTGATGTCATAAAGATCAAAGACAAACAAGAACATGTTCTGGTCAATTTGACTACACGAGCTCAATCTAGATATTTATTAAAAGGGAGTGCCTCCAAAACGACATCATCTCCAAACACTCAATACAACCTAGTAGATCAATTGAAGAAGACACCAGCTCACATATCCATAATAGAGCTTCTCAAGATCTTACCCGCACATAAGGATATTCTGGAAAAGGCTCTTGTTGACATTACAATTCCAAATAACCTGGATATTGATCAATTCCAAGCCATGGTGGGACAGTTAACCGTGCCTCATAACCTATCATTTGTAGAGCATGATGACATCTCTCTAAATCATCCACATAATAATCCACTCCATCGAAGTCCTGGTCTATAAACATCGAGTGAAATAAGTACCAATAGATGGAGGAGTCGATCTAAATATATGTACTTTAAAACTTATCCATGCATTGGGTTTCTTGGAAACAACCATTGATCCTAAGAAAAAGATAACAATCAAAGCATACGATGATGAGCAAAGATCATCAAAAGGGCTTATGGTATTGCCTATTCAAGTAGGACCAGTTCAAAGAGATACTCTATGTCAAGTTTTGGACATAGAATTATCTTCCAACATACTTTTGGGTCATCCTTGGATCCATTAAATGCAATAAGTGCCATCCACATATCATCAGTACATGATATTCCCATATGATGGACATGAATTTTTCATCACAATAGACACTAATCCTTTCCATTATTGCAATAATCTCAAAGCAATTTAGAATGGTCTCGTACCACATAACAAGGAATCTCTCACTTCCGAATCATCAAACAGTAAGGATCAACTTCAATCTCTATCCACAGATTTTAAGAAAAATATGAAGTTAAAAGACAAAGGCATGGGAGAATACTCTTTTGAACCATCCTTATGTCTATCAAAATTGCCAATTTCAAAAAGATCTCATGGGAAACCATAAACACAACAATCTTCACAACCTATAAAAATGTTTGATGGTATGTTCATTCAAGCAGGAACACTAGCAGATGAAATGGAAGACAAAGATGTTTTGAATTGGTTGTACAAGGATAATGAGGACACCCAACCAACAATGTCAAGTGTCACTCTCCCACCAAATAAATATGGCAACAGATTCAAAATCATGCAAAGGGTGGGATACTCAGGAAATGGTCCTATCGGCAAACAAAAAGAAGGGATTGTAGAACCAATTCAACCACACTCACAACTTGCCAAGGACAAATCTAGACTAGGATATGGACAACGTCAACATCAAATTGAAGCAACAAAAAAAATTTGCATGGAAACAAGATCGACAACAAGAAACCACATGGCAACAACAAAAGAAATAGGAATTAATACAACAACAAGCAGCTGATGAGGCAGTTTGCAAACACAAGGAAGAGGAGTATGACAAACAACAAGAAGAGCTAACCATACAAAGAGAGAAGGCTTCTCACAAAAAAATTCATAGATTGCAACCTAGTTCAGATCTTTATTCACATGACATGAAATTCAGTTCAGAGATAGAAGCAAGAACCGTACCAAAAGAAAAACCCTTCTCACTAGATGACATCCCCATCCCATACAGCAATAGAGTCCTAGAGAGTGATTCTGAAATGGACTCACATGAATATGAATGGGATACTTGCTCTGATGTAACTAAATATATTGAGGTAGAAATAATCCACACATATACACCCATGCCTGATGAAGGACAAGGCTCAGGGTCTAGATCATTCGAATTTGGACAACATATCTATGAATCGAACGAGAACAAGTAGCATCGTTATGAAATAGGAATTATCGAAGAGAGTACCATTATAGACCTTACCCATATTACTAATAACTTTGATAATGTTTCCATCATGAACCTCACTTCTATAGACCTGAACCCGCAAGATGATCCCTTACCATTAATACATCTTGAACTCATAGACTAGGAACAGCCTGAACAACTCAACATACCTATCTTCCCAGATGATGACACTATTGTCAAATACCTTTGTTCTGTAAATCCAGAAACATGTTCCACCCGCGAATCTCATAACAAATTTCTCAATCAGGAGAGTGCCATGTCTCTTAGTTGCAAAATGAATAAAATAAAAAATTGTTCTAATGGTGAAAACCATTTAATGGCAGTATTAGATCATAAAAAAGTAAAATAAAGGACAAGTCCAACGGTGAAAACCTCCCTGAGGCGCTAGAAGATGAGAGACTTGAAACTCTTCCTGAACATTATTAGGAGAGATCACCAATCTTGATTGAACCAACTCAATCAATCAACATTGAGACTAAAGAAGTAGCAAAGACCATACACCTAGCAGAGTCATTAACAAAACAATAAAGGCCTGATTTCACCAAGTTCTTCAAAGAAAAGAAAATCAATTTTGCTTGATCCTATGTAGATATGCCAGGGGTAGATCCAATTTGATCATGTGCCACCTATCTATAGCTCCAGAAGCTAAGCCAGTCACATAGAAGTTGAGAAAAATGAACCCACATGTCGCAATATTGGTTAAAGCAGAAATAAAGAAGTTACTTGATGTTGGATTCATCCGACCCATAGATTATGTGGAATGGATCTCTAAAATTGTACCTATATCCAAACTAGATAAAAGAATCAAAATTTTTACAGATTTCAGGGACCTCAACAATGCTTGTCCAAAAGATGACTTTCCTTTATCCAGCATCGATATAATTGTAGATCTAACATCAGTACACTCTATGTTATCACTTATGGATGGTTTCTTAGGATATAATCAAATCAAAATAGCACCTGAGGACCAAGATAAAACAACATTTACATGCCCATAGGGTACTTACTACTGGAATTTCATGCCTTTTGGTTTGAATAATGCAGGAGCAACCCATCAATGAGCAATGACCACCATATTTCATGACACGATGCACACATTGATGGAGGACTACTTAGATGACCTATTGGCTAAATTTTACACAAGAGAAGGACATCTGGAAATTCTGGACAAAATATTTTAGAGGCTAGATTAATTCAATGTACAACTGAATCCTAAAAAGTGTCTTCGGTGTAACATCCGACAAACTATTAGGATACATAGTATCAAAAAAAGGAATCAAGGTGGACCCCGCAAAGGTACAAGAAATCATGGAGATGCCACCTTCTAGAAATATCAGTCAGTTAAGATCTCTACAAGGATGGCTACAATCCATAAGAAGATTCATTTCTCAACTAGCTGACAAGTGCCTTCCGTTAACTCATCTACTCCACAAGAATGTCCCTTTTAGATGGGAAGATCACTCTACAGAATCATTCCACCAACTCAAGCAATATTTGATGAATCCACCTATCTTGGTACCACCAATAGCCAACAAACCTTTCATTATTTACATATCAGCTACAGAGGTATCATTAGGAGAATTATTAGCACAAGAAGATTCATCGGGCAAGGAAAGGGCAATATACTACATCAACAGGACATTGAATGGTTACGAGCTCAACTACACATTCATTGAAAAATCTTGTTTAGCTGTGGTGTTCGCTTCTCAAAAGTTTCGCCACTATATTCTAGCTCATGCAAGCAAGATATTATCAAAGATTGACCCATTAAAATATTTACTCAACAAAACCACTCTCACAGGGAGGCTGGCTAAATGGGTGATGATACTAAGTGAGTTTGACATTCAATACACAGACAAAAAGGCTATCAAAGGTCAAGCTATCACAGATCAGCTAGCAGAAGCACCATTACAAGACAGTCATCCAATCCATGTTGAATTTCCAGACATAGATATTCTTATAATATCGACAAAACCATGGGTCTTGTAATTTAACGGATCATACACACAGCATGGATCAGGTGTCAGTGTCCTATTTGTCTCTCCAAAAGGACACACTATTCCTAAATCTTACAGAATTATATTTCCTTGCACAAATTGTTGGCATTACACACTCAAATAAGAATGGTTGATGTTGTCATTGATGGCAACCAACTGGTAACAGGGTTCTACAGGATTCTATTGATTATACCGGCAACAGACTTCGCATACCGGCACCGACAACTACACAAAGTTCATTCACACCGGCATCCAGTTTACACCGACAATGAATCATACCAGCACCCAAGCCGACATATGATAAAGTTTTGTTAATGCGAATTATATTGTAATGTAATTAATTATTTGTAGCCGACATGATGTATTGTCAAGACTCATATATGTATGAGATCTTGTAGGTCATTTTGTAGGAGATGTTTTTGTAATTAGGTAATGAATATGAGAGCAAATAATTGTATATGCATTTTGATGTAAGTATTTTATGAGCGAATAAAAGTAGAGCAAAGCGAAGCAAGGTTTATGGAAGAGGTATTTGACAGAGATTAAACCAGTACTGAATCTAGCATTACAGATGCTATTTTGAGCAGCACATTGTCATTGGATTTAATCATCCAATTTTGTAGTCAGTGGGACTCCAGTTTTGTTGTTGAGAAGTGAGCTCTAGGTTGTTGGCCTTCCTACATGTGCAGGCCCCTATTGTATCAGTAATATTTATTCATATTGGCCAGTGAGTAAATATTGTGGGTCACAAATCCCATTGAGGTTTTTCCCCTATCGGGTTTCCTCGCCAAAATATCTTGTGTTATGGTATGCATTGATGTTGTCTCTCTTATTTCTCTTTACTGCATTATTACTTGTTTGCCGATATATTAATTTAGGTTATAAAGTTGCAAACAAGTTTAAATCTTTTGTCCATCGGTTAGACACTGATTCACCCCCCCCCCCCCCTCTCAGTGTCTTTGGGACTGATCAAGTATCTAACAATTGGTATCAGAGCCTAGTCCTCTATTTACAGAAGCCTAACAGCTTGAGGAAGATTCTAAAACCGGTACCGATGGAAAGTTTGAGACAACAATTAGAAGGAGCTCTTCAAGATTTTGATGCAGAAAAATTGAAGAATATCAAACTGGAAGATGAACTCAGAACTGCTTGGGAATTTATCAAAGCACTTCAAGATAAACTGGTTATAGCAAAGAATAAGACAAAAGAATTACATGTGCAATTGCAAAATCAAGATGATGAAGAAAAAGAAACTCTCAGAGATATTGCAGAGAAATTGAGATAAGAGAATAGTAACATGAAGAATGAGATGCAAGATTTAACCATGAGACTATGCAACGATATTGAAGATAGGAAGAAGAATGAGGAAGATTTGACCAGAAGACTTAATGAAATTTCAGATGAATCTCTAAGGCTTAGTTATGAAAATGATATGCTTAAAACTGATTTGATTCACATGCAACATGACAAAGAGGAAGTTTTGAGACAAGTTAGCACTTTGGAAAGTGAGTTGGTCACTGCAAATGAATACAAAGACAAATTCAAGAAAAGTTTAGATAATCTTGATGATATGCTAAAAAGTTAGAAACATGATGGAGAAACAGTTGGACTTGGATTTGAACATGGAGAAAGCTCCGAGACTTCAAACAATCATGATTACAGCAAACCGGTAAGGCAACCTAATGCTTATAAATTTAATGGGAAATGTTTTAATTGCAACAAGTTTGGTCATAGAGCAAATCAGTGCAGATTTAGAAATAATCAGAATACAAACTTACCACTGGTCAATGTTCCAAATGCAATAAAAATGGTCATAACTCAGACAATTGTAGAATGAATGTGAAATGCTATGTTTGTGGAAGATTTGGACATTTATCTAATCAATGCATAACTCAAACCGGTCAAGGTTATGGAAAGGAAATTCAGAGAAATAATGTAACTTGCTATGCATGTAACAAGATTGGGCATATTGCAAATTTTTGTAGAAGCAAGAATTCACCGGCGAACAATAAAGGATCCAATAACAAAGGCAAAGAAAAGGTGACTAAAATCAATCAAGAATTTTCTAAACAATGGGTGAGGAAGAGAGATCAAAGTAGTGATGAATCTGTCTCTGCACCGACAAAACAAGATAGTCCTGCACCGGCAGGAGGTACTTCATCTAACTAAGGAATAATCCTTAGGGGTAAGGCAGCAAATTAAAAATCATGCATTTTACCCTCGGTTGATGGTAAGAAGTTATATTTCTTCTTTACCGGTAGACATGTTAAGTTTTCACTTAACTGGAAGCATTTAATGTGGTTGTTGGCGAACCTTTTGGTTATAAAGCACAAAAATCCCTCATTGCAAATCACAAAGCATTCAAATTTACGAAGAGCGTGAAGAGAGCGAAGGCATTCAAGAGGCGAAGCAACTAAGAAATTTCAGGGCATTTCAGAGGATTTCACTTGTAGAAAAGGTATTTATTTTAGTATCATGGCTACTTCATCTTTTGTTCCCGAATTCATTGCAAACCCTACTGTGGTAGAGAATGTTAAGCGTCCTAGACCGTTTTTTAAGATCATTCCTGATATTGCTAAGAAAGATGATTCCATTGGTTCCTTTTGTAAAATTTTGAAGGGAGTTGCTTTTGCTGAAGATCCGAGGATATATATTCATTGCAACATAGATAATTTATGGTTTGATGATTTGAAAAACATATACCAGAATGTTATAGCTAATAAACAAGGTTTAATCAAGCTAGAGCATAAGATTGTTGAGGATTTAGGATTTGTTGATATCTTGAACATTCCTGAATTTTTGGATGAGATAGTTCATCTTGTACTTAGTAGGGTTCATGGCAAATTTATGTGGTTAGATTCTTGTTTTTAAAATTACTAAAGAGGCAATCAAGGCGGTCACTAGTTTACCCTCTATCGATACTAGGCCTAACAAGAAGAAGAAGATCCCAAACAAGGGGGTTATGAACCTAACTGGTGCTACATCTGATAGTAGATTCCATAGGGTTAGTGATATCACTGATGAGAATGTGAAATATGTGAGTATGGTGATTGGTTATAGAGTTGGTCATACACATAGGTTAAATTATGTTTCTAGTCTATGTATACATAGTGCATATGAAATGGTGAAGAACAGTGCAAAGATTGACATTTGTGAATGGCTAAAGGATGAACTAATAGACAATTTGGGGAAGATCAAGGGTGATAAGAAAGGAATCTTCAGATTTGGTAACTTACGTGTAAGCCTAATGCTTTATTTCACAAAGGAAATTCCCGGCATTGGTCACAAGGACTTTTCTTATGACATCCCTGTTGGAAGACAGATTATGGAAGCAATTACCGGCGAAGGTGTTGATGGTGACAAGCTGGTAAAAGATTATTTCAAGAAATTTCAAACTAAGATGAAGGCAAGGGAAAGGATTCCTCAAAGCATTGTGGACAAATATGACAAACAAATATGTTTTGTAATGAAGAGAGATGAGACATGGATGGAGGTTGTTACTCCTCAAACCATTTGGATAACAGAAATGGGCTATGAAGTAGATTTGAACATTCTTGAGTCTTATGCAAGGATAATTCTTGATGCACCAAGGGAACCGACTGAGAATATATTTGGCACAACTGAAACAATTGAGAGTGATGTATCCATGATGAAGGAGAGGAAGAAAAGAGAAAAATTAATGAAAGATGCTTCAAAGTTTGTAGCAGATGTTAAGAAAGGATTGATGGGACTTGAACAGATGAGTGGTATTGCTAAGAGAATGAAGGAAAGTAAAACCGGACAGCAATCGGTAGCTCATGTTTCCCCGGTTGTTACTTCTTCTGAGACAGAAAGTGATAAAGCAATAGAATTTAAAAGAGTTGAAAGAAAGAAAAGGAAACCTTCACCGACACCTACTCCTTCTCCAAAGAGGACAAGAACACTAAGGAAGAAACAACAAGCTATGAGAGAGCCCAGCATTCAGAGAAAGAAACTTACACCAAAGAAACCGACACCTAAGGTATCATATATTCTATCCACGGAAGAACTTATAAATGAAATTACCCAGGATGGAAACCTTAGCAATATCAACAAATGTTATCATACTTTCAAAGCTTCTAATAAGGGAACAATTGAGGAAAGTATCATTCTACATCTTGATATTTACAAGAAAGTTTTAATTGAGGTCGTTGATGATTTGCCTAATGATCTTTATCTGAGACTTGAGGCAAAAAGAACCTCTAATGTAACTTGACAACAAATTAAAAGTTGAAGTATTCTTGGCGGTTCACCCTATCAATTCTCGGCAGGAGATTGATGAATTGATTGCAAAAGCCAACTGGTCAGTTTTTGCTAGTGGTCACCGACAGGTTATCTTAATAGTAGGTAGAGTCAAAGAAATTGTTGATGAAACGGGTGACAAATGGGATATATTCTTTGTGGAAAAGGAGAAGAAGGAAGAGAAGGATAGATAGAAAATAGACAAATCTTTCACTAAAGTATATCAAAAAAGTGATAAGGGTAAGAACAAATTTGGTGGTATTCTCGACTTGACTATCAAGGATAACCTACCCCCACCGACTGAAGACACACCACCGGTAGTGGCAGAGAAACAAGTTGAGGAACAAGAAAAGAAACAAGTTAAAGAACAAGTTGAGGCACAGGTTGAACATGAGGAAGAGAAAATAGAGGAAGTGAACATTGAGAATATTGATCCGGAGTCAAACATTTTGTTTACCATGAATGTGGACACTCGGGATATCAATGTAATTATAGATAAATCTTCTGAGAATGTTGAAGAAAAGAAAACCGAACCTATAAATGTTGACACTCAACAGAAGGTAGAGAAACCGACAGAGAAAGAACCTAAACAGAGTATAGCTAAACCAACAGTCAGCAAGGCAAAAAGTAAGGATGACAGTAAGGTTGAAAACAAAGTTGAAACACGGAGTGAGCAAAAGGAAGAAATAGTGGATAAAGAAAAGGTCAATGATGGAAGTAAGATAGCTGAAGTGGTTAATGTGCAGACATCCGGAGATGAGAAGAAACCAACTACAGAACCTCACACTCCGCCTAGCACTTCCACCATGGATTATAGACCTACAAATGTGACAGATGTTTTATTAGATTCTATCAAGAAGATCATTGAATGCAATGCCTTAGCATTTAAGGCTATTGATGACACCTTACCTATTTTACAATAGATAGCACTGGAATGTAAGGTAGATGATGTTGTAGGATATATTGGTAAGTTAGACACATTGTCTAAATTCATTTCATCTAATATTTAGTTGATTGATAAGATTAATGAGGATACAATTAGAGAAAGGGTAAATAAGGTGAAGGCAGATTTCTTTAATAAATCTATTGACTGTACAGGAAAGTTAGATTCCTTAATACCAACACTAAATTCAACAATTTTGGAGTTTAAGGAACTGTATAGAGATGTTTGCAAGACACACCATTTGATTGCTGATATTGATCATCAGATTAAACAAACATAGAAGGAAATTGATGATATAGCAGACAACCTGATTGGTTCTTCTAAACTCACTTCAGTTTTAGATCAAGAAATGGCAATATATGAGGAGAAAATAGAAAATATTGAAAAGGAGAAAGATCGATTAAGGTTAAAAGCCTGGGAGTTAAAGAACAAACTTGGTCCTAGATTGGACAATCTGTTGACACACTAGAATGGACTATATAAGGCTACTATTCCAAGAGGAAGATCACCGGAGGAAAAAATGCATCATCTAACCTGCATGATCTGATAGACTGAGGATATCATTTCTGATAGTTCTAAATTTTTGCAAGGACTTAATCTGACTGTAGCGAATATCTTTCAGATTGTACATAACTAGTTAATTTTTGCAAGGACTTAATCTGACTGTAGTGAATTATATTGTAATGTAATTAATTATTTGTATCCAACATGATGTATTGTAAAGACTCATATATGTATGAGATCTTGTAGGTAATTTTGTAGGAGATGTTTTTGTAATTAGGTAATGAATATGAGAGCAAAAAACTGTATATGCATTTTGATGTAAGTATTTTATGAGCGAATAAAAGCATAGCAGAGCGAAGCAAGGTTTATGGCAGAGGTATTGACAGAGCTTAAACCGGTACCGAATCCAGTATTGCAGATGCTATTTTGAGCAGTACATTGTCATTGGATTTAATCATCCAATTTTGTAGTCAGTGGGACTCCAGTTTTGTTGTTGAGTAGTGAGCTCTAGGATGTTGGCCTTCCTACATGTCCAGACCCCTATTGTATTAGTAATATTTATTCATATTAGCCAGTGAGTAAATATTGTGGGTCACAAATCCCACTGAGGTTTTTCCCCTACTGGGTTTCCTCGCCAAAATATCTTGTGTTATGGTGTGCATTGATGTTGTCTCTCTTATTTCTCTTTACTGCATTATTACTTGTTTACCGGTATATTAATTTAGGTTATAAAATTGCAAACAAGTTTAAATCTTTTGTCCATCGATTAGACACTGATTCACCCCCACCTCTCAGTGTCTTTGGGACTAATCAAGTATCTAACACAAATAACATTGTTGAGTACTAAGTGCTAGTCACAGGAATTAAAATGGTTGTTGAGTGGAAGATTACAGAGTTGAAAGTCTTTGGAGACTCACAATAGGTCATTAATCAAGTTAATGATGATTATCAGACAAAGGATGACAAGTTGATGCCCTAAAAGCGCATGGTGAACAACTTTGAAAAGTACTTTGTGGACATCAAATTTGAACAGATTCCAAGATTGGAAAACAAAGTTGTAGACGTTGTGGCAACCATTGCCTCACTCCTAAAAATACCACACAAACAAAATTGTTATGAGTTCCTGGTGGAACAATTGTTTTCCCCCACCTATGACAATTTTGAATCCCAAGTCATATGCCACATAGTCGGTTCCGACTCACACCTCTATGGAAAGATCTACGCCTACCTAAAAGATAATATCCTTCCACTAGATCTATCCTGAAACTAGAAATGCAGCTTTATTCATCAAGCAGCCTATTATACCCTAACCGCTGACACACTTTACCGCCGAGGTCTTGATGGTACTCTTCTTCAGTGTCTTGATTGTAATGAATCTGAAATCTCGTTGCATGAACTTCACGAAGGTATTTGTGGCACACATTCAAGTGGTCCTACTCTCGCCAAGAAACTTCTAAGGATGGGATATTAGTGGCCGAACATGGAAAAAGAATCATATCAATTTGCTAGAAAATGTCCAAAATGCTGAATTCGTGGTAATCTAATACATGCACCAACACAGGAGTTTCAACCGTTCACTATATCATGGCCATTTTGTCAATGGGGACTCGACCTAGTAGGGAAGATTCATCCTTCCTCATCAAATGGATATAAGTTTATCATCACAAGAACTGAGTATTTTACAAAGTGGATAGAGGTTTTCCCATTAACTATTGTTACCGGAAAGCAAATACCCTCTTTTATCCTGAATTATCTCATTTGTTAATATGGCATTCCTAGTTCTATTATCATAGATAATGGAAGACCTTTCAAGAATCAAGATGTGAAAGAGCTATGTGAACAATTCCATATCACGTATCATTTCTCCACACCTTACTATCCACAAGGGAATGGCCAATCAAAGGCCTCAAACAAAATCATCTTGAAAATCCTCAAGAAGATAGTGAACGAGGCTGGTTGTGATTGGCATGTTCAACTCAACCCAGCATTATGGGCCTACAAAACTAGCATCCGCACACCTACAAGAGAAACACCAGACTCACTTGTGTATGGATCAGAGGCTATTCTACCTATTGAGTTTGATATTTCATCACTCAGAGTAGCACTAAAGGGACTCATTCCAGATGAGGAATATCAGGTAAACAGACCACAAGAGTTAGAGTTGCTAGATGAGCGCCAACACTGTGATTTTGATCATCTCAAAGCATATCATTAACGCATGTGCCAGAGCTACAATCACAAAATAAAGCCAAGAGAATTTC
This sequence comes from Cryptomeria japonica, assembly GCF_030272615.1. Taxonomy (NCBI): domain Eukaryota; kingdom Viridiplantae; phylum Streptophyta; class Pinopsida; order Cupressales; family Cupressaceae; genus Cryptomeria; species Cryptomeria japonica. The sequence continues at coordinate 603,803,610 of NC_081408.1, read as the reverse complement.
AAATCAATGACTTGGTACTGAAGGAGAATCCCTACAATCAACATGATCAGGAAAAGAAGTGCAAGTTTGAATCAAATTGGCTAGGTCCTTTTGTCATCATATTTGCTTATGGATCCGGGGCATATCAGTTATCTACATCAAAAGGGGACCTGTGTGATGAACCTATCAACAATGTGCATCTCAAAAAGTTCTATGCATGAGCTATCCAATGCATGGATAAGGGAAAAATAAAAAATAAAAAAATAAAAAAAATCATAAACAAATCAAAAAGTGAAATAAAAACAAGTAGTGAAAACCTGGCAACAGGCGCCCATGTCATATCTTTTTGCATCCATTTGAACTAAGCATATGGCCATCACAAAGCTTTGTAAAACACAACACAATGTTGGACACAGTTAGCATAGTCACTGTCCTTGATTATCCGAATAAATCTATCACTATGGCTTGGTGATCAATGTATATATGCACATCAAAAGAAGTGTCTATAGTTGGAGGCAAAATCCTAATCTCAGTAGGGGTATTCCACTTTATTTTTCATCAAATAAACAAAATTAAACAATAGAATAAAGCACATCACAAACAAGGATCAAAGCATACCACATCGACAAATATCAGGAACCTAACCGTCAGACTTGAAATCAAAATCACTGACAGAACCAACACAAAAACATAACTGATGGATGATCTATTATGAATCATGATTTGTTTACTCTTAGCATGAAGTTTGACTATTTGTATCTTGATTTTTTTGAGTTTATTAGATCTTCTGAGCAACTCAAGGATGCATTGAGCTAGAGAAGCAAAGAAGGAGTCTAATATTTTATTTGGTTTTCTATCTATGAGGTGATCATTAATATGATGCAAATTTGTCTCGTTACATGATTGGAAACATATCATTGAAGATATTTCACATTTTTCACATAAAAATGGTTAACTCTTGTCTGTTTCATGCAAACAACACTCAGGTCGTCTTGGTTCAATTATACCTCGACGCTTGTGTCATTTTGAATTATTAAAATCCATGTAAGTGTACTCAGGTCATCATAGTTCAAATATACCATTGATGTTTGTATTAACTTCCAACATTTCAAAATCTCAATGATGACAAAAAGGGTGCAAACAATTGGCTAAAGGAATGACAACACGACACAATTAGACTTGCATAGATCATTTAGTGCATTTAGTTGAATTTATCGTCACTATTATCCTCACATCCTTTGTATATCATATACCCATCACATAAATACATTTATCATAATCATCATCATATCGACATTTTTATCAGGTAAGCATATATCACCTTCAAATCTTATAGATAACCATCATCATGTAAATAACATACATTTGCATCCGTAAATCATCTTCACATCATAAAACATGCATATAAAAATGCTCTCAAGAAAAACATTTGTATCCATACATCATGATATACTCAATACATCCACACATTGCACCCATAAATCATCATCACAAAACATCACATGCGGACCAGGGGAAAATCATTATCATATCTCATATAATCTCAAAGCAAGGTCAAAATATAAAAATAAATATCATGTCAGTATATAGATATATTGAAGGTGATCTATATCACAAAATGAGATAATCAAGTGTGACTATCTCCAAAGGTAGAAGGTCTCGCAGTAGATGTCCCCACTCTTGAGTCCCTGCCAGGAAGATCACGACGTACAGGTACCATCACACCTCTGCTCTTCGTCCTGGAATGAATACTTCTAGATCGGGTGGAAGCTACTACAACGTAGCTAGGTGCTCTCCACTCTCGAGGGACCAAATCCTCGTATAAGCATTAGTAATACTTGGCCTCCTTGACTGAGTATTGTATCTCCCTGAGCGTATCTTAGAGTGGGTTACCTACAGCTGCTCTATCTAATCTATCAACAAGGGCCTCCGCTTGTCCTTGTCACTATATCTTAGTATCTCTCTCAGTTTGCAGCTGAGTAATTTGTCGTTGTTGCACCAAAACCTATCCCTGCAACTGCTGCACTGAGATCTGCAGAGCCCTAATATGTGTATCATGTTTATGAGAAGGCACTCTAATACGAATGGGTACTTGGGAGGAAGTCCATGTTGCACCTATACCTATCTGAGGAGACAGTGGAGGGAGAACATCTGATCTCCTCCTTTGTGCAACCCATCTACCTCCCACTACACCTAGCACAAGACCTCCACCACCACAACCACCACCTCAACCACACCCATTTTCACCCTCATCATTGTCATCCCCCTCATCATCCTATCTGTGCCTCTTTCCTCCTCAACCCTGGGGACTCTTCTCCTCATCATCATCAAAAGCTTTGTTGTATCGAATTGACAGGCCACAACATGTGCAATCCAATACGCTGAGTACTACTTAGTCATACCTGCATCTACCACTCTGGCTCCGTAATCCCAGATCTGGAAGGTTAGGCTCATATACTTGGCCACCACCAGAGCACTATCAATGGTAGGCCCCCACTCTAGTACATCCTAGTGACGACGAGCATATAAACAGGCTCCCTACGGTATCCCTTGTTGTCGCCTATATTGTCTATAAACTTGACTGTGCAGAAATATCTCAATGATAAAGGGCATCTGCTCGATCAAGTACTTGGATACATATACATAGGGAATCTCTAGCCCATCCTCCTCCCATACCGCTTAATCCATATACGGCCTCCAGATGATTGTGTCTATATCATCCAACACTCGACGCCAGTACTCTAGTTTGCCTTGCTTTCACAGGACAACTACACTTGTATATCCATATGCATAAGGTCGTCCTACTGGTTTGTCTCTATCTGTAAGCGGCCATGTCACCGCTATATGCTCCCAGGCCCACACCTGTAGCAATGTAACCCCTGCCAATAAAATCATGTATCCCTAATACACGACCTGGTGAAGCTCCCTATATAGATGGGCCAACATACATGACCCCCATGCAAACCTCCTACCCTGTGTCACCATATCCTCTAGCACCAAACCCCATCCAACTGCCAGTCCCTTCGACCTATTGTCGAGAGATAATAAACCACCAATGAAACCTACCACTACAGATGGTACAGGAGCATAACTTTCTATTATCTCCTGCCAAGGGATCTCATAACCATTGATCTGATCAACCTAAAATACTTGTCTTAGGGCCTCAGTACCACCCTCCTTAGTGTGCTCATATGGTAGCAAGTCTCCTACCACCAGAATCCACAAGATGTTGTAGCAATCCTCAGGCATCACCGTCATCTCCCTTGTCGCCAGATGGAAGGTGTTGGTATCATTGTGCCACCTCTCTGCCAAATTTGTCAACAAACCTCAGTTAATGGTGTACTGAGGTATGTCAAGAAGAGACAATAATCCACATCTCTCAATAATCTCTCTCTCTCTGTCTGTGTAAGTTGAGGGATCAATCTCCATGGCTTCAGGAATCTCTCCCAAGACTGCAACACACCTAGTACCGCCTGCAAATCAAAACATATCCACCATCAGTCATCAATCTGATTGATTATATCAATACAAACAAACTCAATCAATTACATTGTAATGTAATATCAAGATCCCACTATCAATCAGAAACATATCAATGAATCATATCTAGTTAAGAGAATCATATCAGCAATAAACTTAATGAATCCATATCAGAGAGCATCATATCAAGATTAATCAACAACATATCAAAGACTCCTATACAAGCAACATATCAGTGATTCCATATCAGTAAACCATATCAGTATCACATATCAGTGCCCCATATCAGTGATTCCATATCAATAAACCATATTAGTGTCTAATATTAGTGCCTCATATCAGTGATACCATATCAGTATCGCATATCCATGCCCCATATCAATTATTACATATCAGTAAACCATATCAGTATCCTATATCAGTGTCTCATATTAGTACCCCATATCAGTGATTCCAAATCAGTGAAACATATCAGAACAACATTCAGTATCCCATATCAGTGCCCCATATCAGTAATTCATATCATGATTCATATCAAAATAAAAAAACAATAACCCATATCAGTAATCCATATCGTGACTGATATCAATGCATCATATCAGAGAAACATATCAAAAAAACTAATCCAAAGACCCATATCAAGAAAAACAACTCCATCAGACCCATATCAACATCAAAACAATCTACACACACCCATCACATCATATCTCAATTAATTCAAAATAAAAAATCATCTCAAACAAACAAACATTTTGCACTTTCAGGCTTATGCACTAAATCAAACGTTCTACGTGCTAATATGCTCAATATGCACTATTTTTTTCATTCAATGCACTAAATATAATGGTCTATCCACTAAAGAAGACATCATTTGCGCTATCCTATGCGACCCACGCACTTAAACATTATATGCGCTAAATGACAAATCGAATGCGCTAATATATTTTTCAGATGCACTAAATCTAATCTGCGCGCTAACCTATCATTTGCACGTGCTAAAACCTAACCATAGTTTTGCATGCACTATTTTCCATTGCGTATGCGCTAAAGCCCTATTCCTACGTGCTAAAATGTGAAAATTTGACCCTAAAAATTCAAAAACATGGCAAAAATCTGTGAAAATCGTACAAAAAGACAGGGATTTTTGACACAAACTGGTGGTCCATACACGACGGGTCTCCGGTATCGCCTGACACGCTCAAAATGATGAGAATGGTAGGGAATCGACATCATCTCGTCAGAGCTCCAAATGCACAAATCATAAGAAGACAAATGTAAAATGAATCTTCTTTTTCACTTTTCACCTTTTTAGAGGGGTAAAAGGAAGGGTTAATAAGTGGGCATATATTTTTCCACTTTTTCGCATTTATTAGCCTAACCTACATCATTTTTTTCGGGAGATGAATCGGTCGGTGAATCTTTAACCAATTTAACCACATAAATAAAATCACAAAATACAAAAAAAATCAAATCTTTCGCCAAAAATAAAAAATTCTCAATTCATCTCCCGAGGGGGCATTATCACAATATCATTCATGAAATCCACATTGGAGGCATTATATCAAACATTTTGACAAGCGACACCATATCGATAAAATTTTGCAACATATCAAGCCATTTTTCTTTGAATCAATATGTACACACACGTCACTTCAAAGAAGGGCAAAATGTAGACGTATAAATCTGACCATCTAGTTAAATAAATATTTAATATTTATTTAATTCATCAAAACCACATTCCTCTATTAATTAAATTATATTTAATTAATTTCCCCACTTTCATCTATTTGATTAAATAAACTATTTAATTTATTTAATTAAATTCGTATAGCCAATTTCTAGCTTTTAATTAAATAAATCAATTTATTTAATTAAATCGCCTTCCCCTTTTAATTCAATTCACATTTAATTAAAATCCCCCTTGCAATTTAAATAAATCAAAAATCTATTTAAATTGGGCAAGTTGTCATCCACTTTTTGGAATAAATCACTTTATTTCAAAATTAAAATCCAAAATTATCTCCCACTTGCATTCTCCTAACAAATCCACTTGCATGAATAATCTTCTTCTAGAGCCTTCTAGATTATTCTAATCCATCATAATTATCCTAATTCATCTCTTAAAAATTTGCACATTCCTTAAGAGAAGTCACTGATAAACTTATAAGGAACTGAGAGGGGGGGGTGAATCAGTGCAAGCAAAAACAACAACACAAATATGATCACCACTTTTATCAATTTAAAACTTAACAAGCATGCAAGGAAAATAACCACATAAGCTAACACCCAATAAAGCATGCAACTCATAACACAATGTTTTTCACGTGGAAACCCAAATGGGAAAAACCATGATGGGAATTAGTACCCACAAGATCAACTATCTGCAGAATAGGGATCTAATCGGTTAAGGTCTTACAACTGCTATGTTAGGAGCACACCCGGTTAAGAGTGTCTTAGCTCGGTTAAGAGCTATTACAATAAGGCCTGTTAGGACCAGTATTGTTAGGAGCTACCTAGCAATGGGATTTAAACAACACAAGTTAATGTGTGACCCTGTTAATATATTTAACCTTTGGACCTGTGAGGATCCTACCGTACCCTGTTAGGAGTGACCTTATTAGAGGATTTTATCTTGCTGCAACTATTAGGGAACAACAAGTGAATGATATGCGTATAGAACCTTTGTACCTGATTAGATCCGCTTCAAATCTACTTCTTACACCGACTAAACATCAATACAGAGCTTCACCTTTCACTACACAATCAAATTCGCACTATAGATCTCATGTGTCATTAATCATCACACAATATACTCCTTTTTATAAACAGCTCTACTAAGTCGACTAAGAACCCTTGGAACAATATCCTAGGTTTAATGTATCTAGTCAATCTTGCACATTACGCTTTCTTCATGTCGGCCACAAACAACTTAACTAAAAAATAAAACATTAAGTCTATCGGTTTACCGATCTGGGTAACTCTTGCTCTACCGGTTAGCCATTCTTCAAGACTGACTGCTTAGACATCGAATCTACCAATGTGGTTCCGGTCACAGACTCCTGCCAATGTCATAAACATGTGTATCAAACCACAACACTTAACTCTTCACCAATATTCTGTACCAGTCGTTTGAACATAGCTTTGTCACTATTTACCAGTTCACTGTTTAACTACGTCCTCTACCGGTTAGGCTTTACTGGTTGGACTAAATGACTTAGATGACTAACAAAACATGGTTGCCATCAATGACAACACAATACAAGTCATCAATCAACCTCTTACAACAAAATCATCATCATCAAGACAACAATCTCCCCCTTTGGCATTGATGGCAACACTTAGGAAAAAAATTTGTCTAAGTGTCACATTACAAAAATTATTACTCAAGACTTAAATACATACAAAACTCCTCCTTAGCAATTACATGCTTTTACAAAAATTTAATTGACCAATACTACTCCCCCTTTGACAATAATGACAAAGGTAAGCAAATACATGTGAAACAAAATGAATAAAATAGACCAAAATTTGTATTACCAGTGCAAAGAGTATAAGAGTCAACAGGTTACATATTACATTTTTTTTTAAATGTCATCAAAATTAATCTTCAAAGCTTGCAAGTCATTATCCCATGTTTCCAGAAGAGTGGATGTGATCTCAATGTGTGTCTGGATCTGGTATGCAATTTCCTCCATGGCATCTAGAGTTCTCATCTTCGGTGTCACCAAGATTGCCTCTATTTCCTTGTAGCCTCTCTACAAAATTTGTAACTTGGGAACTATATGTGTCTGTAACTCTTGTAGAGTTGCAGTACTCTTAACCTTTTCTTCCTCATATGACTTTAACTTATGCTATACACTTACAATAAAATGGCCAAAAATTGTAACTGAATCATTTAGAGGATCAAATGATTCACTCATAACCTTTATTGCATGTTGTTCTGCCTTGATCTTCTTTTCTATATCATCAAGAAATAATGAAAAATTACAAATTGTAGACAGTATTTTAACTTCGGACTTGAGTGCATCTTTTATCTATTTTGTATTATCACTAAGACCTACCTTGTCTCTGTCAATTTCCTTGATCAAAATTGCAATCCTTCTCTTCTCATATCCCTTCTCAGTATTCTTGATTGCAGCATCTTCCAGGCTCTTCATCTGCTCACCTGTTGATTTAACTGAATGTTCTAGTTTGTCAATAGGTGTAGGAAGACTGTCAATATCAGTCTCTGGTAGTAGACTAGAAAGTATATCTATTTCACTTTGAATAGTTTGTACTTCTTTTCTCTTAGTCTTCATAATCTTTTTATGTGCCTTAGATTGCATGGCAGATGCAATCTCCATCAGCTCAGTAGGACTCAACATATCCATGTTTATTGGTCCTTGTATGCTCACACTGTCATCTTCATCAATTATCTTCTTTGATGTAAGTGATCGGGGAGTCACTTTCTATTCTTTCTCTTCCTTCTATTTTACTTCCTCCTTCTCATGCTCATCCACTTTCTCTTCATCTTTCTCCACTTCCTTCTCTTTGTCCTTCACCAATGGTGCATTGGTTTGCACATCGTTTGTTTGCGTAACTATCGGTGGCTCTTTTGCTTCTATCTTGTCTAGTTGCTCAGTGGGTTGTACATTTTCTGGTTGCTCATTCACCTGTTGCTCTGTCATTTCTTCATCTTGTTGTTGTGCCTTCTCTGCATCTTCTTTACCTATACCGATTAGATTCACTTCCAATAATATTGTCTCATCATCAGTGATAGTGATTATTTCTTGCTCAGTGTGTGTATCAATTGTTGTGTCAACAAAAACAATCTCATCCGATATGATATCATCATTATTCATATTGTCAAGGATATCTTCTCCCTTTAATCTCTCTGGTTCCTCTTTTTCATGAATAAGTCCTAAAAAAAAATTCAAAATCTCCTCATTCTCATCTTGTACCGACTGGGATTCTCCAACAAGTAATCTTGTAAGCCTTTTCTTTGATCTAAAGAATGGTTTTGAATTCAAAAAGATATTTTGCAATTCCTTTTTTGAGGATTCCGGTTGTAAACTTACAAGAACAAATTCAATAATCTCCATGTCTTGTTTTATTGTAGCTTGCCATCTTGCATCTAATTTATTGTACAAATAATTTGGTATTTTTCCTTGCAATTCAATCAGAGCTTTACTGAACTTATTCATTAACAAAACTACTGCATCTTCAATTTTCCTTTGCTCTTCTTCACTAAATTTGTCATAAAGTTTATTCAAACCAACTAATATACCATACTCCTTAAAGTGTAACACTAATTTTTCAAAGGGAGTAAGTTTAGTTACTGGTTTCTTAACTGATTTTATAGTAGACACTCCAGCAACCTTTGATTTCTTACCACTGGCTCTCATCTCTTTCTTCTCTCCTTTAGACTCTATTTCTTCTTCATCTGCAGCTCTCTTTGCTTTCTCTTTCTTCCTCTTACCGGTGACTACTGGTGCTTTAGGTGCAGGGGGTTTGATTTATCTCCCCTTTCTCTTGAATTGAATTTTAGAAGGTTTCTCCTTAGCAATTGTGCTTCTTGTTTGTCTACTAGTACTGGTACCGGTTGGGGAACTAGAGGATTCAACAGCCTTCTTTGCTTCAAAATTTTCTCTGCCCTCAGTAATTGCCTCATTTGTAAATCCCTGTGAAACAAAAAATTCTTCCACCTCTTTTATGACTTTCTTTGCAATGACCGGTTTGGCAAGCTCAGAATGCACCTCAATAGATTTCTCCTTATATGTTCCAAACCTTGTTGCATTTGGATCTACCGGTGTAGAAAGAAGATGATTAGCATAAGCAATCAAAAGCTCAGTTTCTACCTCATAACCCATCAGCATCACCCATGATGTCTTAGGGTCTACTGCCTCCATTTGACAAGTGTCAGTATCAACCATGAAACAGATAGAATCTTCATGCCTTTTAACAACTTGCTTCGGTATCCTTTCTCTTTCATGCATCCTCTTCTGAAAATCTTTAAAATATCGCCAAATTACCTTTGTAAACTCATTACCAATCATCCTGATGGTTTTCTTGATTTGTAACATTGTCAGTGTACCTTCTGACCATTGTATATCATCGATACCGAGAAAGGAGTTCTGGAAATAGAAAAATAAACCTATGACCAACTGTCCAAATTTAAATTTATGTCTTTTATCCTTCTTGATAGATTCCAGAATCAATATCAACTGGGTTCTCAAGGCTTCAACAAGATCATAGTCTGAATTTTCTTTATTCATTCGGTAGGCAGTATGAATCGCAGCTCTGGGAATACTATTTGTTCTGCTTGAATGATAAACTCTATATCTTATGACCATAGATGCAAGTTTCACGTCAGGGTCTTCAATCTCATTTATAGTCATTGCTCGACCATCCCATCTAAAATTTGTTAAGTGGGCAACTTCATCCTTCGGGATTGATCTTTAATAACTCCTTTCTTATCACACAAAGTTCGATACTGACTAAAGATAGCAAGGGTTCCCAAATTTGCCAGTTTGCAATGAATATAGGATCAGACATCTTCCATATGTAATGCACCATAGGGTACACTGGATAGGGCTCTAGCTGGATCGGTTTCCATCAACTTATGTGGATGCCTCTTGAATTCTAATCGATACCTTTCAATAACATTTACAAAGTGTGGTGTATCCATTGCAAAATATCAAACACAACCTTAGATTCTCATATAAATACTTTTTCAACTTCTTTGCTGCTAGGGTTTCTATACTTTTCGGTCTGAATACACTTCACAGATTCTCTTCTCCACAAATCTCTTCAATCTGCAATCAACCTTGCTAATGCAGTAATCAAAATCTCTTCTCTACTTTAGTTGCTCTCCACATGCTCTCGAGAATGCAAAGGTAACAAATGAAACTTTAAAACATCCTTTTATTTACCTTTTACAAACTGCATAAAATGCTATATCCGGTTGAACAAACCCTAAACACCGTTCAACCCTAAAACATTCTACCAGTTCTCATAACACATCCAACTTACTGGTTTCAACTCAAAATCATTAATCATCATCAAATTACATCTAAATATGCAGATTTAACTTACCGCACAGTCCTTTAGGGGGTCCGAAAATGGATTTGACAATAAGATACCCCTAAGCTTTATAACTAGCTTAGTTTACCGGTGAGGGGTTCTCCACACTAGGTGAAGAATTATAATCTTGTGATGGTTTCTCCTCACTTTTATTTCTCTAATTCTTGTTCATCTCTTCTCTGGTTTCCTCCACATCAACCTTCTTCTTACCTTTTTGGTCAGCAGACTAATTAACCGGCTCGTTCATTCTTGCTCTGCAAAACTTTGCAAGGTGTCCCGGTTTGTGACATTGAAAACATGTCATTCTAGATGCTCTCAAGGGTCCAACATTGCCTCTGCCAGTTTTTCTCTGACAGTTCATAGCAACATGTCCAAAGTTGTGATAAATTGAACAAGTCACATTTTGTCTATACTCCATCTCATAAGGACTAGACCGGCTCACATAAGGTCTCTGCCAAGTAGGGTTCCTCCAGTTATTAAAAGATCTTTGCCATTCACCATTAGGTCTCTGATTCATGTAAGGTCTCTGAATGTTTTCTCCAAACCTGCACTCAAAAGCTCTATGCCCATACTTGTTGCAAGTGTAACAATAGCCATCAAAAGTTCTAGGCTTATATACTTCATAAGTATTAGACCTATAACCATCAAAAGAACTAGATTTGCTTCTACAAACATTAGTAGTATGACCTGGCTTATGACAATTAAAGCATACTAGTTTGTAGGGTTTCTTATCGGTGTTCTTCTTTGTCTTAGGTGCAGATTTGCCTTCATGCATGATGTCCTTAGTACCGGAAGGCTCTCCTTTCTTAAAGGTAGTGTATCCCAAGCCATGTGTATCTCCATTCTGCCTTTGTGACTGAATCTTCTCATCAAGAATAGTAGAGCTCTTATTGTATTTAGCTGGATCTCATTAGCATCAGCCAACTCCTTAGTAAGATCTTCATTCTTCTTCATAAGACTTTCTCTAAGAGACATATCCATGTCTAGATCAGCCTATATTTCTTATTTTTCTTCTTTTTCCTCATGAAGATGTGCATGTAGAGTACCAATCTCTAGATTCAGCCTAGAAATATCACGATCCTTCTCTCTAATCTGGTCTTCAGCACCCCTCCTGGCTTCTAGCTCTTGACTCATCCTGATAATTAGGGCTTCCATCTCTCTCCTCATATTTGACTTATCATCATTCATCTTTTTCACCTCATTAGCCAATGCATCAATGTTAGCTTCTTCAGATGAACTATTTTCACTAATTTCATACAATTGTTCAGCCAACTCTCTCCTTTTAGCCAATGAAGATTTATACTTGACCCCTAACTCGCCTAGGGCTTCTTTGGATTCTGCAAGCCGGTTAGAAAGCTCTCTATAACTCATATCCCCCATAATAGCCTTAAGGATCCTTCCCAAGTGGTTAAGCCTTAAAGGAATTAGGCTCTGATACCAATTGATAAACTTATAAGGCACTGAGAGGGGGCGTGAACCTGTGCAAGAAAAAACAACAACACAAATTTGATCACCGCTTTTATCAATTTGAAACTTAACAAGCATACAAGGAAAATAACCACATAAGCTAACACCCAATAAAGCATGCAACTCATAACACAATGTTTTTCACATGGAAACCCAAATGGGAAAAACCATGGTGGGAATTAGTACCCACAAGATCAACTATCTACAGAATAGGCATTTGACCGGTTAAGGTCTTCCAACTACTCTATTAGGAGCACACCCGGTTAAGAGTGTCATAGCTCGGTTAAGAGCTATTACAATAAGTCCTGTTAGGACTAGCCCTGATAGGAGCTACCCAAAAATGGGATTTAAACAACACAAGTTAATGTGTGACCCTGTTAAGGGATTTAACCTTCGGACCTGTGAGGATCCTACCACACCTTGTTAGGAGTGACCTTGTTAGAGGATTTTATCTTGTTGCAACTGTTAGGGAACAACAAGTGATTGATCTGCATATAGCACCTTTGTGCCTGATTAGATCTACTTTAGATCTACTTCTAGCACCGACTAAACATCAATACAGAGCTTCACCTTTCACCGTACAATCAAATTTGCACTATAGATCTCATGTCTCATTAATCATCACACAATATACTCCTTTTTATAAATAGCTCTGCTAAGTCGGCTAAGAACCCTTGGAACAATTTCCTAGGTTCAATGTATTTAGTCAATCTTGCACATTACGCTTTCCTCATGTCGGCCATACACAACTTAACTCAAAAATAAAACATTGTCTACCGGTTTACCGATCTAGGTAACTCTTTCTCTATCAGTTAACCATTCTTCAAGACTAACTACTCAGAATATCATAACTCACTCATTCCATCGAATCTACCGATGCGGTTCTGGTCATAGACTCCTACCAATGTCATGAACATGTGTATCAAACCGCAACACTTAACTCTTCACCAATCTTCCATACTGGTCACTTGAACATAGCTCTGTCATTGTTTACCGATTCACTATTTAACTGCTTCCTCTACCAATTAGCCTTTACCAATTGGACTAAATGACTTAGATGACTGACCAAACATGTTTGTCATCAATGACAACACAATACAAGTCATCAATCAACCTCTTACAACAAAACCATTATCATTAAGCCAACATTCACTTCTCAAAAATGCCTCAAAGTCTTTGAAATGCATTGAAGGCTTGATCTCTCCAACAAGTTAACCCTCAAAGTCTCCCAAACCATTAATGGTTAATCCAACCTCAGCTCATGGTTAAAAACTTTCTCTCTAAATTAACCCTCATTTAACCCAAGGGTCTCATCAAGCACTCATTGTTTTGACCCTAGTTATCTTATTAACCCTTGCACAAGAGTTTACCCTTTGGGTAAAATCTTTATCCACTAGTTAATCCTAATTAACCCTAATCACACTCTCCTAGGGTGACCCTCATATCTTCTCAGGCATTTAATGCCTCTTGCATCTCCTCTCAAGCCACCTCTTGTTGACAATTATCACCATTTCATTGGTGAAAATTGTAAACATGGATTGAGTTACTTTCAATCCTAGCCTTTGTTAAGATTATTGAATCTTAACCATCCATTTCCCTATTTTCTCTATAAATAGGACTCACTTTCTTCATTATCCATATCTAAGTTTTTATGCATCTAAACTATAGTCTAATTATATCAATCATCTTGCCTCTCTTTAGTAGAATATTATTTTAAGCATTTAGAAGAATTTCATATCATTAATATAGCATATCCATGTTAGTATATCATGTTAGCATAGTTTGTTAATATCTTTACTGTAATTTCATCATCATCATAGTTTAGTATCATATATTAAATACATCATATAGATCTTAGATGAATTCATGCACATAGATCATTTTATCACTTGTTCTTGGATTTGTCATTCCTAAGTCATTTGTTCGATGAACTGAGAGAAAAACATTGTCTTGAGGGATCCTATGAGATAGAGAACAATGAGACACGTCTTGGGAAGTTGACTTGTTTATATTAGTTTAAACTCAGTTAATATTTGTACTCAAAAGTTTCATTGGTATGTTAGCTTTTGATCTCAATTTTAGTATTTTGATCACACTAATTCTTGCATGCATAATCATATCATAAATCACATCATATAACATAATCATTCATGCATGCATCACATCCTACATCACAAACTTGTTAGTACCATCTTATCTACATCCATACATCAAAAACCATAAATACATGCATAAAAAGGCATAAAAGTACCATATTTTGTGGACCGGGCAATATCCATAATATATATATATATATATATATATGTAACTATCTGAATGTATGATAAAAAGAATATCTACATTTGTATCAATATATACATTAGGTGGTACATTTGATCTGAAAGAATAAGATACATATATCCGTCATGAATCAAAGAATAGTAATCACCTTGCATGCTCCAATAAAAATGGCATGAGGTGTCGTAAATCAATACAATGAATGTATGTCTGGTCTTGTATATGTTTGATAAAAAATAATCATCTGCATCAAGTTATGACAAAATGCTCTAGGTTGGCTAGGTTGGTCCATGTCCTGTTGGTCCCTGCCTTTGATCCTTTCCCCGAGATCCCTGTAAGGATCCTGATGTTGACCCTTTGTTTCCCTCTGTACGGGTCCTCCTACTAGATCCACTAATACTCTAGCTGGATCTCCCTGATCCCTCATTGGATCCTTTGTTGTGTAAGGAGCTAGATCCTCTGGCCCTAGGTAGTGGCACGCATACCTCCCCCTGATCTGTTGGGATAAATCTCTTGTATTGTTCCCTATACCATCCTATCTGATGAAAAAGTGCCTTTATCTCAACCATCTATCACTCGATCATCCCTTCCAAAATCCCCTCACCCCATCCTCCTATATCCTAGCGACGAGCCTCATCCCTCTCTCCTTGGTATCTCGCCACTATCTCCTTTGACCTCCATCATGCATGCTCCGCAACATCCTTGGAAACTATGGTTGCATCTATCTCCTGAATCAACCTATCCCTCTCTGCCTACAGTTGAACCCTCACCTACTCTATTATGTCTCTCTCCTACCACAAGCTATCCCTCTTTGCAGTAACTATTTGTAGTCTCTGCTCTGCCCTCCAGACTACCTCCTCGAGAGATCAGATATGTGTTCCTAGATCTAGTGATGATGTTGACCCCTCTCCTCCCTCCTCTGCTAATGGGGTCATACCTATCAGAGAGATGTCTAGCCCTATCTTTGCTCTCAATCCTACCCCTATCCCTATCCTGGTGTGGATACCTGTGTAGGTGTATCCACCTCCATGGCCTCTACTCCATCTCCTCTATCTCCTCCATCCCCTCTTGGCCTTGGATCTCCTCTTCCCTATCCTTGTCCATGTCCCCTTGTGGTTTATCTAGCCCTAGTCTTAACCACTGCCTACACCACTCTATAAACTCACCTCTAGGTCAGCTGATAATGTCCAACTCTCCTTCATCAGGCCTGAATCTACACCAACCTGGCACTGAGGGGTGCTAATCCTACCCTGCCAACTGCCCTCGGTTTTTGCTTATCCCACCATGCCTAGTATATCATTGCAACCCCTACATCTGTTGGTCCTCCATATAGATCCCATGGTGTTAGCGCTAACCTCATCCACGCCTGTATCAAATTGGCTCTGTCCAGCAATGGTGGCCCAAATTCGGCAACTATCTCCTGGGTAACCTACTGGAATCTATGTGGTGCATCAGGTATATCATGTACCCAACCAAATTGTCTCTAAACCCAGTCTCGCATGTACCTCTCTATAACATACTCCCATCTCCTAATGATATAACCTATCGTGGTCATGTATGGGATGTGTATGCGATCCTCAGGCCCCGCAACTATGGCCATGTACAACCTCCATGTGATGGTGCTAGCATCCAATCTGTCAAAGATCACTCACCAATAGTCCACATCATCCATCACCTCATAATGAAGTGGATTTCACCAGCTATATACTACCGGTTGTGCAAGATCCATGTCATGTCGACCCACTGGACATGTGACAACAATGTGCTCCCACACCCACACCTGTAATAGGGTCACATAGCCAAAGCTACATCTTGGATGATAAACAATATCGTGGAGCTCCTTCTATAGCTCCACCAGCACTAGTGTCCCCCATGCCATCAATTGTCCACCATCCACTATATCAATCATGACCTAGATCATGCCCAAAATAATAGATCTTCCACTTAGATCTAGAAGAATATATCCACTGACAAGAGTGCAGGCATTGAAATATATACTCCTCTCTAGCATTGGATGTGCTAGTGCCTGCTCCAAAGATAATTATTCATGATGTAGGGATACATCTACACCTACTAATAGTCTCACTTCATCAACGTGGTCAATCCTCTAAGCTATAACCCATATTCCTTGTATCGGTAGCTTGTAGATCCAATAAACATCCTTAGTAGTGATTGTGATCTCTCCAGTTGGTAGGTGAAAATTCGTTGTCTCACTCCACCTCTCAATGAGGATTGTCAGCATGGTCATATGTGATCTAACATGGGGCATTTATGACATGTAACCCAAGCCAATGACATCGATCCATGAGCACTCAGCGATGCTAAGATCAACTCCAAGTCACAGTACTATTAAGTGCCTCTCTCGACTCATGAGCATATCCACACTCCACTATATGTCACAAAGCAGTCTATCAATTTGCCTGATTCCCTTTTCTTCTAGCCTACCCTCCTTCACCTCTTGTTGAAATACCTGATCATCCTCTACCATCAAACCAACAATTGTGTCATTATCGCCTCCCTTTTCCCTTTCCTAAGTTCAGTGGGTTCATGAACCCGTCGGAATTCCCTTGATGAGAACGCATTCTCACCATCCCTTTGGCAATCCCACCTTGGTGCGATCGCAATACCTCTAATCTCTTGTCATTTTCCTCTTTCCTTGTCGAGTTCACATACCCTCCATTGCAGGATTGTGAAATTGCAATTTCCCCTCTCCTATTCTACCCAGCGCAAACCTACTTTTGCGAGATTGCGTTCCTACAGTTCTTTGAGGAGATCCCATCGGACACAATTTGGTAGGAACGCGTGTTTCCCCCCCAAATATACTAAAGACATGAACAAAATGAAAAGTAAAAAGTTGAGTTTTGATGCCTACCTCATAGTCTGGAACTCGATGTCACTTGACACTCTTGACTACGTCTACCTAGTGTCTCGGTCGTCCTTGATCAGCCATCTCGTCCGCGCACACTCCAAGCTCTCAAATGCACTGAAAGCTCACAAAGATCTCTCTATAGCTCTAAATTCTCGATAACTCAATCTGCAAATGAGCCCTAATTTTGCCAAATTTGTGATATATTGTGCGTAAATTGCCCATTTTGCTCGTCTCGGGCCCTCCTGGACCTTTTTTAGCATATCTTCTTCTTCCACTCTCCATATCAGGTGTCATTTTCGCCCCCTAATCCTATTTCTCGTTCCCTTCGCTCTTACCCGTTGGGGCATTGTTTCTTTTGAGACGTCGCATGGTCCCTCGTTTCTTGTGCACCCTCTCGAGGGGGTACCCCTTCCCTCATCCTACATCCATCATCAGTTCAGTCTGAGGTATCTTTTTCATGTTCCCATTTCTTCAAGTCGCAAGTGTCTTATTTTCTTCGTACTGATGCTATTTTAGGGCCACCGCGAAGAGGGACAAAATGTAGACACTTAAATTTAACTAATTAATTTAATCAAATTTAATTCCCTTATCTACTCGCATTAATTAAAATAATTCATATTGTTTGATTATATGTGACATCCCATCTACTCTAGCTAAATTAATTTAATTTATATAAGTCATGCCCCATTAATTAACTAATCTTTTAATTAATTAATCCCTTAAACTTTTCTTCTACTAAATAGAATAATTTAATTATTCTATTTTAGTTCATTATGTCCTTTTCCTCCGATTCATTAATTAATTAATTGATTCTCCACATGCCTCATAACCTAAACCCTTCTTCTAACCTAACCCATGGGTTATAACTAATCCTATCCATCTAACCAACCTTATCTTCTTCTAACCTCCCTCTCACATGTGTGCACATTCCTAAATATCTTTTTTATTTGGAAAGGATATTCTAATTTTTGGGTGGCTATCTCCCAAAATTGACATGTGTCTTTTGGGACACATGTTATCCCTCTCCTTGGCACTTGTCTCTTCTAGGGACAATTGTCACTCCTAGTTGAGGCACAAGTGTGGAATCTCATTCCACATGGCATCTTGAGGCTTGCCACTTGTCTTCTTTGAGTACAAGTGTCTCATTTTCAACCTCCCTTCATCTCCAATCCAAATTCTATTTAAACCCTCCATTTGTTAAGCATTTTATCCACTTTTTCACACTCATATTGTCGTAATGCCAAAATATCCACTTTTTAATAATCATATTGTTGTAATCATACTATCGTAATGCCAGAATAACCACTCACCATACACATCATTTTCATCAATCTAATTTTTGCATTATCAATCATGGAGCAAAATTGAGCATCTATAATGTCATGAACACACATCAAATCAAAGAACTCTCAAATTGAAATGGATTTTTGGTTTGCATTTAGTTGTTATTTCAAATCTCATTTCGTTTTAACATTCTTATCTTGAGTGTTTGAATGAATTTGGTGTTTGCTTCAGTTGATTAGTTTAGCTTTTAATCTTTTTATTTCTCATATGATTTTCACTCAAAAAGCTTATTCCTAATTTAATCTTACGGGCGTTGGAGTAATTAGGAAATTTTATCTAATTATTCTATTAATTAGGTCCTTTAATTACTTTTTCACTTAAGCTAAACTTAGGTGCTTTTTGTTATCTAGGGTTTGCTTTTCTAGCTTTATTTCAGTTGTAGTTGAGCTTAATTTAGCTCCTAATTTGCATTGATTTAGTTCTCCTAATTTTAGTATTAGGGTTTTGCACCTAGGGTTTCTTTCATCCTTTATAAGGATTCAATATTTCATTGTAATATATCTCCAATATTCTTGCATGCAATAATACAAAATTCTCATATTGTTATAGAGCATAAAATATTTCCTTGATCTCTTTTGTGTGATAGGTGTTTTGCTTGTGGATGAGTTTTGGCTCATGTGGTTGTATCATCAACTTCTACAATATCAAGAAGGGCAAGCATTTCTTTACATGGTCCACAATAATTTTGGTGATTATCTTGAAAGTGACATTGCAAAGTGCAATAGGACGAAAAGAGTCTAAGGAAAAAGATCCTTTTTTAGGATTACATGCCAAGAAGGTAGAGTTGATAGCCTTGAGTATTTTTTTATTTGCTTGGGATTCGTGGAAAAGTTTGAACAAGTCATCCTTCAAAATTTCCCAAAACTCATAAAAGAATTCTATGAGAAAGTCATATGGTCTAGAAGCCTTACCTTTCTTCACTTGGAACAAAATAGATTCCACCACCTCCAACATGATAGGCTTCATGAGAGAGATGATCATGTTCTCAGATACCAAGGAGGGGACACACTCAAGAATGATTTTCCCAATATCCAATTCTTAGATCTCCTATTCCAGAAAAAGAAGGGAGAAGTGTCTAACAACTTTTTAGAAAATATGTGGGAAAAAATTTAACTAATAACCTTGAGCATAAATAATTCTATTTAACTTAACCTACAAAAGATGTTCAATATGAAAATATTTTCAAAAAATGACCGATTCCATCTTTTTAAATTGAATTTGAAATAATATAGCCTCTTGAAAAAATAATTGATAGTTGCACCAAAAGTAGGCCTCTCATCCATCCACATAATCATCATAAGCTTATATAGATCAGAGTATTACAATAAAATAAATTAAAATTTGAAAGGTGTTGTTTTCAAAATAAAAAGAATGAAGAAGAAAAAATCGATAGGCTAGTGATTAGATCCCCTCCACCTCAACATTTTAAAATACGAAGTCCAATTGTTACTAACCCCAAGCTCAGAGACTAGACATCTATCAACCCTTTCAAAGATAGAGTCCTCTCCACACCTTTGATCATTCCACGTGGAAATTCCATTTCTAAATCCCCTCTCTTATCATTCAAGTGAGCTGCATAGTCAAAATTACTGAAATTAAAGGAAGAGAAGGAACAAGAGTGAATAAATATAATATGGGACCAAAGCAATAATTACCCAAGAAATTTGTAGGTGCATAAATGTTAGTGAGAAACATAGTCTCTCTAGTTTCAAAGTAGAAGGAAATCGCAAAGATGGAGCTTCTATTTCCTACCCACCAAGAGGGAATAATTTTATGACGATTTCACGTGCAAGCCATTCCTCTAGTAGATCCTTGATGCAGATGCATTAACCTCTTCTATAGATCTTAGAAAAAATACTTGTAATGTCTTCAACTAATAGCTTTATTTCTTTAATGAAACCCATATCAAGCCTATGATCACAAATATGATCTTCCGTAATCTTTGTTGAGGGATGCTACTAAAATCCGTAGCATTCATGATAAAATAATAATTTTGGGGGAATAGAAAAGTCAATGTCAAGTCTCCTAATGACACTTCCTCCATATTTAATAATATTTTTAGTACCTCCTTTT
This sequence comes from Cryptomeria japonica, assembly GCF_030272615.1. Lineage (NCBI taxonomy): Eukaryota > Viridiplantae > Streptophyta > Pinopsida > Cupressales > Cupressaceae > Cryptomeria > Cryptomeria japonica. The sequence continues at coordinate 603,783,059 of NC_081408.1, read as the reverse complement.
TGGTGTTTTTAATGTTGTGGACCTAAAAATGACTCTTCTTATTTCCCTCTTTTTTCTCCCTAAAAGATGCATAGGGTCTAGTGTCAAGGATTCTAATTCCAATTAAGATTTGATGCTGGTCCAATAGCTTTTGTAACCTAGGGATAGTTATCCAATCTGAGCAACCCTTCATAGACTACAAGATACATTTAATTGTCAACCCACGAACGTCAACTTGAAATGGCCCAGCATTGTATGTGCACTAGGGAAGCCTTCTAGGTTGTTCTATCAGTTGTATATAGCAAATAAAATCAAAATAATAAACTAAATTAATGACTCAAACCACTCAAAAACAATATGTTAATCCTTCCAAAATACTTTAAATTCAACAATAACCATTTATTATAATATTTTTCCATTATTTATCATTAACTAGCTAGACATACAAATGCATATCAAATACCATTAATCCTAGTTAATATTTCATAAAACCAAGGTAATGTTTGGAAATGAATTGAAAGGACATTATAAACATGAGGTAAAGTGTCATAAAACACAGAATAATATGGAAAATTTATAGACTCTTCATCTGGCACAATGTTACCTTTAGTTACCTTCAATTCCTTTTGTAGGTATCTCTAAGACCTATTGAGGTTTAACCTCTTTCACAATATGATCATCTACTTCCTACGACCTCCTCAACATATCCAAGATCAGACTTGGGGCATTGATAATGAGCACATCAGAATTGGAGAAGACTAAATTCTATCCAACCATATTGGCATCATGTTCCATTAAATTTAAATCCTCAAAACTTTAAAGGATATTAAAATTCTTGTTGGAGATTTATTTAGAGGTATATTTATTCTATCAATTTTTATTCTTCACCTTTAATTGAGATTTCATAGGAATGAATCCATTAGAATCTAACAACTCATTCTAAATAGAGGCCTTTTCTTTTTTTATTAGGATTGGATACTTGCTCGAGAAGAGGGGTCTCTTGGGACGTAGATCCTAATTATGGGAAATTCCTTTCAAGATGTCCATATTCATGATATGCACAACATCGAAATGGAAAATCTACATAATAAATTTGCTCAATAGAGTTAAATTTCTCGATCTAATTTCCATTGAATGCAGAAGAGGATTATTCAAATTAATTTCTACACAAAGATTGGTAAATATGATGAACTTCTTGTCAAAGGTTTGGAAAGATGGTCCCAAGGGTCCCCCAATAACCACCACAAAAGCATTCAATATGTATGTTAGACTTGTGTGAATAATGTTATCATTGATGTAAAACCATTCATCTGGTTTTGGACCAGACTGTGTTTTGAGGCCCGAATATTAGTCTGATATTATGGATGTTATAGATATTGTATGCAGTATGTATGTGTGGTTCAGATATTGCAGTTTTTGTTAGAAGTTATTATACAACATGAACAACTCTGGATGATGTTTCATTGAGTTCTCATTGATCCCAGTATCCATGTGTTAGGAGTTCTTATTAATCTCGATATCAGTTATGTGTCCCGGTGTTAGCAGCTTTGGTAATTATCAGAAGTATCTCTTCAAGTTTTGTGTTACGGTTTCCTTGGTTCATGTGGAGTCTACCTTTTTGGAGATATTGGGCTTGATCTTGAGATAAAAGGTCGATATTCTTGGGTCCAAATGACCCTGCCCCTTTCCGATAATCTCAGTACATACATTGATAATCGGAGTATGAAAAGGAAGCGTATAGAAATCTTGCAGAGGTCGACATGAGAATATTGGTAACGTGTTGGGCTTGGACAACACACTATTTTGTATCTATACCCTTTGGTATATATATACACTTATACATATGTAGTGGCATGGTGAGATCAAATAAGTAAGTGTAAATATAAAGATGAGTGATGTGCGAAAGATAATTGGCAGCGAAGATAGCAGAGTGTGTGAAGTGTGAGTTGCGGACAATAAAGGCAATCACTATTGTAGTAGTGTAATAGTCCTTTACCTGTAGTATAATTGTACAAAGATCTCTAACCGAATCTATTGTAGAGTTTGATATTTGTAGTCTGAGCTTAAACTTGGAACTGGTCCCATGCATTTGGAGATGCAAACCTTTTTAGTTCAACCTTTCCATTTGCAATGAGAATTTCAGCAGTTAGCCATCTTTTGTATATTTGTAGTGAGCAGTCCAACAGTGAGTCGTTTTTGTAATTTGGTAGTGAGCCACTCAGCAGTGAGCCACCCCTTTGTAAACTGAAACTATAACTAGTTATATTCTCCTAAGAGTTAACACTCTCCGTGGTTTTTCCCATTTGGGTTTTCCATGTATAAAATTTGATGTCTATCTTGTGGTTGATGCCTATTATGCATTAACTTCTCTATATACTCAAGTGTGTTGATACAAGTTATAATTGGTGAAAAGTTCATTGTTTTTTAATCCCCGAGAATATTGATTCACCCCCCCTCTTAGTATTCGGTGCTTTCAACCTGATCAACAATTGGTATCAAAGCTTTGGTCCCTTGTTTGGAAAGCTTCACCACTTGAGGGAGATCTATATCGATTCATTCATGACACCTTTATGTTGGGCAAAATATTTTCAGATGGATAAAGATTTGAAGACAACTCTTGAAGATTTGGAAAGTGTTGAATTGGAGAATGAAGAACTAAAGGAGAATGTGAAGATAGAAAATGAATGTGTGCAAGCTGAGAGAGAAAATCTAGAAGTTCAAGTTGAGACACAAGGAGGTTAACAATTAGTTGAAACAAGCAAATGAGACTATCAAATATTTGATGCAAAAGATTAAGGAAAAGGACAAGATGGAGAAGCTCCTGAAAGTGACATTAAAGCTTAAGTCTGAAGAAAGTGAAAAGATTGAACAAGAGGTGAATAACCTGAAGGTAGAGAATAAGATACTTGATAGCAGTAAGCTCCTGGAAGATCTGATTAGTATGCAACAAGGTAATTCAAATAAAACCAGACTTGGTTTCCAAACCGGTATGTGCCCTAATCAGAATGTTAAAGAAGAAAATAAAGAAGTCAAAGGTGAAGTAGAAAAGAAGCTAGAAGATGAGAAGAAATCCCCGAATCAAATATCAAATGCAAGAAGACGATCAGTTTGACAACCTAATGCACAAAGGTACCCATATTTTAATGGCTATTGTTTTAAATGCAATAAATTTGGATACAAGGTAGTAAACTGTAAAAGTATTCAGTGTTATGGTTGCAAGATGTTTGGACATAAAGCAAGTCTTTGTAGGAATCATGTTGTGAATCAGAATTATAATCTAGTTGTGACAAACAAGAAGAGTTACAACTTTCATGGATACTATTACATTTTAAATAACTATGGACATAAGGCCAGTCAATGCAGATACAAACCACACTCGGTAAGATTTGAGAGGAAGATTGTTGGTTATTTCAAATGCAAGCAGACCGGACATTATGCTAATCAATGCAAGAATACAAATGAGGAAAAATTTATTGAGAAGAATGTGATGAAGAATGATGAATCAAAGAAGAAATAAATTTTGGTCTGGATAAAGAAGAGTGAGAATAAAGGAAGTGATCCTGAAGTACCAGAATCTGGTGCAGGCACCCCTTCCTCCTGTAATTAAGCTTAGAGCTTTGGGTCAGGGGGAGTTTTTTATCTAAAAGAAAAATCCTCTATCCTCCTCGTCTGAATGGATCATGTCACTAATTCGGCATGATAGTGCCTGAGTGGTATCAAGTAATCAAAGAAATCTTGATAACATCATTGAAAAGATAGTTCTTGGTGGCAAAACCCTAATGAAGTATCTTTAGCAAGATAAGTATCAATTTTTTAGTTCATTTCTTACACTTCAGTTATTTGCTTGAGAATATTGCAAATAGTAGAGCAATAGCAGTGCGAGAAGAAATGACAATCATGGAAGGAAAATTGATCGTCGAAGAAACTAGCAGCGAGGAATTTCAATCTGTGAACAAGGTGCTCCTAGAGGAGTTTAGACCAGAGAAGATCAGAGTTGTTGAAGCAAGTTTGAAGGATGATGAATGGAAGAGGGTCAAAGAGTTGGATGGAAAAGGTCTGAATCTATAAACTGAATTTCCTTTGTTCGATAATGCAGAGGTTGTCAGAGTAATTCTTATTCATGTGCAAGATAATTGCATTGTATTGGACAAACCCTATCCTATCACAAAGGAAATAATTTCTACGGTCACCGGCTTGTGCAATAGTGGAGAAGTTCTGACAAAGAAGTCGATATTGAATAGAGAATTGGAAGCCCTAACTAGCATAAAGGGTGATCAGAAAGCTCTAACCATTAACATAATCATCAACCGTATGGTGAGGTATGTTACCTATGACATCTCTTATAAAATCTATTTTCGAAATAGGGAAGGAGCCACCTCAGCTATTGCGGTATATGTCTGCCTTGCCAATAGGAACAATAACTAGAGCTAAAGTCTCAACCCAAGGATTGGTCATTCATTATGTGTAGTTATTATCTTCATTACTGAAGTTCATTTGCTTGTCAACCCAGGGATGTGTTACTTGAAATGGGTTTGCACTATATATGCACTAAGCTCCTGCGATAGTTATTCTACACTACTGCAACAACTAAATCTATTTGAAATAAACAAGTGAGAACATAACAACTAAATGGTTATAGGAATGCTTAACATTAACAGAAGATTCTAATTAAATAATTGTTAACTAAGTTCAGAGCTACCAAATAGGAATTACTTTGTCTACTTTGGCTATAGGAACAATCACAAGATATGGTTCTAGTGGCTACAGGAACAGTCAATCGCTAGAACATCTACTGCAGCAAAAGGAAAACATAATCTAACAAACGTACAGGAATACTCACTAAGTGGGCCCACTTGGATGAGTGTATCCAGACTTCAAAGATAATTCCATATAATAAGAATAACATCACTTGTATTCATCATTTTCAAAAGTCGATACAACACATGAAATGAAAGAAATGTTTCAAGTTCAAAAAATGCTATCTAATCCTGTCTCTAACCCCTGTCTAACCTTTGAGAAGAGGTGCAGGCTTTTATTTATAAGAAAACTATAAGAAATTCCTACTATCTAGATCACGCCAATGAAATGGGGCGAAAAATATTTATGACTGCTAACAGAAGAAGTTAATCCATAGAAAACGTGGAACTCAGCTAAATTGTAGCCAAGAATATAGCATGGTGGTGTTACAAGATTGATGTTTACTGAAGACAAACATAAATGAATATGGCAGCGCCTTGCTATTCCTTTGTCGATTATTACGCACGCCATCCTCTCTGTTGTTTTGAATATTTAACCACCCTTGAATGTCTCCAACTGCTTTTATGACGTGATTCAACATCTAGCTTGCAATAACCACTTATGCAACATCTCATTTATTCCTACAGTTAAAAGATAGAACATACAAGTACACATCTATATATTGTTACTACTTATTATTGTATGCGGGAAAAGTGGGCGAATAAAACTTAATATGTGAAAATTTAGTTAAATACTAGTCCACACACACACAGAGGACTTCTTGATGCAAGCTATGGAGTAACGTAGTGTTACTCAGCTTCCCAAGGAGGGTCCCATGGTTCTCTATCTCACAATGTCCCTCAAACCAATGTTTTTGCTCTCAGATCACTGAGCAAAATGGTTTGGGATGGCAAATGCAAGAACGAGGGATGCACTGATAGTTTTTAGGATGAGATGTATGCTAAGCTATGTATGCAATAAACTAAATGATAAGATGACAAGATTAGTATGAATACTATCCTAGCATACTATATTTAGTCTATGATTGAGCTAAAATGATAAAGAAATTATTCTAAACATGCATATTAGTCTAATTCCTGATCTAAAAGAGGTTAAATGTTGAGCATAAAAATGATATGAAAGCTTGAAAGAATTTGAGCATAAGTGTAATGCTTCAAATTTGAAAGATGATTGTTGAGAATGGAGGAATGAGAGCTCTATTTATAGCATAAACAGGGCAATGGATGGTCAAGATTGAATGGTTTAATCAAGGGTTGAGTTTGAAAGTTGGGGATCCATGTGTACAATTGGCACCAATGAAATAGTGACAAGTGTCAACATAGGGTTGGGTTGAGAGAAGAGGTTGGAGGCATTAAAGGCTTGAGAAGACCTCATGGTTATCTAAAGGCTAAGGGTCAAGTCTAAGTTAGGCTTACCCACTGGATTAAGAGTTAATCCAAGGATAAACCTTTGTGCAAATGATTAAGAGATAATCATGGTCAAAGCATTAATGGCCTGATGAGACCCTTGGGTTAGATAGAGGTTGAGTCAAAACAAATGTTTTAACCATGTGGGAGGGTTTGAGTTAACCATTAATGGTTATTGGATACTTTGGGGATTAAGTGGTTGAAGGTTGAAAGCCTTCAATGGTTATCAAAGACTTTGAGCCATTTAGTGGTTGAAGGTTGAAAACCTTTAATGGTTATCAAAGACTTTAAGGGTTTTGAGAAGTGACTTCCCTTTGCTTAGGGATGTGACAAAGTTTAGAGGAGGGGTTAGGTTAATTAGAAGTGATTAGAAGATTCTAGAAGGGATTAGAAAGGGGTTTAGGAAGGCAAGTGGGAGATGTAGGAAAATGCAAGTGGATGGAGGGATAATAGGATTTAATTGAAATAAATAATTTCATTCAATTTGGTTGCAATTAAATAAATTTGATTTATTTAATTTAGGATAACTATTTAATTAAATTTGAATTTAATTAAAAGTGGATAGGGGGGATTTAATTGAATAAAATGATTTATTCATTAAATGGGTATAGTGAATTTAATTTAAATAAATCGAGAAATTTACTTAATTAAATAGAAGAATGTGGATAATTTAATTAAATTTGATTTAATTAAATAGAGAAATGAACATAAAATATTCATTTAGAAATGGTCATTTTTATACGTCTACATTTTGCCCCTCTTTGAAGTGACGTGTGTGCACATGTTATTTCAAAGAAAATGATGCCTTATCATGATTTATGATCAAATGCAATTTTTGTGTCGCTCTTTTCATTTGCCAGTCGTGCCCCAGATTTGATGTGATGTGTGATGCCCCAAATTTGAAAATTTCTTGTGCTTTGCCTGTCGTGTTTTGATGAATTTGTCCAATATGAGTGTTTGTATAACTTGTTTTGATTTGCGAGTTTTCAAGTTATTTATAGATATCAATCTATTGTTTTGATCAAAATATGATGTATTTGCGTGTTCTGTTTCAAGTTCAATGTGTGTGAAGCCTGAGTTGTATTACAAGCCGATATGGGTTGGAAACTTGAGTTGTATTACAAGCTAATATGGGTGGGAAACTTGAGTTGTTTTACAAGTTTATGTGATTGTGGAGACTTGAGTTGTATTACAAGTTTTGATATGGTTTGTGAGAACTTGAGTTGTTTTACAAGTTGATATGAAATGATAGGATTTTGAACTTTGATTGTAGATGAGCAAATGGTTTCATGTTGTTGATGTAAGTTTGATTTTGATATCTTTGTGTTGATGTGGAAACTGATATTGGATATGTTTTGTTTGTTGACAGGAGCGATTGGGTGTTGTACAGTCGAGGGAGAGATTTCCGAGACCGTGGACGTTGATACCGCGATTGTCACAGGCAGATTTGGATATTATTGAGAGATGTGGATTGACCTCTCTTCTGGATATGCCTCGGTTCACTGTGAACCGGGGTCTTTTGACAGCGTTGGCAGAGAGGTGGCATAGCGACACGAACACCTTTCATTTTGCCACTGGAGAGATGACAGTGACACCGGAGGATTGCTACCAGATTTTGCGGATTCCTGTAGTAGGGGCACTACTTCCCTATGAGCAGTTAGAGGAGGGTGGCACAGAGGCACTACGCCGCATATTTCAGGATGACACAGTTTGTGGCTATGAGATCCCCTGGCAGGAGTTTTTGGATTTGGGTTATGCACTGCTGCCATCTGTACTGGCAGGATTCATTGGGGGATTCCTTTGTCCTGATCGTAGGTCAAAGGGATTCTCGGTGGGATGGGGGTTAGTGTTGGAGGAGATGGTCACACAGGGCCGGAGATTTGCATGGGGGTCAGCGATGCTGGCTCATTTATACCGGAGTTTGCATGAGGTAGTATACCTCGGGTACGGTAGTTTGTCAGCTGGCGTGACCCTATTACAAGTATGGTGCTGGGAGCATATTCTAGCAGCGAGGCCACTGGCAGATAGAGACAAGCCCATAGGTGCAGCATATGCCTACGGATATAGAGGTCTAGCTGTCCAGCGTAAGCTGGGCAAACTAGAGCATTGGAGGAGGGTCTAGATACGGTCACCTGGAGACCATATACAGGCTGTGAGGTATGGGCGAAGGATGGGCTGGAGATGCCCTTTGTATTTATGACGAGATATCTGATTGGGAGGACCCCATTCGTCATTGAGCGGTTTGTGGTGACCCGAGTTTTGAGGCAGTTCGGGCGCTAGCAGGGGATTCCTCAGGGAGCATGTTTGTATGCACGGCGGCATCAGGATGTGGACGATTGGGGGCCAACTATTGATAGTGTCATGGAAATGGAGGAGTTTGCGGGGTTGGCCGGGCAGATCTAGGACTATGCCCCAGAGATTCAGGACGCAGGGATGACAGATGAGTTCGCCCGTTTGTTTGTTGCGCAGGCGGTGGCCAAGATCTCAGATCCGGAGGAGATGAGGCCAGCTTTTGACTCAGATGAGGAGGAGGGAGATGGGGGAGATGATGGAGATGATGGGGATGATGGAGGAGGAGGAGGTAGAGGAGCCAGAGGGAGGCAGGGAGGTAGAGGTGTGGAGAGAGCGGTGCGGCAGGGGAGAATAGACAGGGGGAGAGGTGGATTGGCTATCAGAGTCGGGAGAGAGGGGAGAGTGGGGGAGGTGCTAGCTGCAGTGGGGGGTGAGGAGGAGGGCAGATGTACTCCCACCTCCAGCACCGAGGACAGGGTGAGTGGGAGGGGTTCCTGCAGCACAGGTACCGTTGCGGGTTCGAGTGCCAGGTCATGTGGAGGATGCGCAAATCCGGACCTTGCAGATTACCGTTCAGCAGCTGTAGGCGCAGATTTTGACCTATCAGCGGCAGATTTCTCAATTGACCACTGAGAGAGATACTGAGATAGAGTGGCGAGGATGATCGGAGGAGGTGGTGGCGAGTGTGCAGAGAGCAGCGGCGGGTGGTCCGCTGAGAGACACCCTTAGAGAGATGACGTGGAGAGTGCAGGAGGTAGAGTATTATAGGTGGCATTATGAGGCTGCAGTACCTAGGGATCAGCGAGTGGAGAGCTTTGCACAGTCGAGATCGAATCGATCTCGAGTCACTGGGACACGATCTGAGAGCCGAGGTGTGACGGGGCCAGCGAGACAGGACCCTCCTGGAGATCCAGGGGCAGGTGTATCTGGAGCGAGACCATCTCCGTCAGGAGATAGTCATACTTGAGAGACATGGTCTCTGTTGTATTTTTGAGCAGTTTTTATTCGTTGTACTAGACACTGTGTGTGGACACATTTTGTAGATTTTGATCAGTTTTGAGATATATATACGGCATCATTTTTTATCATGTGATGTGTTGATATGGATGCATTTATTTTATGTGATGATGTAATGCTTAAATATATGATGTAATGTATGATGCAAGATGTATGCTTTTATATGCTGTGAGATGTATCTTAAAAATGAGATGTATGTTTTGATATGCAACTAAATGTATCATGATATGTAAATGATGTTAAGTGATATGGAATGATGTGTATGCAACTAATTGTAAAATTATGTGTAACTAATCGTAAAATGATATGCAACTAATTGTAAAATGATGTGCAACTAATTGTAAAATGATGTGCAACTAATTGTTTTTGGAGCATCCCTCATTCTGTATTTGTCATCCGATAGAACCATATTTTTGCTTTCTTTGTAGGTTTCATCATTGAGCATTGATTTGTTGAGGATATGTTGAAAATTTATACAAGCATAATTGTATAATTAAACCATAATGACCTGAGAAAAATTTACATGAGGTTTGATTTTGCAAGATAGCACAAGCGTCAAGGTATAATTGAACCAGGACAACCTAAGTGCGTATTGCGTAAACAGACAAGATTTGATCATTTGTATGCGTGAAGTGGAATCAGGCCTTTAGTGATATTCGATGTATCACGTCTCGAGGCAAGTATTCACACAGTACCAATGATAGCCTCCCAGACAGAAGACTAAGAAAATATTGGAAGTTCCCCTTGACCTCTAGCTGTGAAGCATTTAGTGAGACAAGGAAGAGAATCCAATAATGCAAAAAGTTCAAAATGCAAAACTAGTTAAGATTTTATGCTATAGTGCAACATTCAGTACTTCAGAAAATCATCCATCCTTGGTATTTTTGTGAGTTGTTTAGTTTTGTTTGGCGATGAAGAGTAGTTGTTTGTTGGATTGCATGCTGTTGAGTTTTGCATCTAGTCTTGATGTCTTGAGTGTTTGCAATATTATTGACATGCCCCTAGCTGAGTGTGCCTCTTGATGTGAATATATATAGTGATTCCAAGCCATGGTGGATTAGTGGTAAGAGGATATATATAGACAAATCAGGATAGTGACTATGCTAATTATGTCCTGAATGGATATTTGCTAAGTGTCGGGCGATGGCCGATAGTGTTTGTAGGGATAAAATGGTGTGGATATGGATGGAGGAGCCATTCTTTCACAAGAGCGCCTGTTTACCAGCTTTTTACCATTTGTTTTTATTGTACTTTGTTTTTGCTTTTTCTGGATTTTATTTTTATTTTTTTATTTTTTTGGCTTTTTGGCTTTTTTCGTGCACTAGGTTACTTTAAGTATAGTACCTCTTCAGATGAATGTTGTTAGTTGGTTCGTCGAGCACATCTCCTTCAGAATTTGTTAGCTGATAGACACCTGATCCATAAACTGAGATGATGACATAGGGACCCAACCAGTTAGGCTCAAATTTCCCTTTCTTTTCTCGATCTTGTTGATTTCTTGGATTTTCTTTGAGGACTAAGTCACCAACTTTAAAGTTACGGGGAATGACTTTGTGATTGTAGCTCCTGCACATGCATTGCTGATATGCTTTGAGATGAGTATAAGCATGTTGGCGTCTTTCATCTAGTAGCTCAAGTTCTTGTAGTCGGTTAACTCGATACTCTTCATCTGGGATTAAGCCTTTCAAAGAGACTCTGAGAGATGGGATCTCTACCTCCAGTGGTAAAATAGCCTCTGATCCATATACCAATGAGTATGGTGTTGCCCCTGTAGGTGTGCGGATGCTGGTCCTGTATGCCCAAAGTGCTGGATTGAGTTGTACATGTCAATCTTTGCCTGCATCATTCACTGTTTTCTTGAGGATTTTCAGTATTGTCTTGTTAGATGCCTCCGCTTGACCATTTCCCTGTGGGTAGTATGGTGTAGAGAACCTATGTTGGATTTTGAATTTTTCACATAGTTCTTGGACATCTTGATTCTTGAAGGGCCGTCCATTATCTGTGATGATGGAACTTGGAATACCATATCTGCAGATCAGATAATTTAGAATAAAAGAGGCAATTTTTTTCCCAGTCACTATGGTCATGGGAACTGCTTCTATCCATTTGGTAAAGTATTTTGTTGCTGTTATAATGAACTTGTGTCCATTTGATGATGAAGGGTGAATTTTGCCAACTAGGTCCAGTCCCCACTGGCAAAAAGGCCATGATGTTGTAAAGGGCTGCAGTTCCTGTGCTGGTGCATGTATTAGATTGCCATGAATTTGGCATTTAGGACATTTCTTGGCAAAATGATATGAGTCTTTCTCCATTGTAGGCCAGTAGTATCCCATCCTTAAAAGCTTTTTAGCAAGAGTAGTGCCACTTGAATGTGTGCCACAAATACCTTCATGAAGCTCGTGTAAAGCCAAATCGAAATCATTACGATCAAGGCAACGAAGAAGAGTACCATCGAGACCTCGACGATATAAAGTATCAGCGGTAAGGGTGTAACGGGCAGCTTGCCAGATAAAGTTACATTTTTGGTTACGAGATTGGTCAATGGGTAAGATATTATGTTTAAGGTAGTCGTATATTGCTCCATATAACGGAGAATCTGAACCAGTCAAGGCATAGATAACATGGGATTCAGAGTGGTCATAGGCGGGGGAGAACAGTTGCTCTACCAGGAACTCATAACGACTCTGTTGCTCTGAAATTTGTAGTAACGAAGCGATTGTAGCCATTGCATCGGCTGCTTTGTTGTTCAACCTTGGTATTTGCTCGAAGGTGATGTGCACAAAATACTGTTTGAAGTCATCCACCATTCGCTTGTAGGGTAAGATCTTGTCATCCTTTGTTTGATAGTCGTTGTTGATTTTATGGATGACCAGTTGCGAGTCCCCATAGACTTTTAGCTTTGTGATTTTCCATTCTACGGCCATTTTGATGCCTATAACCAGTGCCTCATATTCAGCGACATTATTTGTGCATGGAAACATAAGCCTATATGATCTTGGCATAGTGTGTCCTTCAGGAGTGATGAATAGAATGCCGGCCCCTGAACCATGTTGAGTATAGGATCCGTCAAAGTATAGGGTCCAGTGTTTGGTAGAAAGAGCAAGAACGTCCCTGTCTGGAAATTCGATCTCCATGGTGTGTTTGCCTGGGAGTGGTGCTTCGGCTAACTGATCTGCAATTGCTTGCCCTTTGATGGCTCGTCTTTCTGTGTATTGAATGTCAAATTCACTGAGAATCATGACCCATTTAGCCAATCGTCCTGTAAGAGCTGCTTTGCTGAGTAAATATTTGAGAGGATCAATTTTTGCCACTAGCTTTATAGTGTGTGCTAGCATATAATGTCGGAACTTCTGAGATGCAAAAACCACTGTTAGGCAAGCCTTTTCAATGAATGTATAGTTGAGCTCATAGCCATTCAATGTCCTACTGATGTAGTATATGGCGCGTTCCTTTCCTTGTTGATCTTCTTGTGCCAATAGTGCCCCTAGTGAAATGTCTGTTGTTGAGATATATAGAATAAGTGGCTTTCCGGCGACTGGTGGTACTAGAACTGGTGGATTCATCAGGTACTGTTTGATTTGATAAAAAGATTCTGCACACTTAGCCTCCCATTTGAATGGTACATTTTTGTGTAGTAAATGATTAAATGGTAGACTTTTGTCTGCTAGCTGAGCGATGAATCGCCTAATGGATTGAAGTCGTCCTTGTAGAGATCTGAGTTGACTGATATTCTTTGGTGGTGGCATGTCCATGATGGCTTGTACCTTTGCTGGATCAACTTCAATACCTTTAGCTGAGACTATGTAGCCTAGTAACTTGCCTGATGTAACCCCGAAGACACACTTCTTAGGGTTAAGCCTGACTTGGAATTTCTCCAATCGATTAAAATTTTTTGCTAGGATGCCAAGATGTTCAGCTCTAGTGAAGGATTTGGCTAGTAAATCATCCACATAGTCTTCCATAAATGTGTGCATCATGTCATGGAATATTGTGGTCATTGCTCTTTGATAAGTGGCTCCTACATTCTTTAAGCCAAAAGGCATAACATTCCAATAGTACATTCCCCAAGGATAGGTGAATGCTGTTTTATCTTGATCTTCAGGTGCTATCTTGATTTGATTGTAGCCTAAGAAACCGTCCATTAGTGAGAGCATTGCATGGCCTGTTGTGAGATCTACAATTATGTCGATACTGGGCAAAGGAAAGTCGTCCTTTGGACAAGCTTTGTTGACGTCTCTGAAGTCAGTGCATATTCTGATACTACCATCTGGTTTTGATACTAGAACGATGTTGGAAATCCATTCTGCATAGTCAATGGGTCGAATGAATCCGACATCTAATAGTTTCTTCAGTTCAGTTTTGACCATGAGTGCCACCTGTGGATTCATCTTTCGTAGCTCTTGCTTGACTGGCTTAACTCCTGTAGAAATGGACAAGTGATGCATGATTAAGTGTGGATCCACTTCGGGCATATCAGCATATGACCAAGCAAAGTTGATTTGCTGTCCTTTAAAGAAGATGATGAATGTCGATCTTTCTTCCTCTGTCAGAGATTCTGCCAGGTGTATGTTTCTGGCTACTTCTGTGGTACTAATGTTGATTGATTGAGTGGGCTCAACCAAAATGGGCGATCGCTCATGAAAGTGCTCAGGAAGAGTGTCAAGTCTCCCGTCGTTAGGTGCCTTAAAAAGGTTTTCACCCTCAGATGCATCCTTTATTTTTACTTTTTTATGATCTAGAGCTGCCATTGACTGGTTTTCAGCATCAGATCCTTTATTTGTTGTATTTTTGCGATTGAGAGACTTGACACTCCCTGATGGACAGATATCGTTATTTTGTTCACTGGTAGAGCTTGTGTCGAGATTTACGGTACATAGGTAATGGATAATAGATTCGTCATTTGGGAAAATTGGTATATCATTTGTTTCAGGTTCCTCCCAGTCGATGAGGTCAGGAAAGACAAGTGGTAAGGAATCGTTGGGTGGATCAAGTTCGGCTACCGTAAGTGTTAGGATAGAGTTTTCATCGTGCTGGGTTTTGGTTTGAAAGAGGTCCAGAATTTCGTCGAGGTCCTCGATGGTATCAGTCTCCACATAGACTTGTTCATATTGTTTCTGTTCGCTTTCCTTGGCGTCATAGATATGTTGTGGTCCAAATTCAAGAGGTCTATCTTCTGCGTTATGTTCTTCCTGAGAAAGGGATATAGAATTAGTATCATCCAAGATATCAGTAGTAGCATTGGAGCAGGTGCCCCATTCATATTCATTGGAATCTGTCTCATAGGCATCATCCCAGATTTTATCTGTGCTATAAACAGGTGTGTTGTATGGTGAAAATAAATCTTTGATGATTGATACCATTTTGATGGTTTTTGTTGATTCTGTGTCAGATCCGTCCTCTACGTGCTGGATTTGTTCATAGACCGTGTTTCCTCGAGGAGGGATAACGGTATCTGGAGATGACATGATTTGTTCTTGAGATATTGGTGTTTGAATATGAGCTACTGCTGCAGATAGGGTCTTCTTATGACTTAGAAGCTTTTCCTGATGTAACTTCTGATTTTGACGTTCCCGTGCCTTGCGGATTGTTTCTGCTAATTCAAAAAGTGCTTCCTGTCAGGATTCTTCTTTGTACTTCTTCTTTTCCTTCCATTGAGGTTTGATAGGTAGGTGTGGCGGCCGTTTTAATAGGAATGTGAGTTTAGAACCCAATCCTGCTTTGTTTCTGCTAGGTTGTGAAGGAAGATCTATAGGTTCAGTGACTCCTTCTTTGCGTTTGCCAATAGGTCCTTTACCATCATATCCCATTTGTTTCATGATTAAATAGCCTTTTCCATACAGGTGTGTTGGTAGAACAATGTCCAGAGCGGCTGCTCTATGATTTTCTTCTTCATCTTTGTATAACCAGCTAAGAACATCTTTGTCTTCTGATTCAT